>NC_061111.1:52570968-52838402 GCF_002878395.1 Capsicum annuum | reverse complement strand
AGAGAGAGAGAGAGAGAGAGAGAGATTTACTTTTTAATTTGTTTTTTGGTCTGGCTTGTGTGGCAATGATGTGGCACAGATTTGGGGACGGGTGTATTACACTCTCCATTGTGAGAGTGGAATTATATTTTTGGGGTGGTATATAATTCACGCAAAAATTGTTTAGAGAGACGGGGGTAAATAATTACCACTAAAATTAAAGTGCTAAAGTAAGTTTTGATGAAATGTTCAGAGGAAAAATTATGCCTTTTCCTAATAATAATTGGGTACGCAGGCGAATCAAATAAGACTGACAGACTTCTAGGTTGATAAGCCTTTGAAAATGAGGCACACATGATACTTATTAGAAAATATCTCACATTGGAATGAGAGAGGAAAGTGAAGAGTCTCATAAAGTATAACTAAACATTCATATGATATGCACATTTTTGAAGTTCGATATGATGTAGGTCGAAAGATAAAATTTGTGTCACTGTAAATTCAAAGTAGACAATACATGCCATATATTTAGATCCTAAGATGTCACAAGTCCAAAAACAAACCCAATGTGTTCCAACAAAGTGGGGTCTGGGGAGGGTAAGATATATGCAGTCCATACCGCTACCTCCGAAGAAGTAAAGAGGTTGTTTCCGATAGACCCTAGCCTCAAAATAAAGAATAGTAAACAAGGTCGTAATAAAACAAGTAGCAGGATAGATGACATAATAGAAATAAGGAATAAAATAGCAAAAGTAGAAATCATAGAAAAGAAATAAGAGCACTACAAAATAAGGACTAAGAAATAGGACACCCACTAAGTAGGAACATACACATACAGATCAAAGACACCCACCACACTCAAACTCTCCTAGCTAGATACTCCTACCTATGGACATAGTCCAAAGAATACTAACCCGGTTACACAAGAAAATCACCTAACTACTTGCTACAACCCACACACTTACACTAGCCTTCTACCCTTAACTGCGCCCTCCACACCTTCCTATCTAGGGTCATGTCCTAAGTAAGTTGTAGCTGTTCCATGTCATGTCTAATCACCTTCCTCCAGTATTTCTTCGGCCTACCTCAACTAACTTAAAATCATAGATCCACCTACGTACGTTAACATCAAAAAGACTTGACTAAGAAGGCATTTGGACATGCGATTTTATGTTTGTGATATGAAATCATGAGATGAAATTACATTTGCTAATGCGATTTTATCTCATGATTTCATTGAAACCATGACATGAAATTAAATTCTCCAAAAAGCATGATTTCGAAATTTCAAATCATGATTTAAAATTTTTAAATATAAAAACTAACCCACAAGTTTATATTTTTGTAAAAAGAATCCAATCATTTATATTTACCAATAATTTATTTCATATATAAATAAAATTTACTGTCCATATTATTACTTTGACCAATCTTTAAATCATTTATATCTCATTTAGCCATTACTCTCACTAAAATATAACCCCGTTTGGTCATGAGAAATATTCACTATTTTTTTAAAAAAAAAACTTTTATGTTATTAAAAAATGATGTTTGGCCATAAAAAACTCTAAATACAACGTGAAGTTCTATTTGAAAAAAGTGAAAGACTTGCTTTCACTTTTTTTCTTATTTCAAGTTCACCTTTATAGTTCAAAAAAATCTCTCCAAAAAAATATGAGCTAACACAACTCCTACTTCAACTCCAACTCCAACTCCAACTCTATTTTTTTTTCTTGATTTCTTGGCTAAATACCCACAAAATTTATTATTACATCAAATCAACTCCTACTTTATCATTTATTATTCACCAAATTAATCCTTTGATCAATAAATATTGTATTTTTCATTGAATAGTTTTGTGATAGCATATTATATTTTTGTTATTAACTTTTGCTTATTTGGTTAGATTATATAAGAAATTGAGACAATTTTGATAATTCTCACAACTTATTTAGAGTTTTTTAGTTTATAAAAATACAAAATACAACTTAAATCTCAAACTGCATATCCAAATAAAACTTTAACTTCACCTCCTATGATTTCATTTCACATTGCAAAAGGGGCCTAAAACAAAGCCTTTATGTTAGGGGGAACAAACTAAGACTTCAGTAAAATTATTAAGAGATCCCCCATACTTTAATTGGAAATTAAGCTTCTTAAATTGGTTGTTTATATGTACATGACCTGGTTACTTCAATAATTTTTTCTTAAAAAAAAATGAATAAACTTAACTTTCACACTACCCCTCACCACCAGAATCCTGAAAACGTGCTCAAAAAGCTTAGTTTTCTCTCTTTCACATTCATTGAAAATTAAGGGACAGAGCTAAAATGTCTGTTATAAATTTGAGCGAGTTTAATAGCTTTAATTTTATTTTTATGTTTGTCTTAAAAATCTGTAAAACATATAGAACATATATAAATTATTAATTTAGAATTTAATATCTCTTTTGGTCCAAAATAAATAAATTTCTGACATATTTTTTACAATCCAAAATGAATGAATTTTCGAAGTCTAAAGATGTACATAATAATTGCTTTTTCCCCAAATTATACTTCTTTTTAATGGGTTTTTTCAAATAGGGATGGATGTTCGGTATTTCGGTTTGGGTTCAATTGTTTTATTTTGAGTTTTTCGATTATGAAATTAGGCGTACTGAAAATCAAACCAACCTAGTTCGGTTCGATTTATGTGAATTTTGATTCGGTTCTATTTCGGTTTAATAATCTCAAATTTTTTTTGGGCCTGTTTAATTGGCTAAATTATATTTGTAAATTGGATTATTTTAAATTTCTTACGTTAAAGAATAAGCAATATAGACCTATAAAGTCTTCTATGACAAATGAAAATAAAAATAACAATGCAAAAATCAGATGGAGGACTATATATTAATATTCGGTTGCAAAAATCAATTACTTAGATTTCATTTGCTGAATATATTTAGATTTTGGGGCTCTGGGCTGTAGGCAGTAGTGGTCCATAGCTAAAGCCTAAATAGCTAATGGACTTAGATATTATAAATATTAAATAATACATATATATATATATATATATATATATATATATATATATATATATATTAAGATATATATATAATAATTTAAAAAGCATATTAAAATTTTTGGTTTATTTCGATTTAAACCAAATATCGAGTGAAGTCAACCTAAACATCAAAAACTAAATCGAAATACTTAATTTATAAAAAAAACAAAAAACAAAATCGAACCGAAAAATAAAGAAAAGGAAATCGAGAAACCGAAATAATTCGATGCGGTTCGATATTTTGATTTTTCGATATTTATGTCCACCCCTATTTCCAACTATTTATAATTTGAAAAGAATTGAGAAGAAACAATAGGATAATACTGACAAATTTTATTATTTGATTAATATTGTTAACTAAGTTTCTTAAGGGATATATCATAATCTAAAAATTTATTTATTTTAAAATAGAAAAAGTTATTTAAATTAAAATTCAGATTCCATCTCGAAATTTGAAATGCCTATAAAAGGGGCCTAAGCCATCACAATTATGAGTAGCTATCCTCTTTGGTGTATTTACAACCATGTTGAGTTCAACATTTGAGTTGCTCAATCAAGCAAACTCCCTAAATTCTTTTGTTGCCTTCATTTTTTGCAATTTGATCATTGTCATCCTACTAGTTAATAATAGTAACAACTCAAAAAATAGTGACAACAAACATGTTCCACTTTCCAAGTCTTATGTGAACAAAAGTAATTGTTCTATTTTGGACAAGAACGATAAGGTAACAAATGCAATTCAAGCAACCACCAATATAAAGTTGGTGGCAGAGACAAGGGACGACGAGGAAGAAGATGACGAGCTAACAAGAAAAGTTGAAGAATTTATTCAGAAGGTAAATAGAAGTTGGAAAGCAGAAAAATTGAGTGCATAATTTTGCTAGTTCTTTCTTTCTTTCTTTTTTTTTAAGGGTTAGGTAGAGGAATGTATAAGGGAGGTTTCTGAGTTGATTTCTCACATGATTATCTGATTAATTATTATTATATAAAAAAATCACCTTTTTTTATTGAAGAAAATTAAAATCGAGAAGAAAGGTGACTTAATGAGATATGACTATTAGTTTAGTGATCAACTGAGAAATCGACCTAGATTTTCTCCTTTTTCTTTCATTTTATTATGGATATATGTAGTGGATATTGCAATTTTTTCCTCATGAGAAAATTTCCAGGTTCTTTGTTTCTATCCCAAGTCTTAACCAATCAAAAGAATGGGAAGTTATTTCGTGTCATTTCATCTCATTTTTCTTTCATCGGGCAAAATCACAAATAGCATACTTAAACTTTAATTATGAGATTCATATCAACATTTTCATAATTACCTAAGGTAGCAACTTGTATTTTAGCAAATTGTTGCTATAAAAATATAAATACAAATGGTTTTACTACCCTCAATTAACTGAAATTAGTTGAGGTAAATAAGATAAAATTACCTTAAATTAAATGGGCAGATTCCTTTCCCATTAAAACCTAATAAATCACATGATTTTTGTTATTTGTTACCCACAACAATCAAATTCAATTTTTAGTTTCAAAAAATGTGTTCAGGCAAAACAAAAATCAAAATCAATTGAATCTATTTCTGTTCAATTTCTTTTAATTGAACAATCAAATTAAAGTGTATCTTCTTCTGTTTAATTTTTTCAAATTCAACGATCATTTTGAACGATCAGTTTCTTCGATTTCAACAATCAACTGTACCTCTTTCTAATAATTTGTTCGAATTCAATCATCAATTGTAAATTCATCCTTTGCTATTGTTGAAGGTATTCATTCATAATTTATTTTTTCTCATATCAATTTCATAAGGTTTTATGAAACTGAAAAAAGAAAATTTGTTCTAAAAAAAATTTCGCACCATTACAGTTATTTGGTTAGAAATTTCTTTAGTGATCCATTACTGCTGCTTCGTTCAAATATTTCATGACGTCGTTAATTAATTTTTGAATATTTTGTAGATAAATTTCTAGTAAAAGTTAATGCTACAGTAACTTGATTCGGTAGAACAAAATAGTGATCGAAATAAGTTTTTTAAGCTGATCAAAATTTATTTTTTGAAGTTTTGATTCTTGAAATTTATAGTACATCTGTATATGTGAAAGTTTGTTTATAGATAATTTGGTTGTGTTCGATTATGAAGGTTGTGACTTTGATTGTATTTAACGTTGAACAGCTAATTTTTATTTGTATTTTGTCTGAAATTTTTTTCTGTGTTTGTATTTTATGTTTAACAAATATTTCATAATTATATTTTTGGGACTAGTTGTTGGTTGTAGAATTTTTGAGTGTAGTTGTTGGCTTTGATTGTATTTTGTCTGTAGTTGTATGTTTCGTAATTGTATTTTTGGGAGTAGTTTCTTAATTCTACGTTGATAACTGTATAATTTTATTTGAGTTTTTGTTGTGTAAGTGTATATTGTAACTATTGACAACTTACAAATATATATCTTTTTGTATTTTAGATGAAATAAGTCAGCAATGGAAAGTATATCAGTTCTCGTGCAGCACTCTGGAAGGTGGACGTATGAAAAAAACTATGAAAAATACATCACTGATGCAATATTATTGAGCACGACAACATCATTCAATGAACTACACAATCTTTTGGCATCTCACATAAATGTGAATTTGAGCAGCAGACGTATTCAAGTGGAATATCAAATCACTGGTAATGCAGCGTAAATACAAATACATAATGTATGTGTTATTGAAAGAGGTGACGTCTAAAATAATTTGTATCAACTGTTAAATACATCTGCTAAAGGTGTTAAAATCGAGTAGAGATATGTTTGAAAAGAAGAACATCAACTCATGCAGTGGTTGTGGGTCTAAGCGTAACAATAGGCATTTATGTGGAAAATATAGTAAATGATACATTCGTTCTTCCATATTCTTTCTTTATAATTTCCTTTGCACTTTTCATAATAATGAACTTATTTGTGAATTTTAAGATCTTTATCGATCATTTTCTATAATACATTATAAATAACAATTAGTAATACAGTTATGTATTACTAAATTTGATAGAAAAATACATATGCTTTTTATTTGAAAAATACTATGTTTTAGGGTATATGTATTTGATAACTGAGATATTTTTTTAAATATGATCACTTATACGTATTTGTAACATGAAAGTATTTAAAAGTATTTGAAAGTAAATGAACAAAGTTAAATTTGAATACTGCATATGTATATATTGCAAAATCTGAACATATTTGATTTTAAAGCTAAATCTCACTGAAATAAAAAAAATGAACACTGGAATAAAAT
The DNA here is from genome assembly GCF_002878395.1 of Capsicum annuum. Taxonomy (NCBI): domain Eukaryota; kingdom Viridiplantae; phylum Streptophyta; class Magnoliopsida; order Solanales; family Solanaceae; genus Capsicum; species Capsicum annuum. The sequence continues at coordinate 52,832,111 of NC_061111.1, read as the reverse complement.
ATAGAGTACAAAATTATTGCAAACATATTAAACATAAAAGACTAAAATGAATTACTTTCATTCACTTCAAAATTAGTAAGTTTTCACTTCATATGTATTTTGAAAGTAAATGAACAAAGATTAAAATACATATGATGTTAACTGCATATGTATTTTTAAGTTAAATTTGAATACTGCATATGTATATATTGCAAAATCTGAACACTACATATGTATTTTGAAGTTAAATCACACTGTAACAAATACAACTGAACACTTAGTAACTTTGATTCACTTCATATATATTTGAAAGAAAATGAACCAAGAGTAAAATTCATATGATATTAACTGCATATGTATTTTTAAGTTAATATGAATACTGCATATGTATATATTGCAAAATCTGAACACTGCATATGTATTTTGAAGCTAAATCTTACTGTAACAAATAAAACTGAACAGTGAAATAAAACACAGACTACAAAATTATTTAAAACATATTAAACATAAAAAACTAAAGTGAATTACTTTCATTCACTTCAAAAATAAGTAATTTTGATTCACTTCAAAACATAAAATAAGTTTCTACAATTAATATCAACATCCAGTTAAATCTTGTCAATTACACAATGTAATAAAATCATCAACCATCAGACTTCTAATACTTCTGTGATACTATTTATCTTTCTTTTTCTTACAAGCCTCAATGACGCTTCGTCATCACTTTGACCTTTTTCTTCTTTTTTCCCCATGATGTAATTCCACAATAGTGAAGCATATCTTGTATGAAATACGTTGGGATTGAACTTAAGTTAAGGAATGCCTTGACCATAAGAAAGGCAATCTGCGTATGTAACCATATACAAACCACAATCCCTACAAAAAACATTAAATAATAATTAAAATATATTTTGTACAAACTTACAAATCCCCTACAAATAACACATCAATATTTTACATCAATATAAACTGTAAACTTTCCTCAATAGTATTATCACTATAGCAGCACATATGTGGTGAAAACTTAGAAATTTTCTTACAATGAATATTTCATCACGCGACACCTATACAAAGTAAAACTACACCTTATTAAACTGTAAAAAATAATAAAACACAATTAGCACATCAAAAAAAATATATAAATATGCATATGTATATTGAACAAAACCAAAACACAAAATCATCACTAAAGCAAAATACATATGAAATTTAATATGTATGTATAAAAATACAAATGTTTCCCTATACCTTAAAATATATATTGAACCTAACAAAAAAATAAATGAAAGTGCATATGTATCGATAAAATATACAAACTACATACGTATACCTTAAATGTATATTTAGCCAGTCATTTGTATATATGGCAAACCTACATAAATTGTATTAAAAAATTATTTAAAAATATATTTTTATTTCAACAGATACAAATATGTCCATAACGACGAATGTATTTGTATATTTCAACATTTCAATATACTGAAAATACATATCACGTATAATAAATTTCATACATGCAATTTAGCAAATTCATTTAACATACAAATACAACTAAACGTAGCAATTTTATAAGAAATACAAATAAAAATATGTTAACCCAAAATGTATATTTAACTATCATCTTCACAAATCAGCTTTACTGAAATCCCTAATTAATACATATCAGTTGATTAATAAATACATATTAGCTTCACAAAAAAAATTACATATTACCCAAAATTGATAACAACTTTACTGAAATCCATAAATACATAACAGTAAATAAAAATACATATACAAAAAAATACCTCTTCCTTCATGTCTTCTTCAACAATAAATCAACCCAAATCATCTACAATATTCATTCAACTCCAATTATCCTTCATTAATCGTAAAAAAATAAAATCAAGTTTTAGTTCTCATCCAAAATAATTTTTTTCAACTATATCAATTCATAAAAAAATTAAATTTCACTGAAAAACAATTGAAAAAAAAAACTATCAACAATAAATCAACCCAAAATCATCTAATATCCATTCAAATCTAATTATCCTCCATTAATCACAACAAAATAAAATTTAGTTTCAATTCTCATCGAAAATTTAATTTTTTCAATTATATCAACTCATAAAAACGACCTTGATAATGATTTACAGTATAAAATATATAAAAAAATATTGTTAAATAGATAACATGCAATAACTGAATTTAATAGTTACCTGATTTTGTGGATCACAATCCTTATAAATAACGTGAGAAAAATGTGAGGAAAAAAATTGAAAGTGAAATTTGAGAGGTTTGAAAGAAAAAAGAGAAAGAGAAAAGGTAAATTTACAAAGAAAGAGAGAAAGAGATTGAAAAGAAAGAGAAAGAGAAAGTGAAAGAGAAAAGGTAAAGTAAAAAGGAAAGAGAAAGATTAGTCTGTAATTGGCGTGAAATCCGCATGTTAAATACAGTAATTTTTCAGAGACGTACATAGTGGGGGACCACACTTAACATAATGTTAGGTTTGCTACACAAGATAATTTCATTAAAGTGTTGCTATTTTTTATAATTTAAGTCTTAGGTATGCTACTGCATGTAGTTTTCCCATTGATTATCATTATCAATGTTATAAGAACCCTTAAAAATGTCGACAAGTGTGTTGAATCTTGCAAAAATAATGTATTTTTTAAAAATTCAATACAAATTTAATGATAATTTGGTCTTTATAATTATATGATAGTGTGACTTATTTTATATTGCTAACGTATATAAGTTAAACTCGGTAAGATAAATCAGTCGACCACTCCACTGGCATTGTCAGACCCATGCCCTTAGCATTCAAGAGCGGAACTATAGCTTTGCTTACGAGTTCAGCAAAATATAATTAATATGACTCAAATCTTCTATTCATGTTGAATAAGTCAATAATATATAAACAGTTTATCAAGAACTCAATATTATGAGTTTTCAAGAATGCAAAATCCATAAACTTATAAGTTTTAGCTTCGTCTTTATTTGCACATATTGTTCGTTTTGCCTAACAGACTTAACAAATTCATCCTAGATTACGCCATAATCAAGTTTAAAAACGCACAGAACATGTCAATTTACTCAGTCTTATATAACACTTCACTTTTCTCTCTCTTTTCAATGTGAAATTTGTCTAAAAAAATTATAAAAAGTTTTTCATTCTAAAATAATAATACATAAATGTGTTTTTTAACTCGGTCAAGTTTTATGTAGTATCCTATACAGTGTCTTATGCAAATTACCACGTAGGATGCATGTGTATACTCGTTCAACTTTATATAAATTTAAGTACTTACTAACGTATAATCAAATTGAAGGAAATAAATATCAGTTGAGGCAAAAATAAAGATGGGTTATGCCATCTAGAACGTCATGAACATCAGAGATAAAATGATCTTTCTGTAATTTAACGTTAAGGAGAGCCAATAATGGTGAAACAAACAAGTATAACTCTTTCCATCTGTCAACCAAGTTGGTGGAGTGGGTAGTTAGTTACCAATAGAAACAAAACAAATAACAAAGAATTCAGAGAATCAATTATAGGTTTATAGCTCAATAATGAAAGAGAGAAGAAGAAGAATCAATGAGAAGTTTGACTTATTCATTTTTTCCATCTTATAAAGGTAGTTTGGTATGGAAATTAAATTATTTTGGAATTATAATTTATGAATTAATTTATTTTGTTTGGAAGATAAAATAAAATAATTTTAATTTAAATAGAATAAGATGGAATATCTCATGACCAAGTTAGGAATAAATTTATAATAATAACCAAATGTAATATAATTTTTATTCAAGATTTAATCCTAAAATATTCGTCTTATTCCGTGCGCCAAAAGACCCCTTCAAGATTACTAAAACTAATAAAGAAACAAATTCTTTCTGCCCCTAACTAGAAATTTCGCATTTGAACCCTGCATATGAAAAAAATCTAAAAATTTGCATAAATATACATCTTAAGTTACAGTTATTACATAAAATTTCATATAGAAAAGCTAATTAGAAATATCTCATTTTTTATATTTTCTCTCTGCATATGCTTATACATATCAAACCATTCCTTTTAGATTGGTTAATGCTCCACAATATATGCCTAAAATCAAGCTAGCATTAGCTGGCGGTTTCAAAATTTCAAATTTCATCACCCTCTTCAATTTATTTTAGAAGTTTGTTTACTTTCTTAATTTTTTTTAACTTTACCAAATCAAAAATCTAAGGGCTGCTTTGTTGCAGGTGCATAATTCTCAAAATCTAAGCATTCTAACGAAGTCTGTTCTGAGCTTTAGTTTAGGACTTAGTCAATTAGATGTAAAAGAACAAACAAATCCAATTTTTAGATTTGTTCATGGAAAATTTGATAATGAGGATTCCAATTTCACAGAAAATAGATTGAAACACCGAAACGACCCAGCCAAGATGAAGAAGTTGAAGAAAGTTGCTCGTACAAACTCTAAAAAACCCACTGCAAAATCTTCAAGTAAGAAAAAAAGTGAAGGGTGAGCACGATCGCGGGTTCCAAAAATAAAGTGATTTTCTTTTTAATCCGTATTTTTTTCTCGATCTCACACACTCTTATATATTGATATACATAGTTATGATATGTATAAAGTTAAATTCACATTTTTATGAGTTCTACTGTTATTTTTACTCCATATACATTACTATACAATGTATATCGTTTGACCCATTTTGATCTTATACATTTATTGATTATTTATAAGGATTGTCAGTGGTATGCAATGAGTATGGTTTGATCCATTCTGATCTTATACATGTAAGGGTTATATATAAGGATTGTCATTGGTATACAATGTATATAGTTAGACCCGTTCTGATTTTTTTACTGCTGTTATGTTTATTTATACATAAACTGTTATGTATAAGACAATGATTAGTTGCAATTATGTTTGGCCTTATACATTTCAGGGTACTTTTTTATGTATAGGATTTGTTGTTTCTGCAGTTATGTTTATCTTATACATAACCTGAATACGTATAAGACTATGGTTAACTGTAGTTATGTGTAGCTTATACATTTCAAGTTATGTATAATACATTTAAATTCATAAACATATATGTTTTTTTACTTGTCAATATAAGCTGAAGTTTTGGTGTTAGATTTTAATAAGGTTGGAATTCAATGTTATTATTTCAAAGGATGAAATATCGTATTAAAAATATTTTAGATCATCCTTTGCATATTGGTAGTTCATGTAACCAAAATTTTGGAGAAAATATAAAGCATTATTGGAACGAAAAAATAACCTGAGCTATTTTGAAATACACTTTTCGATGTATTCCTCAACATGCCTCATCGCAACTGGATAAGCCAAATATTCAAATACATTTTTATGCTTGAGATACAATAGGATAAACTGGACGAGATTCATGTTTATGTATAGGGTACTATTCTAAAATTTACTCTGCTTGAGTTTGCTATAATTATCGATCTAAAATATACTGATAATATTGATGATTACCTGTACACCATCTCACCAATATCTATCCTAATGTCAAAGCATTTTTTTAATGCAAAATCTGAAATATCTAAGTTCATATTTGTAACGCCCCGAGTCTATACCCCAGACGCTACACTGTGCTCATAATCTCGAAGGACCATGAGCTAACCCATGACTGGTACCTGCTGCAATAACTGAGTAACAATACGTTATAATATGGAAAAATAGGATGAAATGCCATAAGGTTCAAATAACTGAAATAAAACTGAGATAAGGTATCTCAATATCAAAACTGAACAACTGTCTGAACATCTAGTTGGAAAAGCCTCTAGTTGGACTATCTGAACTGTGGATTTGATGGAAAAATCCCCCAACTAACTCTATCTACTGAAATGCTGAATGTAATGAGATAATGAAATAAAAAAATATCCTCGAATGATGAGGACTCACTTCTAGTCTACAGCTGCTTGCTGAATCTGAATCTATCTAAGAGTAATCGGGAACCTGAGTGTTCGAACCTATGGTATAAAACACCATAGAACAAGAAAAAAGTATGTGTCAGTACGTATGAATGTATTGGTATGCAAAGTGATGTAGGCTGAATGCAAGGGTTCACATGCATGAACTATAACTGACTGAATAACATGAACATGTCTGAGTGAGAAATAAATGCATGAATACAGGAGTTGTAGCTGAAGTCATAATAATACTAAATACTGAGTTTACTGGTAACATGGATTAATGATAACTAATGTACTGATAATTGATATACTGTTACTAAGTGACTATTTCTGATAGTCCGGACTATGATAGAACTAGCTGAGTTCCATACTGAACTGAATGACTGTATTTGACAGTCATGAAATATGTAGAAATATTTGAGTTCTTTACTGATGACTGAGACTGAGACTGTGGGAAGTAATCATCTAACCGATATGTACCTTTTTAACTGATCTGGGGTTCAACCTGTAACCCCGGTTGAAAGGGTGTCAATACTGTGCCATGGGTAAGTACAAGCTAAGATTTACCCTCATCTATCAGTTACTCTGATGAGAACGGTGGGACCCTCAACTGACAGGTTAATCCACCTTATCAACCCTCATCTAGCAGGCTGGCTATGTAGTTCTGGAACACAAGGACTACTTCTAAGGGTCACACCCTCTACTGGTAGGTGAGCCCTTATTCTTGGGTTCACTCGGTGCTAAATCCTACTCCCAACTAAACAGATATTGAACTGAGTATACTGGACTGAATAGGACTAAGTTTACTGTGTTCCTTTAACTGATGGTATACTACTGAATTCTGTTGACTGACTGAGTTTACTGAGGCATAAACTAATACTATTGAGTTTTTCCTAAATTTTGAGACTGGCTGAGAGTACTACTGATCATGACATGACCGAGGGGGATTATTTAAGAGACACTAGCTCTAGGCACACAACTAATTTATCAGGTATTAAATACCCCCAAGACTCGATAGCATAAAGATAACAAGACATGAAAATTCTTGAATACTTGACAATAGTCAACAACTAAAATACAATGTATGAGGCATTTCATCAAGCATTTGAAAGTCCTGAACTTGCACATAAATAGGAATGCATGCTAACATGTCATAATTTTATTATACTAATTTCATGAACATTCCATCAAACACTTACAAGGCATAGCTTTATACTTGGGAATGAACAACAATGCTAATACATCATAACTACTATATTAATTAATAATTAAGGGGTTTCTACCTAAGAGAATCAAATTCAACTTACATGCCACCATAATATCAAGAAATACATTAAGGAATTCAACTTGAAATGCATACCACAACATCAACATGATTATATTCAAACCCACAACATGGACATCACAACTTATGTTTTTAAAAGAAGTTTCTTGAACGTCAAGGGTGGAAGGGACCCTTGGATGAACACTTTACATACCTTATTGGCTGAATTTGGAAAGATTAATGGTAAAATCTCTTGAATTTAATTCTTGGATTGATAGACCTAGGGTATTGTTCTTGAGGATTTTATGAATAACGATTGTATTATGCCTTTAAAGGGGATAAATTTTGTGTTATGGGGGTTGTATGGCATGGGAAAAAGACCCAATTACTCCTTGATATGCGACTTTTAAATAACTGAAAAACTGGATTACCGACGGGCGGGTCGACACGGTGCATCGATAGCATTGATGCAATATCCAATGCATCATGCCAAGTTAGCGTTGACTCATTGGAATTTGACGCTGGTATCTGAAAAAAATATTAACCAATGCGATAGTCGATGCGACGCGCCAAATCGCATTGGTTCATTGTTTTGGGATTCCAAAGAATCTTTAAACGAAGTTTGAAAAATCCAAAACTTGTTTGGGTTCACCTATTGACCTTCCTGATCATGAATTAACTCAAATATAGATATTTAAAGGACATTAAGGTTGCGAAGTAAGAGCGCCAACTTCTGAAGGCTAAAAATATAGCTAAGTCAAAATACTTAGCTAAATATTTTATGTCTAGGACCCCTTGACAAGCTTAAAGGACTGAATTAAGATAAAATTTTTGCGGGGTCTTACAATATCTCCCCCTTGGGGACATTCGTCCCCGAATGGAATGGACTGAATTGAGAGTACTAGTAGGACTGATATTACTGATATACTGAATTACCATACTGAACATGCATATCTAATGCATAAGTACATAATTGAGCTGATTCATGAGTACATGACTGCGATTTCTGATAAGTTGAGTTTCTCATACTGAACATACATATCTGATGCATGGATAGATGATTGAACTAAATCATGAACATATGACTAAACATGCAATGGTATTTGATACTAAGTTTGTAACTGAAATCTGAACATGAAACTGGATAAGCTTAGAGAAAAATATTACCTCGGGCTGATTCTGAGTTTACAGAGAAGAGGTGAGGATACTTGGTCTGCATTTCTGCTTCTACTTCCCAAGTATCTCCCTCAACGGACTGATCTGCCAAAGAACTTTGACTAGAGGGACTTCTTTTTTCCTCAATCTGCGAGTCTGATAGTCAAGGATTTCGACTGAAATCTCTTAGAATGAGAAGTTGCTCTGAATATCTATGCCCTCTATAGGAACTACAACTACTGGGTCACCTATGCACTTCTTTTGCAAGGAGACATGAAACAATGGATAGACTGAAGCTAGATCTGAAGGTAATTTGAGCTCATAAGCTACTTTGCCGAAATAACTGAGAACTTTGAAGGGACTGACATATCGGGGACTGAGCTTTTCCTTCTTGCCGAACCTCTTCACTCTTTTCATGTGAGAGATTTTCAAATACACATAATAGCCAATCTCAAACTCGAAATCTTTCCTACTCAAATTTATGTACAATTTCTTTCTGCTCTGAGCTGTCTTAAGCCTTTCTCTGATCAACCAAACTTTTCTAAGGTATCGAATACTAGGTTAGGCCCTATGACTGCGGCCTCACCCACTTCGAACCAAACGATTAGAGATCTGTATCTCCTACCATAGAGAGCTTTAAATGTAGCCATCTGAATGCTGGAATGATAGTTGTTATTGTCTGCAAACTCAATCAAAGGCAAGTGGTCATCCTAACTACCTTTAAAATCTATCGCACATGCTCGCAACATATCTTTCAAAGTTTGAATGGTCCTTTCGGCTTGACCATTTATCTGGGGATGAAAGGCTGTACTGATATGAACTCGGGTATCGAGACACTTTTGGAATACCTTCCAGAAATGAGAGGTGAACTGGGTAACAATGGACAATAGAACACCGTGTAATCTGACCAACTCTCTGATATAGAGTTTGGCGTAATTCTTGGCTGAATATAAGGTATGGACTAGAAAGAAGTGAGCTAATTTGGTCACCCTATCTATGATGACCCAAACTGAATCGTGTTGACGACGAGTATGTGGCAAACCCGTCATAAAGTCTATGTTTACTTCTTTCCACTTCTAAGTAAGGATACTGAACTCCTGCATGGACCCACTTGGCTTCTGATGCTCAATCTTAACCTGCTGACATGTTGAGCACTTAGCCACGAATTCTACAATGTCTCTCTTCATCCCACTCCACCAATAGATCTCCCACAAATTGTGGTGCATCTTAGTGGCCCCTGGATGAATAGAGTAACGCGCACCATGTGCCTCTGTAAGAATTGCTGCCTCAAGTCATCCACACCTGGCATATATAGACGACCCTGAAAGTGTAAAACACCATCTCCTCCTTGGGAGAAAACCTCCACCTTTTGATCTCTGATTGACTTTATCAACTTAACTAAACTGGGATCTCTATCCTATTTTTTGTTTACTTCAAAAACTAGAGATGATTTTGAACTATTCTGAACCCACACATTACCTTCTGCTGAATCGACTAAGCGAAAACCTAGTTGGGAAAGTTGATGAACTTTCTGAACTAACTTCTTCTTATTTTCCTCAACATGAGCAACACAACCCATAGACAGTCTACTAAGAGCATCAACCACTACATTGGACTTTCCCGGGTGATAAAAGACACTCATGTCGTAGTCTTTCAACAACTCCAACCGCCTTCTCTGATGGAGGTTTAAGTCTTTTTGAGAAAACACATACTAAAGGCTTTTGTGATCTGTGAACACATCTACATACACCCCATACAAGTAGTGCCTCCAAATCTTTAAGGTAAACACTACTTTTTCTAACTCGAGATCATGAGTTGGATAATTCTTCTATGGGGCTTAAGCTATCTGGAGGAATAGGCTATGACCTTACCATGATACATGAGGACATAACCTAAACCTACTCTAGATGCATCACAGTCTACCACAAACCCATCCAAACCATCTAGAAGAGTCAAAACTAGAGTTGAGGTGAGTCGAGTCTTCAACTCCTGAAAACTCTTCTCGCATGAATCTGACCAATGAAATTTGACTTTTTTCTGAGTCAATATGGATATAGGGGATGCAATAGACAAAAATCCCTTAATAAACCGCCTGTAATAGCCAGCTAAACCCAAGAAACTCCTGATATTTAATGGAGAGATGGTTCTGGGCCAGTTTCTCACTGCTTTGATCTTTTGTGGATCAACCCTAATGGCATTAATAGAGATGATATGACCAAGGAATGCTACTGACCTTAGCAAAAATTCACACTTACTGAATTCAACAAATAACTGATAGTTTCTAAGAGTCTGCAATATTATTCTGAGATAGTCTGCATGATCATGCTCACTATGGGAGTAAACAAAAATGTCATCTATGAAGACTATGACGAACATGTCTAAGTAATGCTTGAATACATTGTTCATCAAGTCCATGAAGGCTACTGGGGCATTGGTAAGACCAAAGGACATGACTAATAATTCAAAGTGACCATATCGAGTTCTGAAAGCTATTTTTAGGATGTTACATTCTCTGAATCTAAGTTGATGATAGCCTGATCTGATGGCTATCTTAGAGAAGTAATTGGATCCCTGAAGTTGGTCAAATAAGTCATCGATTCTGGGAAGGGGATACTTGTTCTTGACTGTGACCTTATTAAGATAGTGGTAGTCTATGCACATTCTGAGAGAACCATCTTTCATATGCATGAATAAAACTGGAGCACCCCACGGGGACACACTAGGTCTGATAAATCCCTTGTCTAAGAGATCCTTTAATTGTTCTTTTAATTCTTTGAGTTTTGTAGGTGCCATTCTATATGGCGGAATAGATATGGGATGAGTGTCGAGAAGAAGGTCTATTTTGAAGTCAGTTTTCCTTTTAAGAGGAACTCTAGGAAGATCTTCTGGAAACATATCTAAATGTTCATTCACCACTAGAAATAACTCAAGACTGGAAGTTTCTAAACTAGAGTCTCTGACTCGCACAAGATGAAAGATGCATCCCTTAGATATCATTTTTCTTGCCCTTAGGTAGGAAACAAGTTAACCCTTGAAGGCTGAAGTGCTACCTCTCCACTCTAGGATAGTTTTATTCAGAAACTGAAATTAGACAATTCTGTTTCTATAGTTGACTGAGGCATAGTAGGAATAAAGCCAATCCATGCTGAGAATGGCATCAAAATTGGTCATCTCCAATTCGACTAAGTCTGTTGAAGTGACTTTCTAAGATATCATAATTGGATAGTTCCTGTATACCTGTAAGGCTATGATAGATTTATCCATTGGGGTAGAGACTGGGAAAGGATCTGCTAGAATTTTGGGACTAACTCCAAAATCAACTACTATAGAAGGAGTAACAAAAGACAAGAAAGCTCCTGGATCTAGCAAAGCATAAATGTGTATATGAAAGATTTTTAACATACCAGTGACTACATAAGGAGAATTTTCTTGATCCTATCAGGACTGAAGAACACAGAGTCTATTTGGATGCTGCCCACTAGTGGCACTGGATGTGGAACGCTGTTGATTTGGGTGACTGAACTAAGCTGGAGGATGGTTAATATGACCTTGAAAACCTGACTAAGGACAATCTCTGAATATGTGGTCTAGTTTTCCATATCCAAAACACACATCACTGCCAGCCCTGTAGACACCCTAATGGTTCTTGCCGCAAGTCTGACAAAGAGGATTGGTTCGAGCACTGCTTACACTGCCCTGAGGTTTAGGGCCTGATGCCCTATCTCTATTGTCATCTCTGAATTTTTGCACTGGAGCACTGGCTGAGTTTGGAGATGGAACTAAAGATTTTAAGCGGAACTAGGAATGGTTCCCATCTTCTGACTTTGGCTGAGCAAAGTAGAAGCTACCCGTTCTAGCTCTCTTATTATGCTTTTCTCTCTTCTTATTCTTCTGCTCCTCTATCAGCTGAGCATGGATCAATAGCTTAGCCAAGTCCATCTCACTGATCAACATTGCTGTCCTATACTCTTTGACCATACTATCATTCACTCCAAACATAAACATGCTCATTCAGGATCTGCTATCTACCACCGTATGTGGAGCATATCTAGCTAATTGAGTAAACTTGAGAGAATACTCTTTCACTATAATATTGCCCTGCTTCAAATTAATAAACTCTAACACCTTAGCTTCTCTCAGCTCTAGGGGAAATAATATATCTAGAAAAGTAGTGGTAAACTCCTCCCACTCTATGGGCCCTACATCTACTGCCCTCTTTGCTTTTCACTATTTGAACTAAGTGTGAGCCATATCCTAAAACTAATATGCAGCTAACTCAGCACTCTCACTAGCTGTCACCCCCATAATATTTGTAGCCTTCTGCACCTAATCAAGGAATTCCTGAGGGTCCTTATTTGACTTACCTGTGAAAGACGGAGGGTTCATTTAGGTAAGTCTCGAATCCTAGCTGCTGCAGTATTGGCCACTAGGTTGGCTGGAATGGCAGCTGGACGTTCACTCTAAGCAGTAATTGAATGATCTAGGGTGGTGAAAGCTACTCTAAACTCAGTGTGGGAGACATGTTCACCCAAAGAATTTGGCTGATCGGGCTGAGTGTCTGACTGATCTTTCGTTCCTCTTTCCTGAGTCCTTTTTGGAGGCATTTTCTATAAATGGAATAAAAACTTGGATTAAAAAGTGAGTTTATCTGGAGCTCATGCTCAATCACATAATATGAATACTGAAAAAAGGGAAACTATTCCTAAAACATCTCGTAGCCTCCTATCCATAAGTCTGGCATGCTACACACCCATGTACAAGACTCTACTAGGTGCGTCTTTCAGACTTCCTATGACACTGTTGAACCTTAGGCTCTGATACCATGTTTGTAACACCCCAAGTCTATACCCTGGATGCTACACGATGCTCATAATCCTAAAGGACCACGAGCTAACCCAGGACTGGTACCTGCTGTAATAACTGAGTAATAATATGTAATAATGTGGAATAATGGGCTGCAATGCCATAAGGTTCAAATAACTGAAATAAAACTAAGATAAGGTATCTCAATACCAAAACTGAACAACTGTCTGAACATCTAGACTGAAAAGCCTCTAGCTGAGCTGTCTGAACTGTGAAGTTGATGGGACAATCTCCCAACTAACTCCATCTACTAAAATATTGAATGTAATGAGATAATAAAATAAAAGAATATCCTCGAATGATGAGGACTTACTGCTAGTCTACTATTACTGACTGAATCTTAATCTATCTACGCGTGATCGGGAACTTGAGCGTCTAAACCTCTGGGATAAAACACTATAGCGCAAGAGAAAAGTATACGTCAATACGTGTGAATGTACTGGTATGTAAAGTGAGGTAGGCTAAATGAAAGGGTTCACATATATGAACTATAATTGACTGAATAACATGAATATGATTGAGTGAGAAATACATGCATGAATATAGGAGCTATAGATGAAATCGTAATAATACTAAATACTAAGTTTACTGGTAATATGGATTATTGATAACTGATGTACTGATAACTGATATACTGTTACTGAGTGACTATTTCTGATAGTCCTAACTCTGATGGAACTAGCTGAGTTTCATAATGAGCTAAATGACTGTATCTGACAGTAATGAAATATGTAAAACTATCTAAGTTCCTTACTGATGACTGAGATTGAGACTGTGGAAAGTAATTATCTTATTGATATGTACTTTTTTAAATGATCTGGGGTCTAACTTGTAACCCCAGTTGGAAGGGTGTCGATACTGTGCCACAGGTAAGGACAAGTTGAAAGTTACCCTCATCTGTCAGGTACTCTACTAAGAACGGTAGGACTCTCAACTGACAGGTAAAACCATCTCATCAACCCTCATCTGATAGGCTGGCTACGTAGTTCTGGAACATAATGACTACTTCTAAGGATCACAGCCCCTACTGGTAGGTGCGCCCTCATCCTTGGGTTCACTCAGTGCTAAATCCTACTCCCAACTGAACAGACACTGAACTGAGTCTACTGGAATGAACTGGACTGAGTTTACTGAGTTCCGTTGAATGACGGTATACTACTAAATTCTATTACCTGGCTGATTTTACTAAGGCCTGAACTAAATACTATTGAGTTTTTCCTGAATTTTAAGACTGACTGAGAGTACTACTGATCGTGACATGACTGAGATGGATTTTGTAACTGACACTAGCTCTAGGCACACAACTAATTTGTTAGGTATTAAATACCCCCAAGACTCGATAGCATGAATATAATAAGACATGACAATTCTTGAAAACTTTACAAAAGTCAACAACTCACAATACAATTTATGAGGCATTTCATCAAGCACTTGAAAGTCGTGAACTTGCACATAAATAGGAATGCATGCTAAAATGTCATAATTTCATTAAACTAATATCATGAACATCCCAACAAACACTTACAAGGCATAACTTTATACTTGGGCATGAACAACAATGCTAATACATTATGACTACTATATTAATTCATAATTCAAGGGTTTCTACCTAAGAGAATCAAAATTCAACTTACATGCCACCATAATATCAAGAAATACATTAGAGATTTCAACTTGAAATGCATACCACAATATCAACATTATTACATTTAAACCCATAACATGGACATCATAACTTATGTTTTTAAAAGAAGTTTCTTGAACTCCAAGGGTGGAAAGGACCCTTGGATGAACACTTTACATGCCTTATTGGTTGAATTTGGAAAGATTGATGGTGAAATCTCTTGAATTTAATTCTTGGATTGATATCCCTAAGGTTTTGTTCTTGAGGATTTTATGAATAATGATTGTATTATGCCTCTAAAGGGGCTAAATTTTGTGTTTAGGGGCTGAAGGGCATGGGAAAAAGACCCAATTACCCCTTGAGATGTGGCTTTTAAATGACTAAAAATTTGGGTTACCGACACGCGGGTCGACATGGATCGTCGATGATATCCAATGCATCACGCCAAGTTAGCATCGACTCACTGGAATTTGACTCTGGTAGCTGGAAAAATTATTTACCAACGTAATAGTCAATGCGACGTGCCAAGATCGTGTTGGTTCACTATTTTGGAATTCCAAAGGAGCTTCAAACGAAGTTTGAAAAATCAAAAACTTATCTGGGTTCACCTATTGACCTTCTTAATCATGAATTAACTCAAATATAGACATTTAAAGGACATTAAGGTCGCAAAGTAACAACGCCAACTTTCGAAAGCTAAAAATATAACTAAGTTGGAATGCTTAGCTAAATATTCTAAGTTTTGTACCCATTGACAAGCTTAAAAGACTGAACTAAGCTAGAAATTTTGTGAGGTCTTACAACGTTTGTTCAACGTGTCAAGATGGAAGACGTCGACAATAATCAGGATGCGTTGAACATAGGGATATTGTACTTCATTTATACATGCTTGTTTTCTTAACCGTGTGATGTATCGGTTAGTATAGCTCACTTTCAGATGATGTAGAATAAGGCTTATGAATAATTTTCTTTGGGGAAGAGTTCATTCGAGAAGTTGATGACTTCGTGATACAAGATTTTTTTACCAAAAAATAGCTATACTCGTTGGTAGAAATGCCATACGTTCTGAATGTGTGGATGTATGATTGTTGTTCTAAAGTTGCTAAAAAGATTATTGTCCATCATATTAATGCCATTTCAAGAATTTTCAACTGATTTGTAGTAAGAGTGAGGCCTAAATATGAGAAGTGTATGGCTAAATATTCAATAAGATAAATATTATACACTATCTGATTTTTTGTTTATTTCTTTGATACATATGGTTTGACTATTGTTATAAGTTTTATTCTTTCATAATTTATTTACAAAAACTTACGATCCACACTTGAAGAAGTTTAGAGGCCTGGTTTATTATTTAGGAAGGGTATTGAGATATGTGATCTAGATCCACTTTCTGTTCTAAGCACATTGGCTGATCATAAGCTGAAAAGGATCGTCGATGAAAAGAAGCCATCCAGTACCTAAAGAGTTTGATGATTTTAGTACAAAATCATCACCCAAAATACTGATCAAGGTAGGATATTATTCAGATTTTTCAGCTGCATAAGATTCAAAAAGAAGGAAGACAGTGATGTTTTATAAAAATATTTTTGAGGTGCAAGATCATGAAAAAGCTATACCAGATTAGTCAAAAGGGAATGTATCAGGGTGTATTTCAAAAGCACCCAATGAAATAACAAAACAAGGACCATTTCAGTCTCAACATGGTCAACAAGGATCAATAGTTGCATCTCCGCAGGATGAGATAAGACATTTCATGCATTTTTCAGCATACCTCAAGGAAATTTTATGTTGAAATCTGACATAGATGTGATAAAGTCATAACTCTAGTCTTATGTAAGTACGATTTCATTTGCATCTTTGTGTGTACTAGATAACTTGCAACTCATATAATTTTTTTATGACTTAATACTGATAAAAATATTGAAGATCTTCAAATATTACTATCAAATCAACATGTTAAAGTACTGCAAGCTTTGAAGTAGAAGAAAAACACAGAACAAACTGTATACAATTTGTCAACTTGAACTTTAAGATTAACTGAACTATGAATTTGCTGCTAATGCAATTTATATAGGTTGAGGAAGGGTCTGTTAATTCATTTCAAGATGATTTAAAGAATGAAGAAGGTGGTGCAGATAATTCTGAAAAAAAAGATAGTCTAAGCCTACACGAGTTTCAAGTATTTTTAATGATGATTTTTAATTAGATGTATTTTGTTATACCATATTTATATTTTTCTTTGGTGAATAACAAGATGATAATGGGGCAGGGGTCCATTAGGAGTCGTCCCGACAGGTGAACGCGTTGATGTTTAACCTATCGAAATGAATTATCAAGACTATGTCAAGATAAATTCCTGAGCATATCAAAATAAGTGAACTTCAATGTGAATAGAAGATAAACACAAATAGCTATGTATAAGTAAATATAATAATAAATAGACGCACATAAAATGAAGCATGTGGATAGGTGATCAAGTATACTTCAAGTGATACTTATGGTATATTTTACTATACTACACAAAAACAAAAAAAAATAATAAGTGCAATAGATAATTTACTAGCATTATTATTAGTAACTTACAATATACTTTAGTAGTTTTGAAAAAGAAGAATTAAGTAAATATGCTTTCTTATAATATGTATTAACTGGATAGGATCATCTCATCTCAAATTTAATTAAACATTACGTAATTTAAAATAATAAGTGGCAGATACATTATTACTAGTTTTTACTATATCTAATACATCACATGTTATGTATATGATGAAAAGAATTTTATATATAAGAGTGTGCTAGTGCTTTTGTTTTCGTGCGAATTGAATAACTAATTGTTAATCATATTTTATACATCTTAATAAGTAATTGAAATGTAAGTTTCCTCGAACAATTTCATCTTGTAGGATGATTTCAATAACACATTACATAGAATCAGTACAATATTTCATAGACACACTGATATCTGAAATGCCAACCCCAAATGATAACAAAGCCATTGAAGGTTGCTAGTCTAAGTAAAATAATAGAGAGCATGTGCTTGATTTTAGATAGTCAATTTCACTTGATTTTTCTAATGCACAAGTTGATAATCATGATGCCATGAAAACACCAGGTAAAAAGTTAAGATAGAAGTCAAGAATTTTCAAGTCACTCTCCTTAACCGAATTAGAATCAAGTTAACAAGGCGATGAAAGTTTCGATAATAATGAGCAGCAGAAGCATAACTTTGATGGGTACAACATATCTGAAGAGTTTCCAAGTGGATTAATGTCGATATACAGAGAATGGATTGTGCAAGGAATATTGAAATATCATCCTAGCAAGTAAAAAAACATTACTCTTTCTTTAAAATAATTCGAATATTTACCTTATGTTAACTAACTTTTCATCACACTTAATGGTATAAAAAATTAAAGGATGATCTTTACAGAGTTAAATATTTTGATCTTAGCTTTAAGGAGATGGATTTCGTTGTTGCTTATCCATAATTAAAAAATTGATTCTATATGATGTCTCAATCTAACACATGCTGAAATAATGATGTACATAACTTTGGTCTGATATTCGTACTTTTAGTATTCATTTTATCATGTTCGAAACTGATCAATGGATATAATTAATAAAAGAAACATAACACATATTTTAAAAAGAAATTATTAAATGTTTATGTATATTTTTTGGTGATCAATATCTATAAGTTCTTATGTCAATGTCTATAAATCACTGTGTAATTTCAAATCTCATAGTATATTATTAAATTTAAATATATAAATATATATGTAAGAAATACTTTTTTATATAAACCTATTGTACATGGACTATGTGGTAGGAATATATTTTACATTAGAATTGATATGTATATTGATGAAGTACTTGCAAATATATGTATGAAATCACCGTACATTTACTATGATATGTATTAGAATACAAGAAATATGTATATAATTTTTGGCTTATACATTTGAAGCTAAGTCTACTTAAAATATCCAATATTTGTAAGTAATTTATCAGATTCTGTTTTGCTTACACTTATGTTTAACCTTATAAATACCTTTGTTAAGTATATGGTAAGGATATATTCACTGAATTTATGAAGTTATGATTAATGTAGCTGATTTTGAATTAGGCTATGTATATGATTAACATATACATCTTTCATATATATATATATATATATATATTGAGATATGTATGATAATAAGTATAGTTATTGTCCGTGTTGCCAATATAACCTTGACAAAGCATAAATTCTGCTACATAAGTTGAGGGTATATGTTATGGCTTAGTCAATTGTTATAACTAACAACACATACATAGCTAATTTTTTCTTTTAATTTAATCAAAATACAATGTCTACTGTCTAATAGTACAATAATTTGTATAGTGTATCGTATACTTAACCGATTGTGTATTTCTGCTACATAGATAATGTAAGTGCATAGATGATTTTGTTGATATTTTTTCATATGTGTGGCATATTGACATGATATTCTACCATTTGCAAAATAAGTCAAAGTAACAATTTGGTTAAGAATATAAATACACAACAACAGACTACTTCATCAAATCTTACATTAAGAAGACGTATCGTAGGTATTATACGAATGCTTTATATGATGTGGCTTTCACACAGAAAGACTATGCAGAATCATGTATTATTGCAAAATATGATGAATCAATAACCAACATAATAAAAGGATTCAACATTCCTGTGGGCTTGCCTTGTCATATGATTTATTAGGTGTACGTTTTAGTTAATTGCGATGGAGAATTTTATTGCGTGTTGATAGTTATTGTACTGAAAAAAAGACTCATACGGATGTATGACTTATTATCCACTTCAAGAAAAAGGGATCCATCTCTTGAAATTCATAAGTTTGTAGTGATGTTGCTGTAACGACCCAAGACTACCCCTTAGTCGTTACACGGTGCTTAGAACCACAAGTAATCCCAAGCTAACCCTTATATTGGCATAACTCATGATAAACTGAATAAAAGACATAAATCTGAAGAAAAATGCATAAAATAAATCTTTTTTGAACTTGATCAATACAAAACTACATTAAGATAAGATGAATACAACTCTACTTATACAAAACAAAACTGAAACTGAATACGTCAACTGTATTGACTGTCTATGAAGCCTCTACTATACTAAATATAGATAGTTGGGACGTGTCTCTAACTACCACTAATCAATACATATGAGCAAGAAAATAAAGTACATGAATAACATCTAACTGAAGTCCCCGAAGTAGGAGGACTCATCATCTGCGGGCCAGAATTTGCAACTGTCTGATTATGATGTGCATGCTACAACTGGTATCTACATTATTAAATAATATAGCATATAGATGTATATGTGGATCAGTACTTTTGGAATGTACTGAGCATGTAGGGGTGAATGAATAAGTAAAACCGTATCTCAATGTTCATATAAACTTGTAAAATAATGCATGCTAAGTGTAAATGACTCACATTGGCTTGAATAACTGAAAGATGAAAATCATAAATCATGAGAAATAAAGCATACTATATAAATATTGTGAGTCATAACATTTAGTTCTAAAAGTTGTACTTTTACTCTCTCAGTTAGTAGAATAAGTAGGACTGAAGGTAAATTTATTTTCAAATCATGCAGTCTACGTGTAAAAGGACTCACCTTTATTATCTATAAACTGGAAGCTGAAATATCATAGATAATTTCTTATGTAAAATAATATCTGAGTAAAATTGTGAGACTTTACACTTAGTTTCTAAAATTTGTTCTTTTATTCTCTTTAGGACTTAGGAATTAGGGACTTTGGGAGGTTCTTCTAACCGACATAAATCATGTGAGCCATCATGGAGTCTAATGTCTCGTTCCCCTAAGGGAAAAACCTCATGTTGGGGAGAGGTGTCAAACTCTTGCCAAGAAGTATAACCTTATCTAAGTGATCATTGTCTTAGCCTACTATGGGCATTTAATCATAATCCTACTGTAATACCCGTGCCTTTTCCTAGTTAGAAATCATCTCAAGAATGCTAGGACTTACTTTGAAATGAAAATATATTTTTGTAAATGCATTATTTTTGATATTTTCATGTTCAATTACGTGGAAAATTGAGTTGTGTTTCAAACGATACCAATTTTGTCCAAATCCGACATCAAACGAAGGAGTTATGAACGTTTTACTCGGAACTGTCAGAATCACCCAGGTGCGATGGCCTACTTGGTGAGCCGTCAAAATAGTGAAGGACCACCACTTCCAAGGCAGAAGGGCCCCATTATGGTTAAGGCCTGACGGTCAAGTTGATGGACCATCAACTTAGTGATAGAACACCACTTGGACCATCAAAGCCATGCCAGTTGAGCCATATTCTGGATAAGGTGTGACAGACGAGTTGACGAACCACCAGATATTTGACGGACCGTCACTCATACCGTCAACCCTTATCCAGTGAAGCCCATTTCTGGTCCACATCAGACGAGCTAAATGACGGTCCACCAAGAGTCTGACAGACCATCAGCCGGACCATCACACACCATATTCAATTTATTTCCTGGTCATTTTAATAGGAGTATTTTGGTAACTTACCACTCGTCTATATAAACCCAATTACACTCAATTTCAACCACTTTTCATCATTCTTTCACTACAAACAACTAGGGTTTCTCCCTAAATTAAATCTTCAAGACCAAGAATCTTCTTTAAGAATCAAAGGATTTCAAATCCCTCCAGTTAAAAAACATCAAGAACGTTAAGTCAGGTATGCGTAGTCTTCATCTATGGACCTTTTTCGTTCATAGAGTTCAAGAACCATGATTTTAAATGAGAAACTTTGATTTCCTTATTGCTATGTGATGTTGTTCATGTCAATGACCATTGTTTAAACTTCAGAATATTATTTTAAGATGATTTCCATGAAGTATGCATGTTTGTGGTTAAAACCCATGAAATTGGGTGGTTCAAGATGATTAACATTTGTTGAGAAAACCTATGCCCAAGGTGTGCATGCAAGGTGTTTGTTAAAATGCCTAGGATGCTAGAAGTCCATATTTACATGATTTTACGATACCTAAATGACAAGTCCATATTAGCTATACACTCAATGTAAATTCCATGCTATTTATGTGTTGCTATTGTTGTGGTGTGAAGCATGTGTGATAATGGAATTATAGAACATGTACTCGAAATGTATCCATTCTTTCCCTACCATGTTTGAGATGTTGAATAGAATCATAAAGTACACTATCTTTTACTTATGATATTATGAATTGTGGACTCAAATCTTTTGATCAAGTCATGTCATGTGTGTCAGTTTTCTTCTATCGAGCCCTGGGGGTATTTGTACCCGAAACTATAGTTGTGTGCCTAGTCCATGTTATGTTGTCACGATATCTTCAGTCAAGCCATATTCCATAGAATTCAGTCAGTCATGTGACTCAGGAAACCTCCAAAACCTCATGATCTCAGTCAATTATCAGTATTATTTCATCAGTCAATGGAAATTCAGTAAACCCAATTCATGCATAGTCAATTAAGTCATGTTCAGTCTCTTCAGATGGGAGTAGGAGTTAACACCGAGCGAACCCAAGGATGGGAACTCACCTGCTTCAGATGAAGGTGTGATTTTTAGAAGCAATCCTTGCGTTCTAGAGCTATGTAGCCAGTATAGGTTGAGATATCAACACTGCCAGCTTGAGGGTTGATGGTGCGAACATCCGCCGTTCTCTTTTTGGGACACTGCCAGATTTAAGGGTCACTCACAACATGTCTTTACCCATGGAACGATATTGACACCCTTCCAATCAGGGCAGTGATTGGGCCCAAGTTCAGCTACTTTAGCATACATGAGGCATATCGGTTAAACAACTACCTACCACAGTTTCAGACTCAGTCTCAGTAAAAGAACTCAGACAGTTCTTAAGATATTCGTATACTAGGACTGTTAGATACAGTCAAATCAATAGTCAAATTTCAGTTATAGTACGAAACTCAGATAGTTTCATCAGATTTAGGACTGTCAAATACAGTCCCTCATGCTATCAGAACTACATTTATTAGCCATATATTAGTATACAGATTTAGCTATCACGTACTCATGATCTCAGTTACTATGTATGTATGTTTGCACTCTTACGTTCATATCAGTCAGTCAGTTAACATTATTCATTTATGTAAACCTTTCGCATTAGCCTACCTCACTCGTATACTCAGTACTCCAGTTGTAATGATGCATTTCTGCTATGTTGCTTTCTTTTCATGTTACACCATAGGTTCATAGACGTGAGTTCCAGACCAGCAGTAGCAGCCCCATTCAGTACACAGAGTTGCAGTGAGTCCTCTTCATTTGAGGATGATATTACTTGATTTATTCATTTATTAATTCAGTTAGTTTTTAGTTTACGAAGTAAGTTTGAGACATGTTCCTTCAACTCCTTATTCAGACTGTACTTAGAGGTTTTTGGATTTAGTATTCAGATTCAATTGTTTTAGGTATTTTCTACCCGTATGGATGTCATGTTTTGATAGTTTCTTTATTTAGTTGAACCTTATTGCCTATTGTTCATGTTTTCCATATTTTACAAGTATATTATGCAGTGTACAGGTACAGATATCATTCATGGGTTATCTTGTGGTCCTTCGAGGTCATAAGCACTGTGTAGCATTCCAATTTAGAAAATTGGGACATTACAAACTTGGTATCAGAGCCTAAGGTTCAATAGAGTCCTAGGAAGTCTGAAACCCGCATCTAGTAGAGCCTTTTACATGGGTGTGTTGTGCGCCACATTTATGTGCAGGAGGATATAAGATGCTTTAGGAATAGTTTCCCTTCTTTCAGTACTCATGTCGTGCTAGTGAGTGTAATCTCAAGTTAAACTCTCAGTCTAATCCATCCTTCTCTTATTTTAGAATATGCCTCCAAAGAGAAGAAACCAGCCATCTCTTCAGCCCAAACATCCTTTGGGCGAACATGTTTCCCATGCAAAGTTTAGGTCTGCATTCACCATACTTGTTCAGTCTGTGGATGCCTAAAATAAACAGCCACCAGCTATTCCGGCCAATCCTGTGGCTAATTCCGCAATAGCTAGGATTCGGGACTTCACTCGGATGAACCCTCTATCTTTCTTTGGGTATAAGTCTGATGAAGACCCTCAGGAGTTCATTGACCAAGTCCAAAAGGTTATTGACATCATGGGTGTTACTTCTGTTTAGAGTGATGAGTTAGCCACTTATCAGTTGTAAGATGTGGCTCACACTTGGTATAAAAGTAAAAATTCGAAAGGGTAGATGGTGCAGGTCCTATTGAGTGGGAGGAATTTGTCAAGGCTTTCTTAGACAAATTCTTTCCCCAAGAGCTGAGGGAAGCCAAAGTTCTTGAATTCATCAACTGTAGGCAGGGAAACATGATGGTTAGGGAGTATTCTCTCAAATTTACTTAGCTAGCCAGATATGCCCCTCATGTGGTTGCAAACAATAGGGCAAAGATAAGCAAGTTCGTGTCAGGGGTAAACGACAGTGTGGTAAATAAGTGTAGGTCTACGATGCTGAATAGTGATATGACCTTAGCCCGACTCATGACCCATGATCAGCAGATAGAGGAGCAGAAGGTTAAGACTAGAGAGAGGCAAAATAAGAGAGCAAGATCAGGTAGTTTCAGTTTTGCTCCACCCAAATCTGAGGGAGGAAACCGTTCATAGTTTTGTCCCAAGTCATTAGCTCCAGCTCATTTTAAAGCTAGTACTTCAATTCCTAAGTTCAGAGAGGGTAACCAAGATAAATCCCAAGGCTCTAAGTCTCAGGGCAGTGTTAGCAGTGCACGAATAATCCCCTATGTCAGACTTGTGGTAAGAACCACAAGGGTATTTTCAGAGCCGGTAGTGATGCTTGTTTCAGATGTGGCAAGCCAGGCCATAGGATCAAGGATTGTCCTCAATCAAGTCAGCAGAAATATCTCTATTCCTCAGCTCAGTTCGGTCACCCGAATCAGCAGGGTGCCACTTCCAATGCTAATAGTGGGCAACGCCCAAATAGACTGTATGCTCTTCAGGGGTCAACTTATTTCCTACCTTCGGGCAATAAGAATGATATCTAAGGGATTGTTTATCATTTCGTGCATATTAAGGATTCCAGCTCTGAATCTCCCAGTCTCGAATCTGTCCCAGTGTTTAATAAATATTTTAATGTTTTCCCAAAGATCTTCCAGGCATTCCTCTCGAAAGGGAAATAGATTTCAGTATAGACCTTTTCCCAGATACTCAGCCTATCTCTATTCCTCCATACAGAATGGTACCAGCAGATTATAAGAAACTAAAAGATCAGTTGAAGGATCTCTCAGATAAGGTATTCATCAAGCCAAGTGTATCCTCATGAGGTGCACCAGTCTTATTCGTGCACAAGAAATATGATTCTCTCCGAATGTGTATCGATTACCGTCAGCTCAACAAAGTTATAGTCAAGAATAGGTATCTACTTCCCAAAATAGATGATCTGTTCGACCAACTTCAGGGCTCCAGTTACTTCTACAAGATAGACCTTAGATCAGGCTATCATCATCTTAGAGTTAGAGAATGTGACATTTTGAACACAGCTTTTCGTAGTCAGTATGGTCACTTTAAATTTCTAGTCATGTCCTTTGGTCTTACAAATGCACCTGCAGCTTTCATGGACTTGATGAACTGGGTGTTCAAGCAGTACTTGGACATGTTTGTCATAGTCTTCATAGATGATATTCTGGTCTACTCTCGCATAGAGCATGATCATTCAGACCATCTCAGAATTGTTCTTCAGTCTCTCAGAGATCATCAACTATTCGCCAAGTTTAGCAAGTGTAAATTTTGGCTAAGATCAGTAGCATTCCTTGGCCACATTGTCTCTGATGATGGCATCAGAGTAGATCCTCAGAAAACTAAAGCAGTAAGGAATTAGCCTCGCCCTATCTCTCCATCAGATATCAGGAGTTTCTTGGGTTTGGCTGGCTATTACAGATGGTTTGATGAGGGATTTTCTTCTATTACATCTTCTATGTCCATATTGACTTAGAGAAAGGTCAATTTTCAGTGGCCAGATTCATGCGAGAAGAGGTTTTAGGAATTGAAGACTCGACTCACCTCAGCTCCAGTTCTAACCCTTCTAAATGGTTCAGATAGTTTTGTGGTATATTATGATGAATCCATAGTAAGTTTAGGTTGTGTCCTCATGCAGCATGGTAAGGTCATAGCCTATTCCTCTAGATAGTTAAAGCCACATGAGAAGAAATATCCTACTCATGATCTTGAGTTAGCAGCCGTAGTCTTTGACTTAAAGATTTGGAGGCATTATCTTTACGAAGTTCATGTAGACGTCTTCACAGATCATAAGAGTCTCCAGTATGTCTTTTCTCAGAAAAATCTCAATCTTTATCAGAGAAGGTGGTTAGAGCTCTAGACGGATTATGACATGAGTTTTCTTTACAATCTGGGCAAGGCCAACGTAGTGGCAGATGCTCTCAGTAGACTCTCCATGTGTAGTATTTCTCACATTGAGGATAGCAAGAAGAAAATAACTCAAGAAATCTATCAGCTTGCCAGACTAGGCGTTCTCTTAGTCGACTCTTCAGAGGCTGGTGTATGTATTCAGAGTAGTTCAGATTCATCTCTAGTTTTCAAGGTAAAACAAAAGCAAGACAGGGATTCTTGCCTTGTCAAGCTAAAAGAGTCAGTTCAGAATCAGAAGGTTAAGGTTTTCTCCCAAGGGGGAGATAGTGTTTTTCATTGTCAGGGTAGTTTGTGCATTCCAGGTGTAGATGAATTGAGGCAACGAATTCTTGCAGAAGTGCATGGTGCGCAATACTATATTCATCCAGGGGCCACTAAGATGTATCGTGACTTGCGGGAGATCTATTGGTGGAGTGGGATGAAGAGAGATATTTCAGAGTTTATGGCTAAGTGCTCTACATATTAGCAGGTTAAGATAGAGCATCAGAAACCTAGTGGTTCCATGCAGAAGTTCACCATTCCTACTTAGAAGTAGGAAAAAGTGAATATGGACTTCGTGATGGGTTTGCCTCACACTCGTCATTAGCATAATTCAGTTTGGATCATTGTAGACAGAATGACTAAGTCAGCTCATTTCCTTCTAGTTCATACTTCTTACTCAGTCGAGGATTATGCCAAACTCTATATCAGGAAGTTGGTCAAATTACATGGTGTTCCCTCATCTATTATCTCAGATAGAGGTACCCAGTTTACCTCTCACTTCTGGAAAGCATTCCAAAAAGGTCTTGGTACCCAAGTCCATCTCAGTAAAGCATTTCATCCTCAGACAAATGGTCAAGAAGAAAGGCTCATTCAGACTTTTAAAGATATGGTAAGGGCGTGCACAGTTAATTTCAAAGGAAGTTGGGATGACCACTTGCCTTTGGTTGAATTTGCATACAACAATAGCTATCATTTTAGTTTTCAGATGGCTCCATTTGAAGCTCTCTATGGTAGGAGGTGTAGATCTCCAATTGGTTGGTTTGAAGTTAGTGAGCCCTCAGTCATAGGTCCTGACTTGGTATTCGATGCCTTAGAGAAAATTTAGTTGATCAGGGAGAGACTTTGGGCTGCTCAAAGTCGATAGAAGTCTTATGCAGATATTCGTAGAAAAGATATCGAGTTTGAGGTCAACGACTATGTCTATCTTAAGATCTCTCCCATGAAGGGAGTGAAGAGGTTCGGCAAGAAAGGAAAACTCAGTCCTCGCTATGTTGGTCCCTTCAGAATTCTCAGTCGCTTTGGCAAGGTAGCTTATGAGCTTGAATTTTCTTTAGATCTATCCTCAGTCTATCTAGTCTTCCATGTATCTTTGCTCAAGAAGTGCATAGGTGACCCAACAGTTGTAGTCCCTATTCAGAGCATTGACATTCAGAACAGCCTCTCTTATGAAGAGATTCCAGTTGAAATCTTAGACTATCAGACTCGTCGATTGAGGAACAAAGAAGTCCCTCTAGTCAAAGTTCTTTGGCAAAATCAGTCTTATGAGGAAGCTACTTGGGAAACAGAAGCATATATGCGTACCAAGTACCCTTATCTTTTCTCCGCCAATTCGGATCAAGCTCAAGGTAACAGTCCTTCTTAAGCTTATTTAGTTTCACGTTCAGCATTCAGTATAAACTTGGTATCTATTGCCATTGCATACTCAGACATGCATTCATGTGTCGGTACAGTATTTAATCATGCATCATCTATGCATTCTCACCTTGAGAAACTAGTTTATCAGATTGCTCAGTTACGTATTTATGTATCAGTTATCCATGCATCAGTATGCTATATATAGTTGGTCAGTCGTGAGATCATGTTCCAACTATTCATGTTTAGATCATTGCTTCCCCTCCCGATCATTTTCATTCTAGGACAAATGTTCTCAAGGGGGAGATATTGTAATACCCGTGCCTTTTCCTAGCTAGAAATTATCTCAAGAATGCTAGGACTTACTTTGAAATGCAAATCTATTTTTGTACATGTAGTATTTTTGAGATTTTCACTTTCTATTATGTGGGAAATTGAGTTGGCTTTCAAACGATACCAATTTCATCCAAATTCGATATCAGACGAAAGAGTAATGGACGTTTTACTCAAAACTATCAGAATCGCCCAGGTACAACGGCTCAGTTGGCGGACCGTCAAAATAGTGATGGACCACCACTTGGACCGTCACTTCCAAGGCAAAAGGTCCCCATTCTGGTTAAGGCCTGATGGCCAAGTTGACGGACCGTCAACTTATTGATGGACCACCACTTGGACCGTCAAAGCCATGCCAGTTGAGCCATATTCTGGATAAGGTGTGACGGACGTGTTGATGGACCACCAGATATTTGATGGACCGTTAATCATACCGTCAACCCTTATTAAGTGAAGCCCATTTCTGGTCCACGTCTGACGGGCTAAATGAAGGTCCACCAAGAGTCTGACGGACCGTCAGCCGAACTGTCACATGCCACGTTCAGTTTATTTCTAGGTCATTTTAACAGAGGTATTTTGGTAACTTACCACTCGTCTATATAAACCCAATTACACTCGATTTCAGCCACTTTTCATCATTCTTTCACTACAAACAACTAGGGTTTCTACCTAAATTAAATCTTCAAGACCAAGACTCAGTCTTCTTTAAGAATCAAAGGATTTCAAATCCTTCCATCTCAAAAACATCAAGAACCTTGAGTCAGGTATGCGTAGTCTTCATCTATGGACCCCTTTCGTTCATAGAGTTCAAGAACCATGATTTTAAATGAGAAACTTTGATTTCCTTGTTGCTATGTGATGTTGTTCATGTCAATGACCATTTTTTAAACTTCAAAATATTATTTTAAGATGATTTCCATGAAGTATGCATGTTTGTGGTTAAAACCCATGAAATTGGGTGGTTCAAGATGATTAACATTTGTTGAGAAAATCTATGCCTAAGGTGTGCATGCAAGGTGTTTGTTAAAATGCCTAGGATGCTAGAAGTCCATATTTACATGATTTTATGATACCTAAATGACAAGTCCATATTAGCTATACACTCAATGTAAATTCCATGCTATTTATGTGTTGCTATTGTTGTGGTGTGAAGCATGTGTGATAATGGAATTATAGAACATGTACACGAAATGTATCCATGCTTTCCCTACCATGTTTGAGATGTTGAATAGACTCATGAAGTACACTATCCCTTACTTATGATATTATGAATTGTGGACTCAAATCTTGTGATCAAGTCGTGTTATGTGTGTTAGTTTCCTTCTATCGAGTCCTGGGGGTATTCGTACCCGAACTATAGTTATGTTCCTAGAGCCATGTCATGTTGTCATAATATCTTCAGTCAAGCCACATTCCATAGAATTTAGTCAGTTATGTGACTTAGGAAACCTCATGATCTCAGTCAGTTATCAGTATTATTCCGTCAGTCAACAAAAATTCAGTAAACCCAGTTCATGTATAGTCAGTTAAGTCATGTTCAGTCTCTTCAGATGGGAGTAAAAGTTAGCACCGAGCGAACCCAAGGATGGAAACTCACCTGCTTCAGATGAAGGTGTGATTCTTAGAAGCAATCCTTGTGTTCCAGAACTATGTAGCCAGCATAGGTTGAGACATCAACACTACCAGCTTGAGGGTTGATGGGGAGGACATTCGCCGTTCTCTTTTGGGACACTACCAGATTTGAGGGTCTCTCACAACATGTCTTTACCCATGGAACGGTATTGACACCCTTCCAATCAGGGTAGCGATTGGGCCCAAGTTCAAATACTTTAGCATACATGGGGCATGTCGATTAAACAACTAACTCCCACAATTTCAGACTCAGTCTCAGTAAAAGAACTCAGATAGTTCTTCAGATATTCATATACCAGGATTGTTAGATATAGTCAAATCTCAGTTATAGTATGGAACTCAGACAGTTCCATCAGATTCAGGACTGTCAGATATAGTACCTCATGCTATCAGAACTATATTTTTTAGCTATGTATTAGCGTACAGATTTAGATATCACGTACTCACGATCTCAGTTACTATGTATGTATGTTTGCACTCTTACATTCATATCAGTCAGTCAGTTAGCATTGTTTATGCATGTAAACCCTTCATATTAGCCTACCTCACTCGTATACTCAGTACTCCAGTTGTACTGATGCATTTGTACTATGGTGCTTTCTTTTCATGTTACACCATAGGTTCAGAGACACGAGTTCCAGACCAGCAGTAGCAGTCCCATTCGGCATACAGAGTTGCAGTGAGTCCTCTTCATTCGAGTACGATATTACTTGATTTATTCATTTATTAATTCAGTTAGTTTTTAGTTGATGGAGTTAGTTGAAGACATGTTCCTTCAACTCCTTATTCAGATAGTACTTAGAGGTTTTTAGATTTAGTATTCAGATTCAGTTCAGATTCTGTTGTTTTGGGTATTTGCTACCCGCGTAGATGTCATATTTTGATAGTTTCTTTATTCAGTTGAACCTTATAGCTTATTGTTCATGTTTTTTACATTTTACAAGTATATTATCCAGTGTACAGGTACAGATATCAATCATGGGTTATCTTGTGGTCCTTTAGGATCATAAGCACCGTATAGCATTCCGGTTCAAAAAATTAGGGCGTTACACCTACTGTGGCATATAGTTTTGGGGAATGAGACCTTGGAAATATACCCAACTCAGTGCTAAATACTACTCCCATTCTCTTGCTCAGAACTTTAGGAAATCTACTTTAAAATAGCACAAGGGTTTGTAATGAAAACCAATTATGCATCTCTTCGTTAAATCTCAAACTGTAATAACAATGTGGATTCCTTATCTTAGCTTAGGATCAAAAGATCAACTTTCTTTCTTAAATCTTGGTAAACAATTTATAAAAGGGCTCAAAATTATAATCTTGTTAAGATATCAATACTTAAACTTAGGGCTTTAAAACCCATGCTTATAAACTCATGCAAATTCATGGAAAACATTATGCTCAATTTACTTCTTGAAATACTTTAACAATATCAAGGTAATGAAATTAAACTCATAATATCATGCTTAAAACTCAATTAGAAATCTGTAAAATCATATCTCAAGCATAAAGAAGTGAAAATAGACACGTAATTCAACATTTAAGTCACTTGTAACATCATAATCTTCAAATAATGATAATTAGGTATAAACCCTAATCTGCAAAATATGAAATCTTAAATAAATATCAAGTTTGGGCACAAGGAGGAAAGAGTATCCTTGTTCATAAACCCCACATACCTTAATGGTGACGAAATTATTGAAAGATTGAACCTTCTAGTTTGATTGTGCAACCCTAGTTGTTTCTCCTCTTGTGTTCTTAGATGATAAGCTTATGATGTTAATAGGGTTAAAACGTGTTTAGAATCTATAAATATCATATATTTATGTTTAGGGATGTTTAAGAAGGGTCAAATGACTTAGTTTCCCTCAGAATAACTCAAAAATAAAATGCCTAGTTCGTTGAGATATGGGGTTTGCGTCGCACAAGCTATGGAAAACTTTAACGTTTGCGCCGCACTTTCTATGAAAAACTTTAAGGTTTGCATCACAATCCTATGGCAAACCCTTTCCAGTGAACGTTTGTGATTGTTTGGCGACACACCCCCCTTTGCAAAGCCATAACTTTTTGTTCGGGTGTCGGATTAAGGCAAAATTGGTATCATTGGAAAGATAATTCAATTATATACAATTTGATGGGTCTTGAGATAAAATAAATTTCACATACATCAAAATTGATATACGTTCAAAGTAGACCCTTGTCGAATTGAATACAAAACTTTGGACAAATCGAAGGTTCTTAGCTCAACTTTGTTCTAAGTGATTCCTATGAATAGTTTTTACCTCGAAATCACTTCACACACTATGATAAAGATCATGAAACTTATATTCACATGGAACTCATTTGTATTAGGGCTTATATGCATAAGAACAACAGTTAGAATTCTAGCACAAAAATACGGGGTGTTATAGTTGCCAACTTACTTGTCTTATAATGGATTTCTGAAAAAAAAATAGAATGTATTAACTGGCCGAACCTGGATGTCTACAAGGATAAAATGGGTCAAAGCACACAGATTATTAACCAACACCCATTTGATGTTGTGTATGTGAAAAACATTGCCCAGCAAACTTGTGCTAGCCTGCAAGTGCAGATTCTATGAATTATATATATATATATATATATATATTATGCTTAGTAATTCTTTTTAATTTTTTTAATTAATAGAATTTTTTAATTCAGAGAATATGACGGTTTTGTAGTCGAGTATGCAAATTATTTGAGTGAAGAATTGGTAGTACCTTCATCTGATCTTGACACATAAACTCATCGATTGCTCTATGATTTATTACTATGAAATTACGAAGTGATCAAGGCAAAGAAAGAATATATTAACAACAATGATGATCCTCCGAGATCAAGACCAAGCTACATTCCACCACTTGATGAAGCAGCGATTGTTAGTTTAGAATAGTTATGAAGTTTATCTTCTTTATGAATAATTTTGTATTTGATTTAGAATGAATGTTAAAAACATAATCAACCCTATGTTGAGTTTTTCAACAATGTTCCGGCTTGTATTTTGTTTTTATTTCTCGTAAAAATGATTAACTATGTTTAATTGTGCACTTCTTCAACTTTGTTACATAAGTGTGTATTGTTGCTAATTGTAAACGTATACATGACTAAGTTATGTATATGGTTAGACAACCCATTTTTTGAGACATATTTTTAATACAGCTCATACATTAATATTCAATGTATATTGTTTATCACCTTTTACACTGATACATGTAAGAGCTATATGGAAGGATTTTAATTGTTGACTGAACATGTTACATGCGTAATACCCTTATACTTTAAATTCTATGTATATTACAAATAATACATAAGTAAACTATGTATACAATTATGTTTTACCAACACTTATATTTTTACCTTACACATTT
This sequence comes from Capsicum annuum, assembly GCF_002878395.1. NCBI lineage: Eukaryota > Viridiplantae > Streptophyta > Magnoliopsida > Solanales > Solanaceae > Capsicum > Capsicum annuum. The sequence continues at coordinate 52,798,880 of NC_061111.1, read as the reverse complement.
ATGTGATATCTCACATACATATTTACGTATATGTTGTTGTTACTTATACAACTGACTGAACAATGATCATATACATACCATCCATATGCGTAATAGCCTTATACATTACATCTATATGTATAAGTAACACCACATACATAACATTCAATTTAAAATTTATACTTCAACTTATTCGGTTATATGTTTTAATTCTACGTGAACTTTATCAGATTATGACATAACTTCCAACGATACTTATCTACAAAAATTTGAACATTCAAATATTTTTATAAATAGTAAAAGATAATAGATTAAGAAATAAACATGAACTACAATTAATGAAACAAGCTTAAACATATTCCAGATTCATTACATGATAATAAAAATTGATTAAATAAAATTAAACACTTTTCAATCTAGTTAAAGTGCAATTAATGAGCCAACATCATTGGTTCATACTATGTATCTAAAAATGCAAGGTTCATGTATTCTCTAAAAAAAAGTTGAGGTGCGTCTGTTGTGACCCGCCCAACTGTATCTACCGCAATAGTCTGAGCTTGATGCAAAAGATTCACTTGATTTCTTATGCCTCCCTTTTTTTTTACCTTCCTGTCGTTCTAATATATTTGGGTGGTAATACTTCTTCATCTTCTACAAATTTAGGCACATGTCAATCCTTCATATCTGGCATCTAAAGAATTGAAACTTCGTATGTCTTAACTATATAAATAGACCTGTAGTAATTAGAGCAGTAAGGACAAAAGTCATCTATATTTTTACTCTTTAAAACTGCAATTCCATGAGGACAAGGAATTTCATCAATTAGATACTATCCATAGTTTCACACTTCACGATCGAGATCAACAATGTACCTTCTATCAGATTCATATATACAGGAAAAATAGCTTGTGGCAACCTTAACCTAATAAGCATACAAACAACAATACATATGATAAATATATGAAATGTAGTTTCAATTATGTCATTTTAATTAAATAAAGCTATTAAAGAAAAAAAATGTCTACATGTATATTTTAGAATATACGTCATCCGAGAAGATTTCACACCATAAGAGTCAAAATTTTCTCAAACCTTATTCCTAAGACTGTCTTTGTATACGAAGCAATTTCTCTGTTTTTAGAGTTTCGTGATCTAAATAAAATTTTTGCTTCTTTGAGAAATTCTAAATTAGGCAGTTCACGCATTTCTACCAAATAACCATTTATACATTCAAAAATATTATAATTCATCACCCTACCTCTATTTATCGATGAATGACATCAAGACCATTTTCATAACCAGCTTCTTCTAGGTAATCCTTAACCCTATGATACACCTTAGCAACCTTGTACATAAGGTAATCGAAATCTTCTTTTCTACAAGCTTTCGCCATAGAATAATAAAGGTCACTAAATATGTCTTTTCTTTTTTGAAAGTAAGTGAAAAAGTTCTTTCACAAGTTCCAAATACATTCAAGATGGGGGACATTAGAATACACAATACTCACACTTTTTACGATGCTTTTATTGTGATCTGATACAACACACATGTTATCCTTTCCTCAAATGCATTTCTAAGCTACTGAAATAATCACATCTACGAACAATCATTCTTGAAATCTAAAATCCCGTAAGCTATTACCAAAACACAACTAATTCAAATAAAAAAACAAAATTTTATGCACAACATGCTCCCCAAACATTATTCATGTACAAGATGTAACAAAACTAAGCACATAAAAAGATGAAAACATTGAATAATTTTAAAACATATAGTCAAATCAATAACAAGTCTAAAAAATACCTACACCATCGAGTGTTCTTGCGGAAGAAAAAGTTTTTTTATACGGTCCGCTCAAATGAGCACCATCAATCACTACTACAGGTTTGCAAAACTGAAAACCTCTTATCACGGGATGTGATGCAATAAACAAATACTTGAACTCATTATCTGCTACCTTATATATCTTAATGTAAGAGACAGGATACACTGTGTTTAACATATAAATATATCGCGGTATTTTTTGATATCCATCGATTCAGCCACCTCTAAGCATCTCTATTACCTGCTGTTTGGCTTATTATACCTTCATGTAATTAATATCAACTCCATAAAACACATTTATTTGTTTAATTATGTCACTCAGTATGTGTATTCTCTTATGATTAACTAACTTCAACAACAACAACAACAACATACCAGTGTATTTCCATATAGTAGGGTCTGAGGAGGGTAAAGTATACGTAGATCATACCACTACCTTAGGTGAAGTAGAGAGACTGTTTTTGATAGACCTCCAATTCAAGACAGATAATAGTATAACAAACACAACATAAAAGCAGATAAACTAATATAGTATGAAAAATAAACTAACACTGCTAGCTAATATAGGAAACAATACAACTATAACATAATACTATAAACCATCTATTTGAAAACATAGACATCACTAACTTCGGCATTGTAAATTCACTCACAAAATTTGTTGTAGCCAATAAATTTTTTAGAATTCTATCACTGACTCGGCAAGTATGATCAGAATCAAATTGTCGAATCATCAAAACATTTGATTTATGCAGACAAGATACCTTCAGGATCCATTTGCAATCTTCATTATGACAATGCAGTACACAACTAAAAAAAAATTAATCAGAATATTTAATTTCATAACATGTACATATATTTAATCTCTCTATATGTAACATATACATCGAGGTTAGATACATGTACTTTCAATGCAATATTATTTCTTATCATTTTTAATTACAACATATGTAATTAATCTCACAATATATACATGTATTTAATCTCACTATACATAACAGGTTTGTTTGTTTGTTACATAACGGTGTTCGTGAACAGTTTCCCATACATAATAATTTTATGTATTAGATTCCTTATACATTATAGGAATCTGTGTATGGTAAAGACCCTTTATTAATGTATTAAGCCCCTATAACCATATACATAATGTTTCAACTTTAAGGTTCTTTAAACAAAAGAGATTTGTAAAACCCCATGTTAATCTTAGTTCAGTTCAGCTCATAATGCATGCTTAAGAGACTTAAAGCCTGAAAATTTAGCTAAGTGTTGGGGACTTAGCCTTATTTTGTCCTCTTAACTTTGATGATTTTTAAAGTGACCTTTCCGACCCCGAGATGTAAGTTTTAGAGTTCATTCATGTTCAGGGGTGTTAGTAGCATGTCTCGAATAAGTTTCAAATTTTTTGGATGAGGATTGAGGTACGTTTGAATTTTGTTTCTAGTAGCTCAATGCGATTGCACCACATCGCGGTGGAATAGCGATGGAATCATTGGCGTGTCATGGTGATGGCCTAATCGGCATCCCAATTACAAATTTAAAATACAGAAGGGCATTTTTGTCTTTTTCTAGCTCCCTAATTCGTAAAAACACGAGATTAAACTGCTGATAGGGCATTATATGCCTAAATTTCCCAATTTCTCTCTCAAATAAACCCTAACCTTTCTCCAAATTCATCAATCTAAATCATCTTCCTTTCAATAAAACCAAGAAATCAAGTGTTCCAATCCAAGAAAGCTTTCAATAAAGTTGTTCTCTTTCAAGAATTAAGTATTAAAGGTATGTGTGATGTTCATCCATGGTTTTCTTTCACTATGGAGTTCAAGAATCCTCTTTGAATGTTAAATTATGAGTTTTCCATATTTTAAATGAATTATCTCCATGAATTACTTGTTAGTTTGATTTCAAGTTAAGATTACAAATATTTTCAAGGGGAATGAATTATAGTATGTTATGGATGTTGAATTCCCATGTCATGTTTATGCAATTCAAGATAAATCCTCACTATGGTTTTTGGGCATGTAATCATGTTATCTCATCATGTTTAAAAGAATTCCCATGTTAAAGTCTTAATTCCCATGTGTTTGATGAAATGTAAAAGAGAATGATTTCTCCATTATGGTTTTGAAGTTTTTACATGCCTTTATTGTTATTTTCATTCAATGTTGGGGGTTGTGCATACCCAAAACTTAGTTGTTTACCTAGTTTTTAGAATCTTCAGAATGGTTTCAGATAAACCATAAGCATTATTAGTTGAGTCAGTTATCTTAGTCAGTTAAGCTCAGTTTAGTTCAGATATTGGTATCTTTCAGTTGGGAGTAGGATTTTGTACCGAGCGAATGCAGGACGACGACTTCCTCATTAGTTAGGCAAAGTCATTAGTGGCAGTCCCTGTATTCCAGAACTACATAGCCAGCATGGGTTATGAGTAGTCACCCGTCAGTTTGGGATTGACTACCTCCTAGGGGCCACCCATCAGTTTAGGCTTGACTCTGCCCAGGGATCACTCGTCAGTTTAGGCTTGATACCCTGATTCTTCAGCATCTTAGTGGATCCACACAACCATTGTTAGTACCCGTGGCATGGTACTAACACCCTTCGAACTGGGGTCACAAGTTGGACCCCAATTAACTTAGAATAGGACATGCCGGTTAGATGATACCTCTCATAGTCTCAGTTCAGTATTCAGTACAGAATTCAGTCTGGGTTGTATTGACCATAGCATATTATTTATCAGTTATACAATTATCAAATTTCAGTATTTTAGTTTTGCAGATTATTTCATAAACATTATATGCTTGGTTTGCACTTTCAGTATTTCAGTTTACAGACTAGTTCAGAATCATTCATTCTCAGATTTTACAGTTTTGTTCCATCATGTATCATTTATATCATACTATTAAGTCAGTCTTTATTTCATGCACATAAACCTATACATTTTAGCCTAACCTCATCATGCATACTAGTACATTCAAAGTACTGATCACATACTCGTTTCTTGCGCTATGATGTCTTATATCATAGGTTTGGACACTTAGTTCCCCGATCGGTCCTAGACAGAATCAGTAATCAGCATTAATAACAGTGGTGAGTCCTCATACTTTCAGGACGAGTTTATATTTATTCATTTGAGTTTACAGTTCAGTTATATGGTCAGTCAGAGTTAGTTGGGGGTTTGTCCCATCAACTCCACAGTCAGTCAGTTTTAGAGGCTTTCAAATATTCAGAAAGTTAATTAGTTTATAGTTGTTTTATCAGTATTTTTAGTATGTTTCTAGATATCAGTATATTATTCAGTGCTCTCAATAAGTATCAGCTCATGGGTTAGTTTGTGGCCACGTGTGACCGTAAGCACCGTGTGATATCTGGGGTGTATTACCGAGGCATTACAATATCTATGTATATGGTTCATCAAAACATACATATGTTAGCTCATGTATAACACTATCAAATAACTTAACATATTTGTACATCAGCTTATTGTGTATTTAATATATTTAACAAATAAAAAGAAACAACTTTATGTCATCTTGCTAAATAAACAGATTCGTATCATACCTCTCTTTTATTAGATTATTTAGTTCTAAAGTTAAAGTAATTCGTTATGCGTTACAACAACAGGAGTTGTGTCACGAACAAAATTAGGACCTGGTCATGATGGGTATCTTAAGCCAACCTAGGCCGGAGACAACCTTCTTAGCCTTACCTTAGAGCACAATAATAATAAATAGCAGAATCCAAACAAAATAATAAGAGAGAATATAAATGAAGAAGGACAATTTGAGAGTCAAAACAAAACTATAATAGTATCTCAATACTATAAACAAAAGCCTCTAATTCAAAGAATACCCACTAATTCGGGACATTTTCCCAACTACAAAAGGAAATCCAAAAGTACTGAAACAATAACTGAAACTAAGAGAGGGACCTGGCCTTCCGAAGGATAGAGGCTCACTACTTCACAACTGATAAATAGGAATACCGGACTACCTAATGCTGCACAGAGTCACAAGAAAAACCCTCAAAACCTACATCGTGAAATGATGTGGCATACAGGGACATTTTGTAGGACGAGTACTGGCATGTAACCCAAGGGAAGTAATAAAACAAATGCATTTACCAAACACCCAGTTATAAACCACATGCACAACACTTATACATAGATAGGATGCTAGAATAGGGACAAGGGACATGAAATATGAGCATTTAAAATATTAATCCTGAACTATGTAGCTCATATTAATTTTTTAGGCACCCACAGGCTATATGGGTCCGGCTTCCCTTATCATAAAGGCCCCAGTCCATGTTAGCCGCATGTACTAGGGAATGTCTAAGGACACCAAGGCGATAGCCATCCAAAATATAATTTTTACATCAGACACAATGGTCATAGATCCCCAACGTCGGCAAATGTGGTTTTCAGTGTTGGTCTGCCCTGAGACTACACCTTTTCGGTGAGCTATACAATTCTCTTTAAGCCCAAATTAAAATAATTTTTCACATAAACCAATACTTTACCACGGAGTCTTTTATTTAGGCATTTTTAACTTGGTATCGTCATACCAATAGGCTTGCAAGCTATTCCCATTAGTCCAAACCATAATGATTTAACCAATTTAACTCCAAGTTTCATTTAAAATTCAATACCATAGCCCCCAAGGGCATTCCAAAACCTTTTTATCCTTTTAAAATTTAATGCAATGCTATATTTCAAAAGTTAAGTTAAAAATCCATGTAAAATCCTTGTTTAAAATCAAATTAACAATATGGGTTGAGGTTCATGTCAGTAGCAACATACAAAATCCATAAACATTATAAAAACCTAAATTTCCAATTTCACCATTGCTATGAGACACTAAGTCAGTCCACAATCCATTATTTTAATCATGAATAAATCATTAAAAAAATAAGGAAAAATAATGCAATAAGTTCAACAATAAAATACCCTCAACCTTAGTTTAATCCAACATTCATAAATATTTAAATACCAAGCAATTTGATGCAATATTATGATAATTAAAATAGGGCATGTACAACAAGCCTTTTTGATGGAAGAAATTTGAGAAAAGCTTGAATCCTTAACTTTGAAGCTTGAACTCTAGTTTGAAATCAATATGAAGACTTGGATTTGTTTTCCATACCCTTGATGATGAAATCATTGAGAAAACATAGATGAAAAAACATGAATTTGAAGCTTGGAAATTGAACTTTGGGGAAGAACCCTTATTTGGTGTTCTTGAGAATTTGAGAGAAGTGGAATTATGGAATTGTGTTATGGGATGAGGGAATCACATTAGTTTTAGTTATAGGATGATTTAGGATGTAAATGACTAGGTTTTCCTAAAAAAAATAAAGAGAAATGTGTGTTTTAGCATCTCTGGAAACATGATCATGCCATGCCCTTTATACGGAGCTTATAGGGTGTGCCATGCTCTTATCATAGAGCACAGAGTGTGTGCCACGCCCTTATCGTGCACCCTCACTAGTTTACTCACAAAAATACTCATGACTTATTGCTCAAGTATCAGATTAAGACGAAATCAGATGCATTGGAAAGAGGACTCAATTATCTTTTATTTGGTGGGTCTTTATTTACAATATTTCATATATTCTAGAAGTCATACACATTCAAATTTGACCCTTATAGGATCAAATACCAAAATTCAGTCGATAACAGAAGTGCTCAAATCAAATTTGCTCTAAGTGTTTCGTATGAACATTTTCACCCCAAAAGCACTTTACACACTAGTTAAATGATCATGATACTTATATTTACATAGAAATCATGGGTTTTGGGTTTACACATATAGGAATGATGGTTCTAATTCTAGTTAAAAAATGTAGGGTATTACATTATCTTCCCCTTCGAATCATTCATTCTCGAATGATGGGTAGAAACTTATTAAAGCTTTAGAAGTACAGAATAAAGGATGTAACTTAACAGTAGGAATTTTCCCTTAACAAAACATATATATACATCAAAATAAAAGATCATCATGGTATGACTAAGTAAATCGTGTAAGCACAAATCATGATATAACAAGGGTTGATATAGATATGATCTTGGGCATGAGTTCTGTGAAACATAATCATAACAATGTAAGGCATGAATTTTTATAGGCATCCTCAACTTGATTAATATTGATACAAGACATGAAATAAGATTTTCATGGGATATAAGAATAGAAGAATTCTTCACCTCCAATGATAAGTCTAATAGCCCTCATATATAATAATACTTCTCAACTGTGCTTACAACTATGAATATCATAATTCACCATTTCCAATCTTATAATTCCTCAACAAAACCCATAACAATAAGATCTTGAGTCTAACTATATATTGCTTCCATGTTAAAGCCTAACCCAGATTTAAAAAGTGTTTCCAAGAATACTACTCTATCTTGTCACTATGTCAAACAACATCAAGATTTAAAAAGTGCTTCCAAGAATACTACTTTATCTTGTCACTATAGTCAAACAACATCATGTCTTATTGTAACGACCCAAAACTACCTCCTAGTCATCACACGGTGCTCAGAACCACAAGTGATCCAAAGCTAACCCTTGTACTAGCATAACTTGTGAGCATCTGAATAAAATACATAAATCTTGAAGAAATAAGCAGAAGAGAAGTATTAACTAAGTAGGTTCAATACAAAACTATTTAAAAAGAATTATAACTCTGTTCATACAAAACAAAACTAAAATAAAATCATATCAAGTCTACTGATTGTCTATGAAGCCTTTACTAGTATTGACTATAGGTAGCCGGGAAATGACCCCAAGCTATCCCAAATCAACACGACTGAATAAAGAATACAAAATGCTACTTGAACTATGACTGACTCAAGCCCTTGGATCAAAATGACTCATCACCTAATGACTGGAAGCTGCAAACTGTCTGATTATGATGTGCACGCTATAACTTGTACCTAAATTATTAAACAATGTAGCACATAGACATATATGTGGATCAGTACTTTTGGAATTTACTAAGCATGAGGGGGTGAATGCATAAGTATAAATAATAACTCAATGTACTTATAAACTTTCAAATATTGCATGCTAAGTGTAGATGACTCACCTTGGCTTGAATAAAACAAAGCTGTAAAATCATAAACATGAGTAATAAAGCATAATGATAAACTTTGTGATCCACACTACTTAGTTCTAAAAGCTTTTCTCTTATTCTATCTTAGGGAGGTTCTTCTAATCGACATATATCATGTGAGCTATAATGGAGTCCAACGTCTTACCCACGTTGAGGAGAATTATTCTACCCTTGCCATGGGAATAGAACCTTAACTTAAGTGATCACTATACTTAACCCATATAGGAACTTTAGACCTATAGTGGCTCGTAGTTTTGGAGCATGAGACCTTGGAATCATGCCCAACTAGATGCTAAATACTACTCCCATACTTATATGCTTAGACTTTTAGGAAATTCACCTTAAAATAGCACAACGGTTTATAACGAAAACCAATTATGCTTCTCTTTCTTTAAATCAAGATCAAGATGAATAATTGTGGATTCCAATATTACCTTGGGATCAAAAGATCAATTCTTGTTTTAAATCTTGAAATATACTCATCAAGAGAAACTTAAGAGCATGATCTTCTTGAAATCTCAAAACTTAACTTAGGGCTTAAAATTCATGATAATTCATAAACAAACTTCATGCTCAATAATAATCTTGAAATACTTCAATAATATCAATTCAAAATAATGAAATTCAAATCTCATCATAGATAGTCAAGTCACATGCATAAATAGGTGAGAGTAGTTATGGAATTCAACACTTAAATCATTTTGTAACTTCATAAACTCACAACAATGATATTTGGATATGAACCCTAAATTGAAAATCATGTAAATTTAACCTTAAAACATGTTTTGGGGACAAGAATTAAATAATATCCTTGTTCATAACCCCATATACCTTAATAGACTTGATTTGATGTAAAGAACTTGACTTAGATGATCTTGAAAGCTTTTCTTGGGATTCTTGAACTAGGGAACTTAAATTCTTGTTTATCTTGAAGAGATTGTAATGAAGTTTTGAAGTTCTTGGATGGAGGCTAGGGTTTGTTCTTGAGAGAGGGAGGCTTTCTTGGAGAGAAATTATGAGTAAAGGGGCAACTAATGCTCCTTTAGGGCTGAAGTTATGTATTATGGACAGATTCGGGTTTGGGGAAATGATCAAAGTGACCCTAAACCCTTTAGGAACTGAAGCAGCATATGAAGAAGCCCCGCATTGCGTCGGATATTGTAACGCCCCAAAATCGGGTCTCGAGACGTCACACAGTGCTTAGGGTCACAAGTGATCCCAAGCTAACCCTTCTACTGGCATAACTCATAAGAAACTAAATAAAAAGTACAAATCTATACAAATCTGTGGAAAATAACTCTTTTCTGAATTTGATCGAATACAAAATTGAATTTACAAGGTTACAATTCTGCCTTTACAACCAAAACTGAAATGGAATACATCAATTTCTACTAACTGTCTATGAAGCCACTACTAGTACTAACTGTAGGTAGCCGCTTCATGACTCCCGACTATCCCAACTCAATACGATTGAATAAAGAAAATACAACACTATTAGTTCTGCATAACTGACCCAAGCCCTTGAATCAAAAGGATTCATCACTTGCTGACTGGATACCACGAACTGACTAGATCTGAAGGTGCATACTATACCTTGTACCTACATTCCGAGAAAATATAGCCCACATAGGAATATGTGGGCCAGTACCATGGAAAGATACCGAGCATATAGGGGTGCAATGCATATATAAAATAATATCTTAATATCATCACAGTTTATAAAATTATGCATACTGATATAAATAACTCACTTAGCTCGAATTAAATCATCGAAATCATGGATGAATAATACATATAAAGTAAAACAAGTGAGCCATTACAATAAGTTCTCAATTCACTTCTTCCTTGGTTTCAAACATATAGAGTAATCAAGTTTCAAAACAATTTTCTTTAGAACATAATATCTCCATCTTTCGGAAACAATAACTTTCTCAGAACCAATCCTTCAAAACATATACATTCATCTTAGACAGAATGGTACACACACACCCATTGGGAGTCTCTCATAACTGATATAAACCATGTGAGCTATATCGAGTCCAATGTTCTACCCACATTGGGGAGAGTCACCCTATTCCTTGCCATCGGAGTAGGACCTTAAATTATCAATCCAAACACTAGTGATCACTATAAAAATCAGCCTCAATTCTGGCTCCTACAGGGGCATGTAGTTCTAGAAAAGTACCAAACCCACTATACCTCCCGCTCGGTGCTAAAGACTACTCCCAGAATTAGCTCATATCTTTTCCAAAAAAAATCCACCATAAAACAGTTCAATAATTTACAACAGGAGCCATCAAACTACCCCTTTCATAATGAATCAATGAAAGTGAATTTCTTTTCTCATCTCGGGTTCAAAATCAACCCCTTTTTACGACCAAAAGTTCAAAGCTTCTTTATCTTTCAAATCATTCAAATTCAAGGTGTTTATAACACATGATTTCTCAAAAACAACAATCTCAAATAGAGTTCAAAACCCATGTCTTAATATCACATTAAAACTTATCAAGATTCAAGCTTTACATCATAAGCACATATAAATTTCTTCAAAATCTGGAAATTTCAGCTTTAAGCACAAAATATCATTGTTCTCATATAATTCCACTTCTAAAATATCAAAAATATCATAATCTTATGAGAATCAATATAGGATGTAAATTCATGCTTTAAATCCATAATAAAACATATAAAATCCATAACTGCGTAAATGAAAAATATTTTTGGGCACAAGAACAAAAGGGTGTCCTTGTTGAAAAATCCCACATACCTTGAAATTGAAGGTTTGGATGAACTCTTAACCTTGGGACTCTATTCGTGAAAATAATAGGTGCTCCTTGTAGCCCTCAGAATGGGGATTCCGAACCTCAAAGAATTATTGAAACCTCATGGTTGAGTCTTGAGATATTTGAATTTTAAGGTTGAAACCCCAATGAATGTTCTTGGTGATTTTGAGAGAAAGTAAACTTATTTTGGTGTTATGGGAGTTTAATCCCCTGTTATAGACATATATAAGGGTGTTTTTGGCACTTGGAAGTGAGGTATGCGGCGCACAACCCATGGCAGACCTTAAGGTGTGCTTTTCACACCTTATGGCAGACATTTAAGTGTGCCTCGCACTTCCAATCGCACACATTTGATTGGGCAGCGCATTGCCCATCGCACACCCTTACTACCTCTCACAAAAATGCGCATAACTTTTCACTTGGGTATTGGATTTTCGTGAAATTTGTATCATTGGAAAGATAATTCAATTATCTACAATTTGATATGTCTTGGGATGAAAAATTCCATGTATATTAAGAGATATACATGTTTGAAGTAGTCCCTTGTAGAATTGAATGCCATACTTTAGATGAATCAATTGGTCTTAGCTCAACTTTGTTCTAGGTAATTGCCATGAACATTTTTCACCTCTAAACTACTCCACAGACTAGGATAATGATCATGAAACTTGTATTCACATTCGACTCATTTGGATTAGAGCTTAGATACATAGGAACGACGGTTAGAATTTTAGCACAAAAAATGGGGTATTACAGAATCTCCCCCTTGGGAATATTCATCCTCGAATGTGGATAATTAACCTGAAACATAGAGGAATCTTTGTATTTAAGATATCATGTGCAACTGACAGAACTGAATCACTGGATCTCAAGAATAATGAGCTACTGAACTGGTCTGCAAGTGCATGAATCCTCAAGAAAACAACTATATGGCTAAGATAGAAACGAGAGTGTCAACTTATGAGTAACCATTACTTTGCGCTAGATCTGATCTCATGAGAAAAAGATGAGAGGTTTATGACATGAAAACTCAGGGTATTACAACATCTCCCTCTTGGGATCATTCATCCTCGAATGATAATAGTATGGTGAAAATACTAGGAAGAGGTTGTGATACTACACAGGATTCTTACGAACTGAATCATGACTTAATATTTGAAACTAAAACTGATGCATGAACTGAGCTGAATAATTCAAACTTCTATCGTGAAACTGAATTCTGAGCTGACTCTACTTTACTTGCTTCAAGGAACTTATACATGTTGAGAGTCGAGGATTCGCTTGAAGTGTTCATGATCCATTAATACATATTGAACTGAGAAGTGATAACTTATGTAAGTGTGAATCATGAGACAACAAGACTTAGATCATTTGAGGGGTATTACACTATCTCAGCTAAAACACTTGGAAAATTGAGATTATGCACTGAACACTTATGAAATGAGTCATGATTAAATTGCCAAATCTGAAACATGATGCTTGGATTGAACGGAATTATCTCACGGAATAGAAATACTCATGAAACTTTAGATAGTAATACTAGATAAGAAGTTGGAACTCTACAAGAGCTATCGGCTTGGCTATATCGACCGGACCATACTGACTGCCCATATTCAAATGGAATATTTCTTCAACATCTTTCTACGAAATTCTATTAACATTATGGAGCAGCGGATTTGGGCATGATCTGAACAAAACATCCAACTAAGGAATCACAATATTGATATAACTCTATAACATGGAATATAAATATATAACTCATAAACTAGGTTAGGATTGCTAGGCCGCAAGCAACGCAACTTCTTACTTTTAAGCTTAGCATCACTTCTCAAATGCTCTCTCAACTATACTATTCCCCTTAAATACCATACTCATTTGATTCAACTTATAATTCTCACATGGGTACTGATAAATCTTTCTGCAAGGTCTAAAGTAAACTAAGTCCTCTCACCAAGTCCAAGACTAACTCAAAAATCATAAAATACAACATGCCACTCCACAATACTAGTCTAAACCACACGATTCAATATTCTATATCTTCTTAGAGCTCACACCCTAAGCATAACATACCTTACCACTTCAATGACTAATTCAAAACTCTTGATATGGATTCACTAGCGCATATTGCATTCGTCATCTTACACCCAACATGACATTCAAGCCTATCATTAAAAATCACATATAACTTTAAGGCAAATACACATAAAGGCATACTTCGCATATCTTCTAAAAATTTATCAACAACAATTTTGTTGCACTATTCTTAAAAACATACACACAATTTTCTAACTAACCATGACATGTATCAAAGACTTGGCCTCAATCTTACTTCACACTTTAGCCTTAGATAGAAAACCTTAAATAATCTTTCTTAATGAGGGTCATCAACTCTCTCACATCTAAGACATTGCTTATCCACTATCATCGCTACAATCTTAACATAGGAAGAGGTCACCAAAGGGCTAACACATAAGAACCTGAAGCCCGAAAACTACAAGACATAACATTAACACTTATCTTAGGCTTGAGGAATAAAATAACAAAGGCATGGATTCATTAAAAAAATCTAAGCTGAGGACATGCATGATATAATGCAGACTTCACTAGTATCATGAGTTTAAAAACTGGTCATACTCTGAAACATGAGTTCATACTTATCATGAGCTATTCAACATAAGACTAGAGTTCATAGATTCATGAGAGATAACTTGAATCACAGAGTGAAGCTGTTACATGCCTCCTAGAAGATACATAATGGGTATAAGCATAAGCCTGTGGGATGGATTTATCATGCAAGTGATGGATTTTGTGTTGTAATAACTGAAATACAGGGAATACTCTAGATTAAGAAGGGATCACTATCTCATCATAACTCATTATTGACATGAATCACAATCTAATTCTCAAAACTTGGTTTGGTTCTTCACTAACCATCTCCCCCTTAGGTCAAAGCTGGCATTCTAAGCATGATGGTCTACTCTATATCCTCGATATTAAGACATAATTTCATCATTCTAATAACTACATATAAATTGTAAACTTACAAGAATACACTAATTTTGAACTTACCGACTTCATTCTTGAATAACCCATCCATATGCCATCCTTAATTTCTAGCTTCAATAATCATCATCAAAGACTTACACTCTCATTTGCAACCATACCTACATCTCTAATAACATAATCATAGCCTACCAAGATCACACTTCTATACTTATACTTTCCCGAACCATGAGAATAATAATCATACTTAAAAGGCTCAATATCTTCAATCATAACTCCTTAACTTAGCTATCAAGAACATCATAAATTATCTAACTATACTTTCTCCACCTAGCAACTAACGTTACTACTAACCACACAATATGCAATAATTCTCAAAAAATAATGCAGCCCTATAGCACCTTGGGCACACCTCTACATCATACTTAATTACGAACACATGATCTTACACTCTTTCATACACTGTTCAGGCCTACTAGATCACCTCCATATAACTAGAATCAACAACCGAACCATCAACTATTCAAACTTAATGTCTAGTGCTAAACATGATTTACAACCCAATCTCATACACAATTCTCACTTCAAAACTATAGAACATAGCATTAAGAAAAAATAGTACACAATGACAATCGATCATAATCATATGGCCTATCTTATTCATAATCCGTTAACACATCCTCCTTCTTCACATCATTACTATTTACCCATCTTCACACCTAAATTACTTTCATAGCTCTATAAATTTCAACTAACTTCCTCTTGCAATCTTAGGAAAGCCTAAACTAACAATACTCAACCACCAAGTACTTTCACTAATAAATTGTACTTTTCTAACACCACAAACACCATCAACAACTCTTTTCATACTTCAAACAAACAACAATCCACCTTAACTAATAATCTCCTTCCCTAACTTCACTAAACTAACAAACAAAGGTATATCACTTCATTAATACTTCAAGCATAAGCAACAAAATTAAGCTATACATATTCAATAAATCGCCCTTACCACCTTTCTTGTCACTACACTTCTAAACCCACACTTTCAACTAACACAAGAACAACAAGATAGATAACAGTTGCTAGTGAATCAAAATAGGCCTCACACGACTTCACTAGACTTTGGTTTTGTATTTTGAACAAGAAAATTAGATGAATAACAAAGCAACTATGCTAGTGAATCGAAATAGGCCCCACACGGCTTCACTAGACTTTGATTTTCAAAAACACCATGATAACAAGATTACATAATACAAGGGATAGAAACTTGACACACAATATTCAATGATCTAAGAATAAACATCTTACTCTTTCTTAATTGAACAACTCATAAGAACTAGGGAATAACTTTAAATTTAAGGGACTTATAACACACTAGAAGGCTCATCTCAAGCCGCTTTGTGTAACTTCTGAAACTTCTTCTAGCAACTATAAGAGCATTATCTGGAAAGGAACTGGAACTTGTTGATCGTGATATCTCAAGAATAATACATAGATAGGGAAGTATATATTTACATTATGGATTCTGGGGAGGAATTTGAAAGCACATCTGACTTGGGTTTAGTGCACGACTTCTCATGAGTATGAATAAAGTGCTTCATACTTTGGAACTTAAAAGCACTGATGAAATACTTTCTAGCCCTCTTATAACCTCATAACTATCTGTGGAGAATTAGGCTTGACTATTTTTGGTACCTTAAAAATAAGGCAGAGATGGCCAGAATAGAGTAAGATGAGAATTTATATAATCAAAGAGAACCTTTTTATGGCACGATCTGAGACTTGAAAGAAGGGGAACATTTCCTAAATGCCTTGTAGCTTCTGGAAGAAAAGTACAGATGTCTCCGTACCATTCTGCAAGACTCTACTAGACACGGCTTCACAGACACCCTAGGACACTTGAACTCTGTGCTTTGATACAAAGTTTGTAACACTCCGAAATTGGGTCCCAAGACGTCACACGGTGCTTAGGGTCATAAATGACCCCAAGCTAACCCTTCTACTGGCATAACTCATAAGCAACTAAATAAAAAATACAAATCTATACAAATCTACATAAAATAACTCTTTTCTGAATCTGATCGAATACAAAACTGAATTTACAAGATTACAATTCTGCCTTTACAACCAAAACTGAAATGGAATACATCAACTTCTACTAACTGTCTATGAAGCCACTACTAGTACTGAATATAGGTAGTCGGGTCATGACTTACGACTATCCTGACTCAATACGACTGAATAAAGAAAATACAACACTTTTAGTTCTGCATAACTGACCCAAGCCCTTGAATCAAAAGAACTCATCACTTACTGACTGGATACCACGAACTAACTGGATCTGAAGGTGCATACTATACCTTGTACCTACATTTCAAGAAATTATAGCCCACATACGAATATGTGGGTCAGTACTATAGAAACATACAAAGCATATGAGGGTGCAATACATATATAAAATAATATCTTAATATCATCACAGTTTATAAAATTATGCATGCTAATATAAATGACTCACTTAGCTCGAATTAAATGATTGAAATCATGGATGAATAAAACATGTAAAGTAAAACAAGTGAATCGTTACAATAAGTTCTCAATTCACTTCTTCCTTGGTTTCAAACATATAGAGTAATCAAGTTTCAAAACAATTCTCTTTAGAACATAATATCTTAATCTTTCGAAAACAATAACTTTCTCAGAACCAATCCTTCAAAACATATACATTCATCTTAGACAAAATGGTACACACACACATACTAGGAGTCTCTCATAACTGACATAAACCATGTGAGCTACATGGAGTCCAACGTTCTGCCCACGTTGGGCAGAGTCTCCCTATTCCTTGCCATCGGAGTAGGACCTTAAAATATCAATCCAAACACTAGTGATCACTATAAAAATCAGCCTCAATTCTGGCTCCTATGGGGGCACGTAGTTCTAGGAAAGTACCGAACCCTCTATACCTCCTGCTCGGTGCTAAAGACTACTCCCGAACTTAGCTCATATCTTTTCAAAAGAAAATCCACCATAAAATAGTTCAACATTTCACAACGGGAGCCATCATGCTACCCCTTTCATAATAAATCAATAAAAGTGGATTTCTTTTCTCATCTTGTGTTCAAAATCAACCCCTTTTTACGACTGAAAGGACAAAGCTTCTTTATCTTTCAAATCATTCAAATTCAAGGTGTTTATAACACATGATTTCTCAAAAACAACAATCTCAAATGGAGTTCAAAACCCATGTCTCAATATCATATTAAAAATTATCAAGATTGAAGCTTTACATCATAAACACATAAATTTCTTCAAAATCTGGAAATTTCAGCTTTAAGCACAAAATATCATTGTTCTCATATAATTCCACTTCTAAAATATCAAAAATATCATAATCTCATGAGAATTAATATAGGATGTAAATTCATGCTTCAAATTCATAATAAAACATATAAAATCCATAACTATGTAAAAGAAAAAAAAATTGGGCACAAGAACGAAAGGGTGTCCTTATTGAGAAACCCCACATACCTTGAAATTGAATCTTTGGATGAACTCTTAACCTTGGGACTCTATTTGTGAAAATAATAGGTGCTTCTTGTAGCCCTTGGAATGGGAATTTCAAACCTCAAAGAATTATTAAAAACTCATGGCTGAGTCTTGAGATATTTGAATTTTTAGGTTGAAACCCTAAGGAATGTTCTTGGTGATTTTGAGAGAAAATAAACTTATTTTGGTGTTATGGGAGTTTAATCCCGTGTTATAGACATATATAATGGTATTTTTGGCACTTGGAAATGAGGTATGCGGCGCACAACCCATGGCAGACCTTAAGGTGTGCGTCGCACACCTTATGACAGACATTTAAGTATGCCTCGCACTCCCAATCGCACACCCTTACTGCCTCTCATGAAAATAGGCATAACTTTTCTCTCGGGGATTAGATTTTCGTGAAATTGGTATCGTTAGAAAGCTAATTCAATTATATACAATTTGATAGGTCTTGGGATAAAAAATTTCATGTATATTAAGAGATATATACATTTGAAGTAGTCCCTTGTAGAATCAAATGCCAAACTTTATATGAATCAATTGGTCTTAGCTCAACTTTTTTCTAGGTCTTTGCCATGAAAATTTTCACCTCCAAACTACTATATAGGCTAGGATAATGATCATAAAACTTGTATTCACATTAGACTTATTTGGATTAGAGCTTAGATGTATAAGAATGATGGTTAGAATTTTAGCACGAAAATATTGGGTATTACAGATAGCACATTGGGATAGCAACACATGTCATCACTTATCTTGTCGAGAAATTGGCGTGTCGTGCCCTAATCACATTGGCTTACTGCCTCACATAAAAAATGCCATAACTTTTCACTCGGGTATCAGATTAAGGCAAAATTGGTATCGTTGGACAGCTAACTCAATTATCTACAATTTTTTTGGTCTTGACATAAAAAAATTATAAGTATCTAAGAAGTTATACATGTTCAAAGTTAACCCTTGTAGAATCGAATACAAAGATTTAGCCGAATCAAAGGCTCTCAGCTCAACTTCGCTCTAAGTGATTCCTATGAACATATTTCACCTAGAAAGCACTTCATATACTAGGATAATGATAATTAAACTTATATTCACACGGGAATCATTTTTATTAGAGATTATACACGTAGAAATGACGGTTAGAATTCTAGTTCAAAAATATGGGGTGTTACACTTATCAAGAGTACTAGCCACATAACACATTGGTTTGTGTATCTATCAATCACAACATTCAAGTCTATCTTTTCTACACCCACTTTATGAATATCCCTACCAAAAATCCAGCAATTTTAATCACTTTCACAAAGATTTTCACCTCATATCCCTTTCTTAATCATTTCACATAATAAAAGTTCATCTCACTCTTCCCGCTTCATCTATAACCTTAACTCGAGTATCCATTCCAAAATTTTCACAATAAGAACATCTAGTCTCTTATCTAAAATATTATTATTATTATATAACCACTACTAACACAAGGAGGGAAACTGAGGGACTAGAGTACGAGCTTTGGGAATAAGAGTGACATTATTTAGTAATAACATATACTTGCTGCACTACTCAAGGTGGGGCTACAATGTAAGACACAGTCCAATAATGATGAAAGGCTTCATATATCAAACACTAATATTATAAATAGAAGGTTAAAGCATGGGTTGCACAAAGAACTCGCACCTTAGACATAGGCACAAATTGAATACACAAAATATTGGTAGAATGTCCTCTTAAACTAAAGTAGGAGGAATTTTCTAAAATAAGAATAGATTTATCATGACTCTTCCCTGAAACTCACCACCATGAGAAAAATAAGATATGCATCATTTTCCCCTTATCTCAAAGGTCACCATCCAAATCTTGCAAATATATCCCTTACTTAAGTCTGTAAGCACAACACTCCACACCATGGAGGTATCACTATACACATGAATGATAGACTGGGCTAATAAACTATTATAGGAAAACTACTAACTTTTTTCTATAACATTTCTTTCGAGAGAACTACTCTTAACTTCCTCTAGCCTCCAAAGTCATTTCCTTATATCTAACATTCTCATAGACATACACATCTGCGCTTCTTACCACATAACAATCTATTTTTCAAATCCTTAGTATACTGCCATTACACCTCTAATATTATAACCTCATAATTTAACAAAATTTTAAAATTACACCAAGAGTTCACATAGTCTATTTATATCTCCCTCAATTCATCCCTAAAGAACATCATATAACAATTCCCTAGACTTCACAATACTAAGTTAAATGCTCAGGTTTTTGGACCTTAGAAAATTTTCTTGATTTCTGGTTTCTGGGTAAGATACGACTTAGGAAAATGAGTCATATACTTGGGTATGGGTGATATGATCCAGTCGTATGCTGACCAGTATTGGTTGGTGGGATGGATATAGTTATTAGAATTGGTATGATTTGGGTGGTACGAGTTGTATAGTTGGGTATGGATTGTTTGGTCACTTCACTTAATCTTAGACTTGGTAACTTAAGTTGGATCTGAGTACGAGTGGCTCATCATGATCCATAATCAAGGGTGTGAGTCATACCATAGACTCGTACAATGGACTATGTTCAAACCTCCTGGGATTCTATTCTGCTAGGGGTACGATTTACGGGTACTAGTCATACACTTGGATACAACTTGGGTTTGGGTGTGTCATACCTTGGATAATGTTAGATCTAAGGGGTAAATCCTAGGGTACGGGGGTGGGTACCACTCATACAGGATAGGTATGACTCATAAGGGTCAGTAGTACCCTATTACGAAAATTAAATACAGTTTAAGTGAGGGCAATCTGAACATTTCCCCACTTATCCTAATAAGGCCCCATGGCTTATGTTTTTATTGGAAGGTTATTTTCCCTATTATTCTATTACTAAACACTTGTAAAACACTCTTAAATCCTATCTAGTGTTTTGGGCAAAAGAATCTAGGGTTTTATCTTAAGGAGTAAATTGGGGATCGTCTTGATGATTTCTCTCCATCATCATCTTAGTTTAAGGCATGTTTTCTTCCATCATTGTTATTTCCAACTAAAGGCATGGTATTATACAATTATTTCATGATTTGAATTTTGTTTGATTTTGGGTTTTCAAATATTATTTGGGGGTTTTGGTTATAAATGCTTGGTTATGGTTCTCTCATGTTTCAATTATACTTTTATATGCATTCATCATGGTTTTGGATAATTGGTTGCATGGAAATGTTTATTTGGTAATAGACTTTGGTTTTGGAAATACTATGCCTCCAATGTGTTTGATAAAATGCCTATAACAATGCTTTCACTACAAGATTGGTGTTTCAATGGAACTTATGCATGGTTTAAACTTGGTAATGGAACCCTAAATGATATGAATGGTTTAAATGGTTTTAAATAGATTGAAAAGGCCTTGGTGGCCATGTTTTTGGTTTAATTAGAAATTATTTGGGGTATAGGGGAATCCCTTAAGGATTGGCTAATGACAATGTTTGCAAGTTATAGTCGGTATGACGATACTACTACTAATGGCCTTAGTTAATAATAAATGGATAGTTTTTTTGGTAATGGTTTTAATTGGGATTAAATAAGGGGGTGTGTAGTAAAGCCATGGAAGGTGGAGGTCCAGGGGGATCAAACCTGAAAACTCATATTTTCCGATGTGAGGTTTGGTCCTAGTGACCGTGTGCATGATGTCACACTTTATATTTTGGGGGATGTACTAATCATCCCAAGTTCTTTTCTCTAGTCTTGTGACTTCATGCATTGGGGTCCTTTAAACAGGGGGAGCTAAACCTATATAGCCCATGGATGGTTTTAGGATGGCAAAGCTACACAGCCCAGGTAAAGGTTTTAATGGCATGCTAAACTCGGTTCCCTTTCTCGACATGGTATATATATATATATATATGGTTTGTATGTATATGGATGGTTTTACTTAGTTTTATAATTGGCATTATTTTGTCCTTATCCTTAGTTCATGCTAGCCTTCACCCGCTAACCCATCTTCAGGCGGCTATATCCCCACGCAATGTAGGAACCAGCCATTCTACTCGTCCTACTTAGAATTTAGACATGCGGGGGTTAGTTTTGGATTAAAGTGGTGAGCTTTCATCTATTTGAAAGGATCAATTTCATGGATGTCATTACATACTTTGAATTATTTATGGATTTCATTTTGGCTATAGTTGGGGAATTTCCTAATCGGATTTTTGTATTCTTTTGGTTAGAGGATTTGGTGAAACTACTATATGTTGTAATGAGCGGGATCGGTATTGGTTTCAATCTTAGTATTGGCATTGTTATTGGGACTGACCACATTAGACAAAATTTCTCACTATTCCATCGTATTTCATTATGGGATTATTTTATTATTAATGGAACTTATTTGGTGATGGTTGGGTTTAAGGTTTTGGCTTGCTTGTATGTTGGATGATTGGACTCGATTGGGTCAGTCACAGTTGTAATCCTATCTCAGAGTTTGTGATCGGGATAGTTACACTATCTTGTTATACTTTTGAAATTCAGCCAACTCAGGGCAAGCAACTGAAGGTTGGGTTGGCTAACGAGCGTGGTTTCCGATCCTGCTCGGACTTGGGACGCCCATTACAACAAGGCCCCGAGTTGGGTCGGGTCACTAAGAAATTCAAGAACATGAACTAGGTGCACATAACACTTATAACTCAAGACCGAGTATACTTTATTCTTATAACTTAAGCCTCTTATCCATCTAATGTTTTAGCCATATTTTTTTACTTCAACACTAAACCTCATGTATGTAACACAATTTCCCACTCCAATATTTCATAAGTTATCAACCTAAGTGATTTCATACATCAATTCAAGCCTACTAATTTACTCCCTCAAATCTCCCATCACTATTTTCGATCTAACATTCTTATCACTAAAATTAACATCTAAAGTTCAAACTTAGTGTCTAGTATCAATCATGTACCACCAATAAAATATCCCACATAATATACTAGTCCATCAAATATAGAATCAACCTAAATTCCTTATTTCACTTAACTACAGCCTACAAGAATATATTATCCACAACATACTACTACACCTTAAAATCTACTACATATCTTGTCTCTTACTAAACTGGCTTACAACTACTAAATAAAAATTAAGGGACCCTCTGTGTAGTAAAACCACCTAGTACAAATAGTTGATCTTAATCTTATAACTTAACTCATTATGGTCATAGAACATTCACCTCCCCCCACATCATCATCCACTTACCCATGCTTACATCCTAACTACCTTTAAGATTCTATAAACATCATCGAGTCCCCCTTTTCTAAGATCTCCCCAAGTGAAAGCTAAATTCATAAAGTATTAACCAACCAATCCTTTCATTCACAACCTATGATTAATTTTAATACTACTATTTATAGTCCTCGTGATCTCCTTTCTTATTTTGACTAAAGACACAAATATTTTAACCAACCACTCTTTCAAAGGTCATGCAAATACAACCATCCTTTTTCACTGAAAAGTTAAACTCACTCGGACTTCTAAACATATGACTTCATATCACTAACCTCGGGATCATCTTACTACTCATAGGCCATAACACCCCAATTTATACCACCTCTCGGCTTAGAATACTATCCTAATATTCAGTACGTACCCTTCTCCTTAAGCAAGACGTCTGCAATAAAGTCTTTGAAACGGATAGATTACACATCTTACCTTAGGCTGAAAAGCATGATTCATGAAGATAGAGGTATACACTTGAATCAATACACTTTGATACATTAATGGACTCCTTTTGGGTCCTTGTGCCATACCATAACTTTTGATGACTCATTTGAAAGTGACAACACCATTAGAAACCTAAGACTTTACACTTGCATCACCTCGATAATGAGACATAGCCAACAAAATTAGAGAAAGAAAGAAATATGGATAACTTTCATATGGACAACACAATTGCACAATCTAGATTAAGAAATAATGAGAAATATTTCTTAAATGCATCATAGCTTCACCCTATAAGTGTGGCACACACACAACCATAAAAGGGACTCTACTTGACACGGCTTTGTGGATACCCGTCGACCTTAAACCGTGATTTAATACCAAGCTTATCACTGCCCAAATAAAGAACTAGCCATGATGGGAATCTCAAGCTAACTAAGGCCGACGATAACCCCCTTAGCCTTACCTTAGAGCATAATAATACTCCCTCGGTTTCAAAAAGAATGACCTATTTTGACTTGGCACAAAATTTAAGAAAATAAAGAAGACTTTTGAATCATGTATCCTTAAATTAAAGTTGTGTCAAATGTACCAAAATGCCCTTTAATCTTTTGGTCCTAAACATGCCATGTAGAAATTTGAAATTAAAGTATTGCCAAAAAAGAAAAGGGGTCATTCTTTTTTAAACTGACTAAAGAAATAAAGTAGGTCATTTTTTTTAAACGGAGGGAGTAATAAATAGCGAAAGCCAACCAAAATAATAAGAGATAATATAAATTAAGAAGGAATGTTTGAGAGTCAAAACAAAACTATAATAGTATCCCAATACTGTCCACAAAAGACTTTAATCAAAAGAATACCAAGTTAATCAGGACATGCCCCCAACTACAGCAAAGGAAATTCAAAAGTACTAAAATAATAAACTAAACTAAGAGAGGGACCATGCCATCCAAAGAATGGAGGATAATCACTTCACAACTGATCAATAGTAATATCGAACCACCTAATGTTGCACAGGTTCACAAGAAAAGCCCTTGGAACCTTCATCATGAAACAATTTAGCATCCAGGGACGATCAGTACGATGAGTACTAACATTTAACCCAAGGAAAGGGATAAAACAATTGCGTTTACCAAAAATCTAGTTACAAACCATATGCACAACACTTATACATATATAAGTGTGGAAATATGGACAAAGAAGATGAAATATGAGCATTTAAAATATTAGTCCAGAACTATATAGCTCATACTGACTTTCCAGGCACCCATGGGCTATATAGGTCTGGCGCTCACTACCGAAAGGGCCCCAGTCCAAGTTAGCCATTGTAACGCCCCGAATCTGATACCCAAAATTCTATATAGTGGTCATGACCCTGAAGAACCATAAGCTAACCCATGAATGATATCTGTACCTGAGCACTGCATAATATACTGTATAAATGCAGAAAAAAAAGGCAAAAAGGCCATAAGGTTCAAATATTTGATAAAACATAACATCTGTAAATATGGCATATCAATACCAAAATAACTGAAATACTGTCTAAACATGCTATAGTCTAAAAGCCTCTATAACTGACTGAATAAGGAGTTGATGGGACATGTCCCCAACTAACTCCGACTGCTAAAATAAACTAAGTACTAAAAAATGAAGTAATCAAATAATAAAATCCTCGAATGATGAGGACTCACTTCTCGTCTGTCTTCTGAACGTCTGATCTACTAAGGGTGCTCTAGATCTCATGCTTCTGAACCTATGGTATAAGACACCATACTGTAGAGAAAAGTATGCATTGGTACATGGAAATATACTGGTATGCAAGTAAGGTAAGCTGAATGCAAGGGTTCATATGCATAAATAATACTAACTGACTGAGTAACATGAACATGAGAATACATGCATGAATACGTAACTGTAAATGAGACCGTGATAATACTGACTACTGAGTCTATATACTAATAATATCTATTTCTGATAACTGATATAACTGATATTGAACGACTGTGTCTGATAGTCTAGGGTCTGATGGAACTAGCTGAGTTCTGTACTGAGCTAAGTGATTGTATCTAACAATCCTGAATTTTGTAAAACTATCTGAGTTCTATTACTGAGACTGAGACTGTGGGAGGTAGTCATCTAACCGATATGCCCTAAATAAAGCATTATAGTTGAGTTGGGGTCCAATCTATAACCCCAATTGGAAGGATGTCAATACCACGCCACTAGTAAGGATAAGCTGTGAGTGACCCTTATCTAACAAGTACTCTAATGAGAATAGTAGGACCCTCATCTAACAGGTTGAGCCACCTCATCTAACACGTCTGATGTCTCAACCTATGTTGGCTACGTAGTTCTAGAGTGCAAGGATTACTTCTAAGAATCACACGCTTTACTAGTAGGTGAGTTTCTATCCTTGGGCTTACTCGGTGGTTAATCTACTCCCATCTGAATAGACACTGTACTGAGTATATTGGATTAAACCGAAATAAGTTCACTGAATTCTGTTGACTGATAGAATACTACTGAATTCTGTTAACTGACTGAGTTCATGAGATTACTGAGTTTTCCTAAGATCCACAACTGACTAAATTCTAGTGATCATGGCTTGATTGAGGATATCGTGAAAACTAACACTGGCTCTAGTCTCATAGCTAAATTGTCGGGTACAAGTACCCCCAGGCAGTGGCAAATTATACTATAGTTAGGGGGTTCATCCAACCCCCTTCGGTGGAAAATTATGTTATATATACATGATTAAAATTATTTTTTATGTATATATATTAGATGTTGAACCCCCTTTGATTAGTTTTTATATTCACTTATGAACCCCCTTAGCAAAAATCCTGGCTCCGCCACTGCCCCCAGGACTCGATAACATGAAATTGATAAGACATGACACTTTTTGTACATAGGACTATAATCCACAATTCATAATACAATCATTGGAGAAAATCATGAGGCACTTGATATTCATAATCTTATACATGTAGAGGAATGCATTCAAATATATCATGGTTTTCTTAATTTAAGTATCATGGAATTCCATCAAATAATTACAATGCACAACAATAACATGGGAGTCATTTTGAACATAAGTTAAAACAAGGATTCATCATTTGGGTTCTATTGAGTCATAAGGCCTAATTCTTATTATCTTAGGCATTTTATCAAACACCTAGCATGCATAACTTAGGACTTAGTCATGATCATCAAATTAATACAACATGATTCCACAATTTAACTTAATCTCATAATTTTAACCCACATACTATCATAGTTCCATGAACAACACATAAATATTCCAAGTTGGGAATCATAAAACAACATCAACATGATTATAAACAAGCCACAACATAAACATCACAATTAATAATTTAAAATTGGATTCTTGGGATTCATAGATGAAAAGAATCCTCGAATGAACACTTGACATACCTTAGTTCTTGTTTTTATAAAGATTGATGGAGAGATTCTTGAATTTGGATCCTCAATTGAAAACCCTAAGCTTGTTCTTGATGAATTTTGAGAGAGACAACTATATTTTGGGTGAATATGGCTGAATTACGTGGTTTGGGCTTATAGTTGAGTGGAAAAATGACCCTTTTGCCCTTCAAAGTTTGGGGTTGGAGTAATGATTTTGACCTAGGCGGAATAGCCAAGGCACCGCCCTACCTAGTCCATAGGACTTAGCAAGGTGCTGCCTATAACGCCCTGAATCTGGTACCCAAAATTCTACACGGTGGTCATGACCCCAAAGGACCACAAGCTAAGCATGACTGATATTTGTACCTATATGTTGTATAACATTATGCAAAAATATGGAAATAATAGACTGAAACATGCCATAAGGTTCAAAACGGATAAAATATAATGTCTGAGAGTACGGTATATCAATACCAAAACATGAACTGAAATAAACTGTTTGGACATACCGTAGTCTGAAAGCCTCTAAAACTAAACTGTCTGAATAAGAAGTCGATGGTACATGTCCCCAACTAACTCCAACTACTTAAATAAAATAAGTAATGAAATAACAAAGTAATGATCATGTCTTCAAAGGATGAGGACTCACTACTAACTCTGACTGCTGAGACTAGAATGCTACTAATGCTCTGGAGCTCGTGCTTCTAAACCTATAGAATAAAACACCATAGTACAAATGCATCAGTACGATTGAATGTACTAGTATGCAAGGAAGGTAGGTTGAATGCAAGGGTTTATATGCATGAACTATGCTAACCGACTGTATAACATAAATATGAGAATACATGCATGAATAAATGACTGTAACTTAATTCGTGAGGATACTGACTACTGAGTCTAAATACTGATAACATGAGTACTGAGCGACTGTATCTAACAGTCTAGTTTCTGATGGAACTAGCTAAGTTTTGTTCTATTTTGAGTTAACTGTATCTGTTAGTCCTGAATTTTGTAGAACTGTCTAAGTTCTATTATTGAGATTGAGACTGAAACTATAACTTTGGGAAGTAGTAATCTAATTGACATGCCCTAAATAAAGAAATATAGCTAACTTGGGGTCCAATCTGTAACCCCAATTGGAAGGGTGTCAATACCACGTCATCGGTAAGGACAAGCTGTGGGTGACCCTTAACCGGTAGGTACTCAAATAAGAATGGTGGGAACCCTGAACTAGTAGGTAATACACCTCATCAACCCTCAACTGACAGGCTAAATATCTCAACCTACACTAGCTACGTAGTTTCGGAATGCAAGGATTGCTTCTAAGAATCACACCCTCTACTGGCAGGTGAGTTCCCATCCTTGAGCTCACTCCCCAAATTGAAAACCCTAACTTGTTTTTTAGAGTAATGGAGAGAAACCACTGTAATTTGGGTGAAATAGGGATAAATTACGTGTTTATGACTTATATAGAGGTGGAAAATTAACCCTTTTGCCCTTGAGGGCACGGTCATTTAATGAAAAAAATTAGACGCCGATGCTACAAGCAACGCGGCATGTTGATGGCTGTGATGTGATACTCGATACATCGCGCCATGATTATGTCGAGCCTTAGGAGTTTTGACTCTAGCAGCCTGCACAAATAGTGACCAACGCGAGTGGCGGCGCGGCACGCTAAGATTGCATTGGTCCACTCTTTTGGGACTCTGAACATGATCTAAACGTGTTCCAAAAAATCCAAAACTTGTCCGAAAACACCTATTGACCTTCCTAATTATGAATTAATAAAAATACAGGCCATTAAAGGGAATTGAGATAGCGATATGAGATTGCCAACTTTTGAAGGACAAAATAGGCCAAGTATAGGAACTTGGTTTGAATTTTCTAAGTCGGGACCCCTTGACAAGCTTAAAGGACTGAATTAAGCTTAAAAGTTTTGCGGGGTCCTACAATATCTCCCTCTTGAGAACATTCATTCTTGAATGATACTGACTGAGTGGGAGAAGAGATAAACTAGCTTAAATACTGAACATGAGCAACTGAAACATGATTCCATGACTGACATGATTGATAATTGAATACACTATACTGCTTATGCATATCTGATGCATGTGTAACTGATTCATGAATACATGACTGAGTGTCCTGATGAACTGAGTTTCTCATAATGAGAATGCATATCTGATTCTTGACTATGTGACTAAAATGATACATAAATGCAAGACTGAGTATGCAATGGTATTTAATACCAAGTTTATAATGGAATTCTAAACATGAATTGGATACAAAGTTGTAACTAAAATCTGAACATGAAACTTAAAAACTTAAGGAGAACTGTTACCTTGAGCTAAATCTAAGTTAGTGGAGAAGAGGTGAGGGTACTTGGTTTGTATATCTGCTTCTGCTCCCAAGTAGCTCCCTTAACAAACTGATTCCACCAAAGAACTTTGAATAGAGGGACTTCTTTGATCCTCAGTCTACGATTCTAATAGTCAAGAATTTTGCCTGGAATCTCTTCATAAGAGAGGCTGTTCTGAACATCAATGCTCTAAATAGGGAAAATAACTGTTTGGTCTCCTATGCATTTCTTGAGCAAAGAGACATGGAAGACTGGATGAACCAAGGCTAGATCTGAAGGCAATTCGAGCTCATAAGCTACCTTGTTGAAGCGAGTTAGAATTTTGAAGGGACCAACATATCGGAGACTGAGCTTTCCCTTCTTGCCAAATATCTTCACTCCCTTTATGGGAGAGATATTTAGATAAACATAATCACCAATCTCAAACTCGAGATCCTTTCTGCGCATATCTGCATACGACTTCTGTTGGCTCTGAGCAGCCCGAAGCCTTTCTCTAATCAACTAAACTTTTTCTAAGGCAACGAATACTAAGTTAGGCTCTATAACTGAAGCCTCACTAACTTCGAACCAATCAACTGGAGTTCTACATCTCCTACCATAGAGATCTTTGAATAGAGCCATCTGAATACTGGAATGATAGCTGTTGTTGTATGCAAACTCAATCAAAGGCAAGTGGTCATCCCAACTACCCTTGAAATCAATTGCACACGCCTTTAGCATATCTTCTAAAGTCTGAATGGTCTTTTCTGCTTGACCATCTGTCTGAGGATGGAAGGTTGTACTGAGATAAACTTGGGTACCAAGACCCTTTTGGAATACTTTCCAAAAATAAGAGGTGAACTGGGTACCTCTGTCTGAGATAATAGAAAACGAAACACCGTGCAATCTAATCAACACCCTGGTATAGAGTTTGGCATAATCCTCGACTGAATATGAGGTATGGACTGGAAGGAGGAAATAACCTAATTTGGTCATCCTATCTATAATAACCCAAACTGAATCATGCTGATGACGAGTACGAGGAAAACCCATCACAAAGTCTATGTTCACTTCTTCCCACTTCCAAGTGGGAATATTAAACTCCTGCATAAACCCACTAGGCTTTTGATGCTCAATCTTAACTTGCTGACATGTTAAGCACTTATCCACAAACTCTGCAACATCTCTTTACATCCCACTTCACCAATAGATCTCATGCAAGTTGTGGTACATCTTTGTGGACCCTGGATAAATAGACTAGCACGCACCATGCGCTTTTTCAAGAATTTGCTGCCTTAATTCATCTAAACCTAGAACACACAGACAGCCCTGACAAGGCAAAACATTATCTCCCCCTTAGGAGAAAACCTCAATCTTCTGATCCTTGACTGACTCTTTTAACTTGACTAGATTGGGATGTCTATCTTGCTTTTCTTTTACCTCAAGAACTAGAAATGATTACGAACTACTCTGAACCCATATATTACCCTCTTCTATATCGACTAAGCGAGCACCTAGTCTGGAAAGATGATGGACTTACTGAGCTAGATTCTTCTTACTATCCTCAATATGAGCAACACTACCTATAGATAGTCTACTGAGAGCGTCGGCCACTATGTTGGCCTTGCTTGGATGATAATGGACACTCATGTTGTAATCTTTCAAGAACTCTAACCACCTTCTCTGACGAAGATTGAGATCTTTATGAGAAAAGACATACTGAAGCCTCTTATGATCTGTGAACATATCTACATACACCCCATACAAGTAATGCCTCTAAATATTTAAGGAAAATACTATGGCTACTAACTCAAGATCATGAGTTGAATAATTCTTCTCATGGGTTTTAAGTTGTCTAGAGGCGTAGGCTATGACCTTACCATGTTGCATGAGGACACAACCTAAACCCACTATGGATGCATCACAATACACTACGAACCCATCTAAACCATATGGAAGAGCCAAAATTGGAGTAGAGGTGAGTCGAGTCTTTAAATCTTAAAAAATCTTCTCAAAATGATCTGACCACTTAAACTTAACTTTCTTCTGAGTCAATCTTGACATAGGAGATGTAATAGAAGAAAATCCCTCAATAAACCATCTATAATAGCCAGCCAAACCCAAGAAACTCCTGATATCTCATGGAGAGACAATTCTGGGCCAATTTCTCACTACTTCAATCTTTTGAGGATCAACCCTAACTCCATCACCGAAAATCATATGACCAAGGAATGCTATTGACCTTAGCCAAAATTCGCACTTACTAAATTTGGTAAACAACTGATGATATTTTAGAGTCTGAAGCATGATTCTGAGATAGTTTGCATGATCATGCTCACTATGGAAAAAGAAAAGAATATCATCTATAAAGACTATGATGAACATGTCCAAGTACCGCTTGAACACATGGTTCATCAAGTCCATGAAAGCTTTTGGGGCATCTGTAAAACCAAAGGATAACTTGGAATTCGAAGTGACCATACCGAGTATGGAAAGATGTTTTTGGAATGTCATATTCTCTAACTCTAAGCTGATGATAACCTAATCTGAGGTCTATCTTAGATAAATAGCTGGCTCCCTGAAGTTGTTCAAATAAGTCATCAATTCTAGGAAGGGGATACTTGTTCTTAACCGTGACTTTGTTGAGCTGACGGTAATCAATGCACATTCTAAGAGAACCATCTTTCTTTTGCATGAATAAGACTAGTGCGCCCCGAGGGGACACACTAGGTCTGATAAATCCCTTATCCATGGGATCCTTCAACTTTTCTTTTAGTTCTTTGAGTTCTTCTAGTGTCATTCTGTATGGTGGAATAGATATAGGCTGAGTATCTGGAAGAAGATTAATGTCGAAGTCTATTTCCCTTTCAAGAAGAACTCCTGGAAGATCTTTGGTCAAGACATCTGAATATTCATTCATGACTAGGACAAATTCAAGTCTGGGAGTTTCAGAACTAGTGTCCTTACCATGAACAAGGTGTTTGACACATCCCTTATATATCATTTTTCGTGCTCGAAGATGGGTAATAAGCTGACCTCTTAAAGTTGAAGTATTACCGCTCCACTCCAGGAAAGGTTCATTCAAAAATTAAAATTGGATAATTCTATTTCTGTAGTCGACTGTGGCATAGCAGGAATGAAGCCAATCCATTCCAAGAATGACATCAAAATCAGTCATCTCTAATTCGACTAAATTTGTTGAGGTAACTTTCTGAAATATCATAATCAGACAGTTCCTGTATACCCATCGGGCTATGATGGTTTCACCCACTGAGATAGAGACTGAGAAGGGCTCTACTAGAATCTCAGGACTGACTCTAAAATTAACTGCTATAGAAGGAGTAACAAAAGACAAGAAATCTCCTAGATCTAGCAAATTGTAAACATGCAAGTGAAAGATCTGTAACGTACCAGTAACCACATCAGGAGAATTTTCTTGAGCT
This sequence comes from Capsicum annuum, assembly GCF_002878395.1. Classification (NCBI taxonomy): domain Eukaryota; kingdom Viridiplantae; phylum Streptophyta; class Magnoliopsida; order Solanales; family Solanaceae; genus Capsicum; species Capsicum annuum. The sequence goes on along the minus strand of NC_061111.1, from coordinate 52,765,726 downwards.
TACCAGGACTGGAGAGCATAAATTCTATTTGGATGTTGCCCACTAGTAGCACTGGAAGTAGCACCTTGCTGATTTGGGCGATCGGACTAAGCTGAGTAACAGTTTTGCTGACTCTGGGAACCTATCTGAGAATAGTCTCTGATTCTGTGGCCTGTCTTGCCACATCCAAAACAAATATCATTGCTAGCTTTGTAAATACCCTGATGGTGTTTGCCACAAGTATGATAAAGAGGATTAGTTTGGGCATTGCTAATGCTACCTTAAGACTTAAAGCCTGGCACCCTATCTCTATTACCATCCCCGAACTTATGAGCTAAAGCACTGGCTGAAGAAGGAGCTAGAACTGATGACTAAGGATGAAACTAAGAATGGTTTCCTCTCTCTGACTTAGGCTGAGCAAAGTTTAAACTACTTGTCGTTGCTCTCTTCTTCTGATTCTCCCTCATCTTAATCTTTTTATCTTTTATCTGCTGAGCATGAGTCATAAGCCTGGCTATGTTCATGTCACTATTCAACATCGCGGACCTGCACTCATTGACTACACTATTGTTCACCCTAGAAACAAACTTACTCATCTTTCCCCTGCTATCTTCCACTACATGGGGAGCATATCTGGCAAGTTGAGTAGGCTTAAGAGAATACTCTTTCACTGTTATGTTGCCTTGCCTGAGGTTGATAAATTCTAACACCTTAGCTTCTCTCAGCTCTTAGGGAAAGAATCTATCTAAGAATGCGGTGACAAACTCCTCCCACTCAATGGGCCCTGCATCTACAGCCCTTTCTGCTTTCCTCTATTTAAACCATGTGTGAGCAACATCCTGCAACTGATATGCAGCTAGCTCAGCACTCTCAATAGCTGACACCCCCATGATGTCTATAACCTTCTGAACCTAGTTAAGGAATTCCTAAGGGTCCTCATCTGTCTTAGACCCGAAAAAGAATGGAGAATTTATTTGGGTGAAGTCCCGAATCCTGGCTGTAGCATAATTAGCCACTGGGTTGGCCGGGACGACAGTTGGTCGTTTATTCTAAGCAGAACTAGTTCAGTAAGAGTAGTAAATGCAGCTCTAAACCCTACCTGAGAGACATGCTCGCCCAAAGAATCTTCGGGCTGAGGGGCTAACTGATTCTCAGTTCTCATCTTGGTAGGCATGTTCTGTAAATGGAAGAGAAAGGGAATAAACTAAGAGATTAACTTGAAATTATGCTCACTGGAACAACATGAATACTGAAAAATGGGAAACTGTTCCTAAAAATCTTATAGCCTCCTGCACATCAGTGTGGCGCACAACACACCCATGTACAAAACTCTACTAGATGTGGCTTTTAGACTTCCTAGGACACTATTGAACATTTGGCTCTGATACCAAGTTTGTAATGCCTCGAATCTGGTACTCAGAATGCTAAATGATGCTCATGACCCCGAAAGACCACAAGCTAACCCATTATTGATATCTATACCTATATGATATATAACATCATGCAAAAATGTGGAAATAATAGACTGAAATATGCCATAAGGTTCAAAATGGATAAAATATAATATCTGAGAGTACGGTATATCAATATCAAATCATAAACTAAAATAAACTGTCTGGACATACTGTCATCTGAAAGCCTCTAAAACTGAACTATCTGAATAAGGAGTTGATGGGACATGTCTCCAACTAACTCCAACTACTAAAATAAACTAAGTAATGAAATAATAAAGTAATAATCATGTCCTCTAAGGATGAGGAGTCACTGCTAACTCTAACTGCTGAGACCGGCATGCTACTGATGCTCTGGAGCTTATGCTTCTGAACCTATGCTATAAAACACCATAGCAAAAATGTGTCAATATGATTGAACATACTAGTATGCAAGTGAGATAGGCTGAATGCAAAGGTTTATATGCATAAACTATGCTAACCGATTGTATAATATGAACGTAAGAATACATAAATGAATGAATAACTGTAACTGAATTTGTGATGATACTGACTACTAAATCTGAATACTGATAACATAAGAACCGATAACTGATACTGAGAAACTGTATGTGACAGTCTAGGTTTTGATGGAACTAGCTGAGTTTTGTACTGCTCTGAGTTGATTGTATCTGATAGTCCTAAATTCTGTTGAACTATCTAAGTTCTATTACTAAGACTGAGACTAAAATTGTAACTGTGGGAAGTATTCAAATAACCGACATGACTCAAATAAAGAAATATAGCTAAGTTGGGGTCCAATCTATAACCCCAACTGGAAGGGTGTCAATACCGCGCCATCGGTAAGGACAAGTTGTTAGTAACCCTCAACTGGAAGGTACTCAAATGAGAACGGTGGGAACCCTCAACTGGTAGGTTAAATGTCTCAACCTATGCTGGATACATAATTCTGGAAGGCTATGATTACTTCTATGAATCACACCCTCTACTGGCAGGTGAGTTCCCATTCTTGGGTTACTCGGTGCTAAATCCTACTCCCATCTGAATAGACACTGAACATGATTAAATGAAGTACTGAGTTAACTGAGTTTCGTTGACTGATGGAATACTACTGAGATTACTAAATTACTGAGCTTTCCTGAGTCACATGACTAACTGAGTTCTATTGATCATGGCTTGACTGGGAGTATTATGAAAACATGACACTGGCTCTAGGCACACAGCTAAGTTGATGGGTACAAGTACTCCCAAGACTCGATAGAAAGAAACTGACAAGGAATGACTTTCTTGTATACATAACCAACATCAACAATCCACAATATAATAAGTTGGGGATTTCATGAAGCACATAGTTATCATTAACTTGTACATGGTAGGAATGCATATAATAGTATTATAATTTCATACTCTAACATTATGAGCATTCCAACAAACATCTACATTGCACATCAATAGCATGGGAGTCATTTGAACATAAGGGTAATACATGCATTTATCATATGGGTTACAATTGAGCTATAATACACAATTTCTATCCTCTTAGGAATTTTATCAAACACCTTACATGCACAACTTAGAGAATAGGTGTAATCATCAAATTACACATTATGAACAACTTCATTCATGGATTTCAACTTGCACACTAACGTGGTTTCATGAAAAATACATAGATATTCCACCTTTAAATCATATAATCAAAATCTCATGAACATAATCAATCCACAACAAAATATTCATAATACATGATTTAAAACTTGATTCTTGAACTTCATGGATGAAAGGAATCCATAAATCAATACTATGCATACCTTGGATGGAAGATTCTTGAAAACTAACGATGAAATTCTTGAAATTAAATCCCGAAATTGAAAACCCTAACTTTCTCTTGAGAGTAATGGAGAGAAACCACTATAATTTAGGTGAAATAGGGCTGAATTACATGTTTGTGACTTATATAGGGGTGGGAAATTGACCCTTTTTTCCTTGAGGATGCGGTCATTTAATGACCAAAAAACTGGGTGCCGACGCTACAAGAGACGTATCACGTTGATGGCTGCAACGCGATACTCGATGTATCACTCTATGATCACATTGAGCCTCAGGATTTTTGGTTCTAGCAGCCTGCACAAATGTTGACCAACGCGATTGGCAATAATGCGCACCAAAATTGCGCTGGTCCACTATTTTGAGATTCTGAACATAATCTGAATGTGTTTTGAAAAATCCAAAACTTGTTCAAAAGCACCTATTGACCTTCTTGATCATGAATTAATGAAAATATGGTCCATTAAAGGGCATTAAGTTGGCGAGATAATATTGCTAACTTTCGAAGGCTAAAATAGGCTAAGTTTGGGAACTTGGTTAGAATTGTCTAAGTATGGGACCCCTTGACAAGCTTGAAGGACTTAATTAAGCTTAGAAGTTTTGTGGGGTCTTACACCCCCCTGCCTAGTCCACTGAACTAAGCAAGGCACCGCCACGCCTGGAGTAAGGTGATTACCAGGGCTTTGCGGGCCTATCATGGAGAGCTACTATTTTGGGCAACCAAACCTACCCTTAAACTCGTCTAAAAATTTTGAAACTCACCCTAGATGTAATATTGACTTGCCCCATTGTGACACAACTTTAAAATCGACAAACAGGGTTGGGAAGGTCATAAAATAAATCCCCAAATTTTGGAGGCCTAAAATAATACTACGTGTTGAACACTTAGCTAAAATTTCTAAGTGTTGGATCTTCTATAGAGCTTTAAGGAGCTTAAGTTGACTTAGACTTTTATGGGGTCTTACAATATCTCCCCCTTGGGAATATTTGTCCTCAAATGAGACTGGCTGAAAGGGGAGAGATGATAGACTGAAGTACATATAGGACAGGCACAACTGAAATATGATTTCATGACTGACATGACTGATAAGCTGAATGTATCATACTGAACATGCATATCTGATGTATGAGTAACTGATTCATGAATGCATGAGTAACTGATTCATGAACACATCACTGAGATTTCTGATAAGCTAAGTTCCTCATAATGAGGATGCATATCTGATGCATGAATACGTGACTGACATGATGCATGAACATATAATGAATATGTAATGGTATTTGATAGTGAGTTTATAATTGAAATCTAAACATGAAACTGAATAAGCTTGAGGAAAGCTAGTACCTTGGGTAGAGTCTGAGGTTACGGAGAAGAGGTGAGGATACTTGGTCCGCATATCTGCTTCTTCATCCTAAGTATCCCCCTCAACGGACTGATTCCACCAAAGAAATTTGACTAGAGGGACTTCTTTGTTCCTCGGTCTACGAATCTATTAGTCAAGGATTTCAACTGGAATCTCTTCAAAACAAAGGTTGTTTTAAATGTCTATGCCCTCTATAAGGACTGCAACTGCTAGGTCACCTATGTACTTCTTTAGCAAGGAGACATAGAACACTAGATAAACTAAGGATAGATCATAGACAATTCGAGCTTATAAGCTACCTTGCCGAAACGACTGAGAATTTTGAAGGGACCAATATATAGGAGACTGAGCTTTCCCTTCTTGCCGAATCTCTACACTTCCTTCATGGGAGAGATATTCAGATAAACATAGTCACCAATCTCAAACTCGAGATACTTTTATGCACATCTGCATAAGACTTCTGTCAGTTTTAAGCAGCTCAAAGTCTTTCTCTAATCAACTAGACTTTTTATAAGGCATTGAATACTAAGTCAGGACCTATAACTGAGGCCTCACTAACTTCAAACCAACCGATAGGAGATCTTCATCTCCTACCATAGATAGCTTTGAATGTAGCCATCCGAAAACTGGAATGATAGTTGTTGTTATATGAAAACTCAATCAAAGGCAAATGGTAATCCAAACTTTACTTGAAATCAATTGCACACGCCCTTAGCATATCATCCAAGGATTGAATGGTCCTTTCTTCTTGACCATATGTCTAAGGATGAAAGGCTGTACTGAGATAAACTCGGGTACGAAGACCCTTTTAGAATTTTTTCTAGAAATGAGAGGTGAACTGGGTACCTCTATCCGAGACAATAAACAACGAAACTCTGTGTAATCTGAACAACTCCCAGATGTAGAGTTTGGCATAATCCTTGGCTGCATAAGAGGTATGGACTATAAGGAAATGAGCTGATTTGGTCATTCTGTCTACAATGACCCAAACTAAATTATGTTGATGATGAGTACGAGGCAAACTTGTAACGAAGTCCATGTTCACTTCTTTCCACTTCCAAGTAAGAATATTGAACTCCTGCATAGACCCACTAGGCTTCTGATGCTCAATATTAACCTTCTAACATGTAGAGCACTTAGCCACAAACTCAGTAACATCTTTCTTTATCCCACTCCACCAATAGATCTCCTACAAATAATGGTATATCTTAGTATCCCCTGGATAAATAGAGTAGCTTGCACCATGCACTTCTGCAAGAATTCGTTGCCTCAAGTCATCTATACCTGGCACATAGAGACGACCCTAAAAATGCAAAATACCATCTCCCACTTAGGAGAAAACCTCTACTTTTTGATCTTTGACTGACTCTTTTAACTTAACAAGACTGGGATCTCTATCCTGATTTTCTCTTACCTTAAAAATTAGAGATGATTCTAAGCTGTTCTGAACACATATACTACCTTCTGCTGAATTGACTAAGCGGACACCTAGTATGGCAAGGTGATGGACTTCTTGAGCTAACTTCTTCATACTATCCTCAACATGAGAAACACTACCCATAGATAGTCTACTGAGAGTGTTGTCCTCTATATTGGCCTTGCCTGGATGATAAAGGACACTTATGTCATAATCTTTTAGGAGCTCTAACCACCTTTTCTGATGGAGATTAAGATCTTCATGAGAGAGTATGTACTGAGGGCTTTTATGATCTGTGAACACATCTACATGAACCCTATACAAGTAAAGCCTCCAAATCTTTAAGGCAAAAACTATGACAGCTAACTCAAGATCATGAGTAGGATAATTCTTTTCATGGGGTTTAAGCTTCCTGGAGGCATAGGCTATGACCTTACCACGTTGCATAAGGACACAACCCAAACCTACTCTGGATGTATCACAATACACTTCGAACTTATCTGAACCATATGGAAGAGCCAAAATTGAAGCTGAGGTGAGTCGAGTCCTTAAATCCTAAAAACTCTTCTCGCAAGAATTTGACCACTGAAACTTGACTTTATTATGAGTCAATCTAGACATAGGGATGCAATAGAAGAAAATCCCTCAACAAACCGTCTATAATAGCCAGCTAAACCCAAGAAACTCCTGATATCTTAGGGAGAGACAGGGCGAGGCAAATTTCTTACTACTTCGGTCTTTTGAGGATCAACTGTAATGCCATCACCAGAAATGATATGACCAAGGAATGCTACTGACCTTATACAAAACTCGAACTTATTGAATTTGGCGAACAATTGATGACTTCTACGAGTCTACAATACTATTCTGAGGTGATCTATATGATAATGCTCATTATAGGAATAGACAAGGATGTCATCTATAAAGACTATGACAAACATATCCAAGTACTGCTTGAACACACAGTTCATCAAGTCCATGAAAGCTGCTGGAGCATTAGCAAGACCAAAGGACATAACTAATAATTTAAAGTGACCATACTAAGTTTGAAAAGCAATTTTCAGAATGTCACATTCTCTGACTCTGAGATGATAATAGCCTGATCTGAGGTCTATCTTAGAGAAATAGATAGCACCCTGAAGTTGGTCAAACAAATCATCGATTCTGGGAAGTAGATACTTGTTCTTGATCGTGACTTTATTGAGCTGGCTGTAATCAATGCACATTCTGAGAGAACCATCTTTCTTTCACACGAATAAGACTTGTGCGCCCCACGGGGACACACTAGGTCTGATGAATCCCTTATCTAGGAGATCCTTCAACTGTTTCTTTAATTCTTTGAGTTCTTCTAGTGCTATTTATATGGAGAAATAGATATAAGCTGAGTATCTGAAAGAAGATCAATATTGAAGTCTATTTTCTTTTTAAGAGGAATTCCTGAAAGATCTTTGAGAAAGACATCTGAATATTCATTCACGACTAGAACTGATTCAAGATTGGGAGTTTTGAAACTAGTGTCCTTAACTCTAATAAGATGTTAGATACATCCCTTAGATATTAGTTTTCGTGCCCAAAGGTAGGAAATAAGTTGACCTCTAAAAGTGAAAGTGCTACCCCTCCACTCTAGGACAGGTTCATTCGGAAACTAAAACTGGACAACTCTGTTTCTGCAGTCGATTGTGTCATAGTAGGAATAAAGACAATCCATGCTGAGAATGACATCAAAATCAGTCATTTATAATTCTACTAAGTTTGTTGAAGTGACTTTCTAGGATACCATAATCGGATAATTCCTGTTACCCATCGGCTTATGATAGTTTTACCCATTGGGGTAGAGACTGAGAAAAGCTCTACTAGAATTTTAGGACTGACTCTGAAATCAACTGATATATAAGGAGTAACAAAAGACAAAGAAGCTCCTGGATTTAGCAAAGCGTAAACATTCAAGTAAAAGATTTGTAACATATCAGTAACCATGTCAGGAGAATTTTCCTGATCCTGACTAAAGAGCATATAATCTATTTGGGTGTTGCCCACTAGTAGCACTGGAGGTGGCACCTTGCTGATTCGGGAGACCACACTGGGCTGAAAAGCGGTTACGCTGACCCTAAGGACCTGGCTAAGGACAATCTCTAAATCTGTCACCTGGCTTGCCACATCCGAAGAAAACATCACTGCCACCTCTACAAGTACCCTGGTGGTGCTTACCACAAGTCTGACAAAGAGGATAGGTGCGGGCACTATTAACACTACCTTGAGGTTTAGGACCTGGTTCCCTATCTCTGTTCCCATCTTTGAATTTCAATGCTGGAGCACTGGCTGAAAAAAGAGCTAGAACGAATGGCTTTAGGAAAAATTAAAAACGACTTCCACCCTCTGACTTAGGCTGAGCAAAGTTGAAACTACTTGTCCTTGCTCTCTTATTCTGCTTCTCTATCATCCTAATCTTCTGTTCTTCTATCTGTTGAGCATGGATCATAAGTATGGCTATGTCCATCTCACTAATCAGCATTGCAGATCTGCACTCATTGACCATACTATCATTCACCCCAGAAATAAATTTACTCATCTTAGTCCTGTTATCTGCCACTACATGAGGAGCGTATCTAGCTAGTTGAGTAAACTTAAGAGAATACTCTTTCACTATCTGTTGCCCTGCCTAAGGTTGATAAATTATAACACCTTAGCTTCCCTCCACTCTAGGGGAAATAATCTGTTAAGAAAGGCAGTGGCAAACTCCTCCTACTCTATAGGCCCTACATCTTTGGCCCTCTTTGATTTCCACTGCTTAAACCATGTGTGAGCCATATCTTGCAACTGATATGTAGCTAGCTCAGAACTCTCACTAGTGGTAACCCCCATGATATCTGTAACCTTCTAAACTTGATCAAGGAATTCCTGAGGGTCCTCATCTGACTTAGACCCAAAAAAGAATGGAGGATTCATTTGGGTAAAGTCCCAAATCCTAGTTGCAGCTAAATTGGCCACTAGATTTGCCAAAACAATAAATGGTCATTCATTCTGGGCAACAACTAAATTAGCAAGAGTAGTGAATGCATCCCTAAACTCTACATAAGAAACGTGTTTGTCCAAGGGATCTGCTTGGACAGGCTGAGGGGCTGACTGATTTCCGTTTCTTATTTTAGGAGGAATGTTTGTAAAAAAAAAGGGAGAAATGGATTAAACTGAGAGTAAAATTTAAGCTCATGCTCACTGGCACGACATGAATACTGAAAGAAGGAAACTATTCTTGAAACATATTATAGCCTCCTGTACATAAATATGGCACGCAACACACCCATGCACAAGACTCTACTAGCTGCGGCTTTCAACTTTCTAGGATATAATTGAACCTTAGGCTTTGATACCAAGTTTCTAACACCATGGATCTGATATACGAAATGCTACACGAAGCTCATGACCCCAAAGGACCACAAGCTAGCCCATGACTAATATCTATACCTGAGCACTGCATAATATACTTTATAAATGCGGAAAAAAGAATGAAAGGTCATAAGGTTCAAATATCTGATAAAACATAATATCTATAAATATGGTATATCAATACCAAAATAACTAAAATACTGTTTGAAAATGCTATAGTCTAAAATCCTCTAAAACTGATTGAATAAGGAGTTGATGGGACATATCCCCAACTAACTCCGACTTCTAAAATAAACTAAGTACTAAAAGAATGAAGTAATCAAATAATAACCTCCTCAAATAATGAGGACTCACTGCTCTTCTGTCTGCTGAATGTCTGATCTACTAAGGGTACCCTAGCTCTCGTGCTTTTGGACTTGTGGTATAAGACACCATAGCGTATAGAAAAGTATGCATCAGTACATGGAAATATACTGGTATACCCGTGAGGTAAGCTGAATCCAAGGGTTAATATGCATGAATAATACTAACTGACTGAGTAACATAAACATGAGAATACATGCATGCATACATAACTATAAATTAGACCGTAATAACACTGACTACTGAGTCTGTATACTGATAACATGGATTTCTGATACTGATATAACTGATACTGAGCGACTGTGTCTGACAGTCTAGGTTCTAATGGAACTAGATGAGTTTCATACTAAGCTGAGTGACTGTATCTGATAGTCCTGAATTCTGTAGAACTATCTGAGTTCTATTATTGAGACTGAGGCTGAGACTATGGGAGGTAGTCATCTAACCGACATGCCCCAAATAAAGCATTATAACTGAGTTGGGGTCAAATCTGTAACCCCAATTGGAAGGGTTTCAATACCGCGCCACTGGTAAGAATAAGTTATGAGTGACCCTTATCTAATAGGTACTCTAACGAGAATGGTGGTACCCTTATCTAACAGGTTGAGCCACCTCATCTACCCTCATCTAGCAGGTTTGATGTCTCAATCAACGTTGGCTACATAGTTCTAGAACACAAGTATTGCTTCTAAGAATCACATACTCTACTAGTAGGTGAGTTCCCATCCTTGGGCTTACTCGGTGCTGAATCCTACTCCCATCTAAACAGACATTGTATTGAGTATACTCGACTGAACCAAAATGAGTTCATGGAATTCTGTTGACTGACGAAATATTACTAAATTCTGTTAATTGACTGAGTTTGAGATTACTAAGTTTTTCCTAAGTTCCATAACTTACTGAATTCTAATGATCATGGCTTGACTGAGGATATCATGAAAATTGACACTGGCTCTAGTCTCACGGCTAAATTACCGGGTACAAGTACCCCTAGGACTTGATAGCATGAAACTAACAAACATGACACTTCTTGTACATAGGACTATAATCCACAATTCATAATACAATCATTGGGGAAAATCATGAGGCACTTGATATTCATAATCTTGTACATGTAGAGGAATACATTCAAATATATCATGGTTTTCTCAATTCAAGTCTCATGGCATTCCATCAAACAATTACAATGCATAACAACAGCATAAGAGTCATTTTGAACATAAGGTAAAACATGGATTCATCATTTGGGTTCTATTAAGTCATAAGGCCTAATTTTTATTCTCTTAGGCATTTTATCAAACACCTAGCATGCATAACTTAGGGCTTAGACATGATCATCAAATTAATACAACATGATTCCACAATTCAATTTAATCTCATAATTTCAACCCACATACTATCATAGTTCCATGAACAACACATAAAGATTCTAACTTGGGAATCATACAATAACATCAACATAATTATAATCAAGCCAAAACATAAACATCACAATTTATACTTTGAAATTAGATTCTTAGGCTTCATGGATGAAAGGAATCCATGAATGAACATTTGACATACCTTAGTTCTTGTTTTTACGAATATTGACGGAGATATTCTTGAATTTGGATCCTCAATTGAAAACCTTAGGCTTGTTCTTGATGGATTTTGAGAGAGACAACTATATTTTGGGTAAAAATGGCTGAATTACGTGTTTTAGGCTTATATATGAGTGGGAAAATGACCCTTTTGCCCTTCAAAGTTTGAGGCTGGAGTGCTGATTTTGGCCTAGGCAGAATAGCCAAGGCGTTACCCTGCCTAGTCTACCAGACTTAGCAAGGCGCCGCCTCACCTGGAGCAAGGAGATTACCAGGGTACCGCAGGCCTATTGTGGAGAGATACTATTTTAGGCACCGAAACATGCCCTTAAGCTCATCTAAAAATTCCAAAACTCACCCTAGATGTACTATTGACTTTCCCCATCATGACACAACTTGAAAATCGAAAAACGGAGGTCGGGAAGGTTATGAAATAAATTTTCGAAGTTTGGAGGCCTAAAATGAGACTACGTGTTGAACACTTAGCTAAAATTTCTAAATGTTTGATTTTCGATAGAAATTTAAGGAGCTTAAGTTGATTTAGACTTTTACGGGGTCTTACAGCTGCGTGTATTGGGGAATGGCTAAAGTAACCAAGGAAATAGTCATCCAAAATATAATATGTACAATAGATACAATGGACATAGAACCCCAACATCGACAAACATGGTTTCCAGTGTTGGTCCCCCCCGGGACTATACTTTCTCGGTGAGCTACACAATTCCCTTTAAGCCCAAATTAAAATAATTTTACACATAAACCAACCATTTTTCATGGAGTCTTTTATTTAGGCATTTCCAACTTGGTATCGTTATACCAATAGGCTTGCAAGACATTTTAATTTGGCCAAACCATAATCATTTAACCAATTTGACTCTAAGTTCCATTTAAGATCCAAAACCATAGCCCCTAAGAGCATTTCAAAACCTTTTTATCATTTTTCTCTTTAATGCAATGCTATATTTCAAAAAGGTAAGTTAAAAATCCAAGTAGAATCCTTGTTTAAACCCAAATTATCAATGTGGGTTGAGTTTCATGTCAATAACAATGTAAAAAATCCATAAACGTTGTAAAATCTCAAATTTCCAATTTCACCATTTCCATGAGCCACCAGTTCTGTCACAACCCGATTTATGAGTCATGATGGCACCTACTAAATCCCGCTAGTAGGTAAGTCGAACTATAACCCAGAGCTAAACGCAATGAGTTAACTTGGTGGAAAATTCCCAACAAAGTGAAAATCAACAACATGTATTGTATTTTAACAAGGCAATATAAATAAATAGAGGTAAATCAACAGTACAGAAATCCATCCCATGACCTGGCAGAGCAAGTACAAGAGCATCTAGTAATAGTAATACAACCCAAGTCTTAAAACAGTCGACATAATCCTATTTTTTAAACTAAAGATGAGACATGAAAGATTGAAGAAAATATGCAACTCCGACTCCAAGAGCTCACCCTATCTCTAAAAAATCAACACAACATGAACGTCGATCAACAATGACAACAAGTACTCGGATCTGCACCAAAATGTACAAAAGTGTAGTATGAGTACCAAAACCATGGGTACTCAGTAGGCATCATCGGGCAACTAAGCTAAATCATGATATAAATGTGATAAAATTAAGATAACATAACTAAGTCAAGGTAGGAACAAATCTGAATCAACTCCAACATCGTTGTGCATAAATAAGTAAATAAACTTGAATAATAGCACAACATAACATAAAGCATTAAAACATGCAACCATAACTATAAAATTGTCTCACATATGCCAATTAGTGCAAAAAAATAAATAATCCATCACAAGCCCCCATAAACCTTAAAAGAACATACAAGATAGTATAACCCACCACCGTCATTTACAAATTTTCAAAATTCCTCTAGAATACACTCATATTATAGCTATTTTTTTATTTTTAGACTTAGCCAGTGTCACTAGCATCCGTCTCATCCCCGATATCATAATATTATAATGAGTATATTCGAACTCGAACTGATAAATATAATCAATAGCCAGACTTGAACCGATAAACACACTCAATATTCGGACATGAAATGGAAAATATATCATCATTGTCATAATCATCCTCCGAACTCAAGCTTGGTATATATATTCAACATCATAATCATCTTTCGGACTCGAACTGGGTATATATATGTATTCAATATCATAATTATCCTTCAAACTCGAAGCGGATATATATAATTACTATCATATTCATCAATAGCATAAGTAAGAGCATAATAAATAGGCGTCAACTCTCAACATCAACCATCATAATCATCAAGTGTCAAAGTTTCTCAATATTACCTAAATAAGCATTTTCAAGGCATCTAACAAGCGTATAAAGGTCTACGAGAGCTAACATTTGTCTTAGCCTAAAGTGGGTCAAGATCCCACTTCAAATCCTTGAGTTCTATTTTAGGAAAATCCTACTCAAACTAGGCTTAAGGTATCTAAATCCACTTTTAGATGTTAAATAAACCTTAATTAGCCCTAAGATATAAAATTTACCTAAAATATGAGCAACTAGATCAGTTATGCCTAATTTATGATTTTTGAATAGCCTAAATGGTCCAACTAACCCAAGCATTTCAGTCTCATACCAACACCTAAACCCATCCCAAATCTAACACAATATCATAAAAATACTATGAACTAGCTCAATCTAACAAGGGATAAAACCTAGACTACCTGAATGTTGAAAAAAGCTCAAAAGATTAGCTAAATAACTGTTTTTTCCTTTATAGAAGCTTTCTCAAGATGCCAAGCTATCAAAATCACATTTTACTCATCAAAACAATAATAACGATACCTATATTGCACTATTGTGCTTCGAGTCCAAACATCACACCAAAATCTCATGTGGGTCTCATTTATGAAAAATCACATTTCCAAAATCAACCCAATATTTCCTCATGCTCAAGGTGTCATTACCCTAAAAATGGGTGAAATTCAAGCTAATTTGGGGCTAAATTCAAGCCTCTAAGTTTTTGGATTTTTTGAATAAGAAATGGAAAATTCTACCATGAAAAGGGTGAAAGCTTACCACAAGAGAATAGATAAAGAAATGGATAAAGAAATGGAAAAAGGGGGCTAAAATAGGGTATTTATACCCTTTCTAGGTGCTCAGGTATCGCTATCGCAACCCGAGCCTCGCAATCACCATAGATGGCATCAGAGGAAGAAGTTACGATTACGACATTTCCCCACCGTGATCGGGCTCTGGTGGAATACCCAAGGAGTCACATTTGTGACTAAAAGTGTCGTAATCGTGGCACTTGCTGGTGCTGCCAGATCGCTATCACGATCCTTGGACCGCGATCGCGGATGCACCAGTTACATCTGAAACTTAAAAATTTTATATTTCGGACTCAATGGCGCAATTAAAATTTCTATCTCAGGTTATTTCGATAAAAAGTGGGTCCCACACCTACTTTTCATTTTTTCAACTTTCCGACCAATAGATCTAAATGAGATCGGGTGCCTCGAGACCCAAACCAAAGGTCCACCTAGCCTAAAATTGATATTCCAAAGTTTTTGGGACAGTTAAAAATTGTATTTGAGGTTGTTTGACTGAAGTTTTTGCTCGGTGTCCATTTGAAATTAGTGAAGACTTCAAAACAGGAAATTGGCTCTAAAAATAAAATGAAATGCCCGATAATCGTACTATCAGTCCCAACAAGTCATAAATAACTTGGGACAGCTATAGAAAACTCTAACAGTGAAAATAAGAGGAAATATATAAAATAATCTGAAGGGTCATTACAAATTCAGTCCATAATCCACCATTTTAACCATGAATAAACCATAAAACAAGGAAAAATAATGCAATAAGTTCAATAATAAAAATCCCTCAACCCTCATTTAATCCAATATTCATAAACACTTAATGCAATATTATAAAAGTTAAAAGAGAAAAGAAATAAAAACACCATTAAAGTTGTTTTGAATTTTCAAAAAGACACATAAAGTTTGCGGTTCTATTATCCCCTCAAACAACTTTAAAGTATTATCTATAACTACTTTTACAACCAACACCAGTTATATCAAAAATGTGTAAATGACGTGTCAATCACAATTTGACACGTGTCAAATTAATTTTTATCTTTTTTTAAAAGAAACTATGGCCATATTTTCCTAAATAATTCTTTTTTTTCTTTATCTCTTCCTTTCTTCTTCACATGTTCTGAAGAAATTCCTCTGCGATAGCCCATAGTCGTCCAGCTCCACAGTCATCGTTGTCACCAATTGCATGGTAAAGTGACCAAGTAGTTGCCAAACTACCGCTTACTAGCTTATGAATTTCAAACTCATCCAAATTCAAATCTAAATACTCAAATTACCACAATTGAAAAGAAAAAAATGAAAGAAAATACCAGATATTTGACGTTACAAATATCGGCATTCTTCTCAATATCAAGACTCTCTATCTTTACAAATATCCAATATTTGATTACAAATATCGACATTACTTGTTTATAGGTTTCTTTTCGTCATTATAAATATGATTCAAGATTGTATATGGCATTATAAGAACATCTCCCATAAAATCTAATCAAAAAATATAATTTGATTTAAATTCTTTTAAGCAACTTAAGATGAAATTAAAGTGTTTAAAGCTTATTTCATTGAGAAATTAGAACATTAATGAAAATATCTTATCTTTTAAGATTGAATTCATGGAGAAGATTTTGACAAGAGAGTCAATTATTTTTTTCAAAGCTCCAATAGCCATAACAATGGAGATTTGGAGATATGACCGTTCTAAAGAGAAGAGAATAAGGATTTTAAATAATTGATAAATTTAATCGCATGCAGCATTTTTTATTGATGATTACAGCGTTATCATTCACGCGGGTCGTAAGCACGACTACACGCATAGGGAAAAAATCAGTCAAAATGGTCTATTTAGAACGACTTGTACTAATTTTATGGGGTGATAGGTCGCCCGCAAAGTTAAAGTGTCTTTTAAAAAATTTGAGACAACTTTAGTATTCACATTATGACTTTTCTCTAATTAAATTAAGGAATATACAATATGCTTTTTTGATGGAAGGAATTTGGGGAAATCTTGAATCCTTAACTTTGAAGCTTGAACTCTAGTTTGAAATCGATATGAAGACTTGGGATTCGTTTCCCATACCCTTGATGACGAAATTGGTGAGAAAACATTGAGAAGAAACTTAAATTTTAAGCTTGGATTGAACTTTCGAGAAGAACCCTTATTTGGTGTTTTTGAGAATTTGAGAGAGGAATTGTGTATTTGGGTTATGGGATAAGGAAAATCACATTAGTATTAGTTATAGGATGATTTAGGATATAAATGACTAGCTTGCTCTTGAAAAATTGAAGAGAAACGTAAGTTTTAGTATCTCTGGGAACATGGGTATGCCACACTCTTATACAAGCACAGAGGGCATGCCACATCAATGCTTCACTTGCAAAAATACTAATAACTTTTCGGTCGGGTATCGAATAAAGGCGCAATCAGATGCGTTGGAAAGAGGACTCAATTATATTTCATATGGTGGGTCTTGAACTCTAAAATTTCATATATTCCAGAAGTTATACATGTTCAAAGTTGATCTTTGTAGGATCAAATACCAAAATTTAGTCGATAACAAAAGTGTTCAGCTCAACTTTGCTCTAAGTGTTTTCTATGAAAATTTTTTACCTCGAAAGCACTTTACATACTACGTAAATAATCATGATACTTATATTTACATAGAAATCATGGGTTTTGGGTTTACATATGTAGGAATGACCATGTAAATTCTAGCCCAAAAATGTGAGGTGTTACAAGTTGCTTTATTCTTATAAAGCTGATTCACCTTCAATTTTGTATTCATGCTATCAGTAATAAAGTTTTTTACTTCAAAATTTGTTACGTATAATGAGTACTTATTTTGTGATTAAAAACGTACAGAGCAAGCGTATCTGTTTTCATTCCCTCAATATAAACGACAGCTTCAGTTTTGCGATCAAACTCTAACTCTTCTTTTGACTTATCCGATGTCGTTACGTACAAAGGATACATTACAAATCTAGGATAACTTTTCTTCAACTCCACATACACTCTCACTCTCACTCCATTATCATTCCTTATAATAATTCATGAAGAATTTCCTTCTACGACATATTGGACATCAATTTTTTTCTAGATTCATCAATATCTAATTCTGATGCAATCGTCGAGATCAACCTCAAGTACGAGAGACATTCCATAAAGACATTACCATCACTTTTGTAGTGTTCATATAGTATTTTGAATTGTCAAACACCAAAATGCCTCAAGAGAATTGTAATGTTCATAATATTGATAAATCTTGATGGAAATCAGAGCTTCGAGAACAAAAAACGTAATTTGTTGGGAAAACAGAGCAATTTTGATGAATGAAATTTGTTTGTTGTTTAAAATTTTTTGAAATTGAAATGTTGTTACTGATTTTAAGGTGAAACTAATAACAATTTCAATAAGTAGCGTTAATTGTGTAACAAATAAAAGACGACTAATTTATTTTCATTAAATAAGGTAGAAATGGTTAAATCATATTTCATTAAATAAGGTAGAAATGGTTAAATCATACTTATAAATTGAAATGTATTACAACGTAGAGCAATCATATGAACATTAAAAATTTGAGAGAGAGAAAAAATAAATAATAAAAATTTGGGATAGAGGGTAATTAACTAGATAAAGTCTGGGATTTATGTTTTTTACTTGTTAGGAAACACCTCCATCTTTAATGGGCCTTCCACAATATGAGTTCAAATTAAAAAGGGATAAAATACATTATTTCACCCTTGAACTTGTCCGCAAAACTTATTTTAGACCCAAAACCACATGGGCAATCATATAACCCCTTAATAACTTTCAAGAGAATTTTATAACACCCCAAAAATATTATAACACTCTCACTGGGGAGAGTGCAGTACACACGCACCACATTTGAGCCACCTAAATAAATTATTTTTTAAAAAAAACTCCCCCAAATATATATATATATATATATATATAAAGAAAAAAACTTACCCCTAATCTTACTTCTCCCCCCTGCCCAAACACTGCCCTCGCTACCCCCTACCCTCCCTCAATACTGTCCCCATTACCCATCTGTCAAGACCTGAGGCTACCTCCTAGTTGCAACAACGGTGCTTACAGACACAAGTGACCATAAGATAACCCATGAGATGGTACCTGCCATGAGCACTGAATAAATATAAACATAATATCTGCGCGGAATGTAAACTGAAAAGGGGAATGTATTTGAATACTGAAATACAAAATATTGAATATCTAAAACAACTGATAAGAACTAAAAGTAACTAACTGACTGTCTAACTGTTCTGTCTAAATGTCTGAAAGCCTCTAAACTGACTGAGGACTTGATGGGACAGACCCCTAACTAACTCCAACTGACTAAACAAAATAGAATACTGACATAACTAAATAAACATAATATGTCCTCTATAGATGAGGACTCACCACTACAGCTTCTGGATTATGCTGAGTTGTCTAACTGCGGTCGAAAAACTGTGTGTCCAATCCTATGATATAAGACATCATAGCGCAAAGAAGAGTATGCGATCAGTACTTTGAATATACCAATATATGAGATGAGGTTAGGCTGATATATGTAAGGTACTGTGCATATGAAATAAGGACTAACTGAATAACATGAGATAACTGAACATGAATGGATGAAAACTGTAACATCTGAAAATTCAAGACCAAGCACAATTCTATAATTGAAAATAAATCTGAAATATGAAAGACTATAAACTATATAACTGAATAACTAAAAGTCTGTACACTGTTTCCAGTAAACCTAAATTGAGACAACACTGAAGTACTATACTGAGACTGTGGGAGGTACATCTAACCGAGATGCCCCAATCTGAGCTAATCAGATCCAACATGTAACCCCAATTGGAAGAGCGTCAGTACCGTGCCACGGGTACTAAAAGTGGCTATGTGGATCCACTAAACTGGTGTCTCGAAGGACTAAAGATTCACCCTCAACTGGCATGTGCTCTAATGAGATATTTGTCACCCTCAACAGGCAGGTAAATACTTTGTCAACCCTCAGCTAGCAGGTAGATATCTCTAAACTACACTAGATACGTAGCTCTATAACTCGGGGATTACTACTAAGGGTCACACCCTCTACTGTCAGGTGAGCCCTCATCCCTGAGTTTGCTCGATGCTAAATGCTACTCCCAACTTAACTGACACTGACACTAGATTGAACTAAATCCAACTGGATGTTATTACATAACTTATAGTGCTTAACATGAATATAAACATGTAAATATACTAATAAGAGTCATGGATTAACTGTCTGAGTACATGAAAAAGGTGAATTCATGTAAATCACATAGGTACCACATGTTCAGAACCCACCAGCACTAAATAGAATCAACATTAATGCCATATAAAAGCTTTAAAACCATAATAGGAGATCATTGTTCAAAACCCAACACTTAGGCATTTCATCATTCATATGAGAGTCATGTACTTAAGCATGGGAATGGGTAGAGCATGCAAATTAACATGATTACAAGAATAAAATCATAACTTAGGGATTTAATATGAAAATTACAACACTTAAAATATATAATGGGTCATCCCATTTGAAAAACACTTGTAAACATAACGTGTAATTGCATTCACAAGGGATTCATTGAGATAATCTAACTTAAACATGAAAACTCATAGTTTACAACCAAAAAGGAATTCTTGGACTCCATGGGTAAAAGAAACCCATGGATGAACATCACATATACCTCACTAGCTGATTTTGTGAAGATTCTTGGGAATTTCTTAAGATTTAAAGCTTGAATTCCTTGATTTCTTGATTTCTTGAGAATGGGCTAGGGTTTGTTCTTGAGGAAAGAGAGGCATCTTTTGAGAGAATTTGTGATGAAAAGAGCAAATAATGCTCTTTGGGAACCTAAATTTTGTGTTTTGGATGAGTTAGGTGAAGGGAAAAGACCCAAATTCCCTTAAAATGCTAAAAAATCGAAGTTGGACGCGGTACGGGCTTCGAAGCACTGGAATAGAGGGCACATCGCGGGCTCCGGCGCGTGGTCTGGCGGGGTGTACTAGAGCACGCGACGCAGGATAATCCTGGTACTACCACTGTTTTGGGCTTCCATACATGCCCTTATGCTCGTCCAAAAATTTCAAAACTCACCCAAGATGTACTTTAACATCCCCGATCATGAATCAACTCAAAAATTAAAGTTCCGAGGTCAGAAAGACTAAGAAGAAAATAATCGAAGTTCAGGAGTCTTGAAAATTACTAAGTCTCAAACACTTAGCCAAATTTTCAAGTTTTGAACCCCTTAACATGCAACTGAGAGCTGAAACGAACTAAGACTTTTATGGGGTATTATAGCCCCCCCCCCCCCATTCTTCTTTTGAAAATTCCAACCCTGGTCCCCTTTTTTTTCTCCCCACCCCACCCCACCCTTTCCATTGAAATTCGAACTCGATCATTTTTTTAGGTTCACTATTTTTAATATTTGGATCAAATCATTGAAATTTTGATTCGTGAAAGTATTTTGCAATGTATTTGATTAGGGATGATTGATGGATAGGAGTGAAAAAAATAGTCATTGAAATTTTAATTCTTGAAATATCTTGCTATGTATTTGATTGAAGATGACTGATGTTTAATAGTGGAAAAAAATAATGTTGAAATTTTGATTCTTGAAAATATATGCTATATATATGATTGGAGATGGTTGATGGAGAAGTGAAAAAAATAATGAAAGGAGAAGAGAAGGGGTGATGGGGTGTGAGGAAGAAGAAAGGAAAGAAAAATTACAAATTTTAAAGTGGGTCCCACTCTTTTTTTCATTTTTTCGTCATTTATGCGCTGAAGTTTTTGAAATTTGTCACCTTAGCTATTAAGGTGGTATAAAATTCAGTTGAAAGTTGTTTAGGGGAGGTGGGTAATTACTCGTAAAGTTAAAGTGTTAAAGAGAGTTTTGTGAACAAGTTGAGGGGTGTTTTAATGTATTTTCTCAAAAAAAAAAAAAAAGTAAAGGACACAAATCGCACTTTCGTGCAAGAAAAATTCACTAAAATGCCCATGAAATTCAAATTTATTTTCTAGCCATTTCAATTCGCATTGTCGGCTAAGTCTTTTTTTTAACTTTTGTAATTTTTCCTTTTTTGGCGGCGATAGTAGGTTTATAAAAATAAACTAAAAAGTGAGGCCCGTGTCCTCTTTATTATTTAAATAAAACTACTGTCTTATATTCTTTTAATTCTAGCCAAAAAACAATTATATAAAATCTCTTATTTTTTTTAACAATTAAATGCAAATTTTCTAATTGTAATTACGTGTCTATTTTCTTTTTGTTAATTAAACACAAACTGTGTGTATTTTTATTTGTTATGTGAAAATAAAATATTCTACAAAATAATGATATATGTACATATTTTATACATCAATGATACAATTTATGTACACAACATATACATATACATGATCTATACAATAATGGTTCAATTTCTATACATATTGTATACAATATATATATATATATATATATATATATATATATATATATATATATACACACAACAATTATATAATACAAGCATTTTTTACATACTTTAGTTGCAATAATTATTTAGATACATGTTCTGTACAACAACTATGTAGTTTCTATACTGTCTAACACATATACATATTATATAAAATAATTATACACTTTCTATAAACATTTTATATAATATTTAGCTGAAATAATTATTCAAATATATATTCTATACAATAATTATACAATCTCTATATGTATTCAATACAACATTTAGTTGCAATAATTATTCGGATACACATTCTATATAATATTTTACAACTTTTATACAATATCTATACAGTTTCTATACACATCCTAAACAGTCTCTCTCTCTCTCTCTCTCTCTCTCTATCTATCTATCTATCTATCTATATATATATATATATATTGTACATATACTTATTCTATACAATAAATATATAGTTTTTGTTCACATCATATACACACCTTCATTTCTCTGAAACCTCTTCCGATTCACAACTATTCAAATCTTCAAAATATCTATTATCATATCAATCATATGCGATCCTAAATCATAAAACAATTTTTTTTCAAAAACAAGTTATTTCTTTCAAAGTCCTTCCTCATATACTTATCCACTATTACTTTAGGCTTCAATACGGTAGTTCTTTTCTTTCCATCCCCGATCAACCACCACATTTTGCACATTCTTTCTTCTCAACCCAATTCAACAACCTAGATGAAAAAATTAAGAATTAGAGGAAAAAATAGGAATTTTGTGGGTTTTTTAGCGCCCTTACCTTTTTGATCCAGCCACACCATCCTCCATTTCAAAATTCCAATTCAATTTAGACAATTTAGGTGAAAAAAATTAAGAATTAGAGAAAAAATGTATAATTTTTTTGGAATTCTAAACTATCAAGGATTGGAGAAAGAAGAGAAAGAAGAATAGTTATGAATTTAGAAAAGATAGCACAATGAAAAAAATAAAAATAGGCAACTTAGTTGGGGCGTTGGGCTACAGGTGATCAAAAAGTTTTAAAATGAGGTGTAGGTGACACAAGTGTTAATAATTGAGTGGAGATGACAATTACTTAATTATGGATTAAGAAAGTTTGAAAAATTTTAAAATAACCCACAAGTTTTTAAATTTATACTTTGATCCAAATGTTAGTTAATATAACGGGAAACGAAGGAAAAAAGGCACATTTTTCTCTCTCCTCATACGTTGTTATTTTCTCTCTCTTTGCGATATTAGTTGTTCATTGTTGCTGCTGCTTTATTCATCATCTTTTGATTCATTATCATCTTCATATTCTTCTTGTTGACCATTGTTGTTGTTGTTGTTGTTATCGCAACGGCTGCTCTTTAACTTATTTCTTATGTCAAATTTTATTTCGTACATCACTTTCAACTTTGGCATTTAATTGAGAGGAGACTTTGGTAAGTCAAATTATGTTTTTTAGTTGAATTTTTCATATGGGTAACTGCTAGTGTGCGATTTTTTCAATAATAGCTAGCACGCGAACATGAATGCAACATAAGAGCAGTCTATTTAAATAGATCCATCATCTGTGGCACCAGATAAATGTTTGATTGCAACAGTAAACTCATGTTGCCCATAATATAAATTGAATAGATGAGCTTTTGTTACAACAGATTAATAATCTGTTGCACCAGACTAGTAATCTATTTCAACAAATAAATAACCTGTTGCACCAGATTACCAATCTATTTTTACAGATAAATTTTTATTGCACCGGAATATATATCTATTTTTTATTTTCCTATTGTTTGTAGTTAAAAGATATCTCCCAAAAGAAAAGAAACTGAAAGTGGAGAAAGTGGATCAACTTCGGATCACCAAACAAAAAAGGCTAGAGTACAGATAGATTCGGAGGAACTTCCAGAACAATCTTAGTCAGGGCAAAATGAAGCCAAGGAAAGTGATAACTCCTCCTAACCAATAGGGCGTGAAATAATATCGAAATCTCAGCATGATTCTGTCAAAATCATTAGTATTGATAAGTTTCGAGTTGCGATGCAGATAAATAGCCCTAACGCAGTATTGGTGATCTTATACTTAAACATCAGTTGGGGAAACCTTTTGACGAACTTAGGAGTATTATGAAGAATGAAAATATAGATGGACTTTTTAAGAAGAGCTGTTTTGGATACTTTCTCGAGCTGTCTGAGGACCACACTCTCCATTTCCCAATGAGCATGGTATATGGCCTTCTTAAACGTAGGATCAAGTATGAGGGAAAGGATAGGTTATTATATTGACGGACTCATCAATATGGACAAGTTGTTCTTCATCTGGTTTTACAAAATTTATCTTTGGTCGTCGTGGATCCTTAATGTCGCTTGCGTATGGCTTTTGAGTTTTCACTTCCCTGTATTTTCATAAAAGAGCAGCATATATTTTGCGAAGTAATCTGGAATCAAGTCCATCATTTGGTACCTGTAACCCATCACTCAAATACTCGGCATAAGCGGCAATAAAATGACTGCAATTCCTGCATTTTAAAAAAAAATAGATAATCTATATCTTGCAGTTCATGCAAGCATTGTAAAATTTATGCAATGAAACTAAATCATGACACTTATACTTACAGGCTACCAATGGCTTGTTGAGCAATTCCTTCAACATATTGTACATCAAATGGATTACCCATTTTAACCCGATATGTTTCAATCATCGACCAATCAGTATGAACCTTTTGATCCAAAAAACCACTCATATCAAGGTAAGTAGGCAATATTTTGTTCAGCTTTTGTATCTTAGATGAAGGCCTTCAACGTCTCATTCACGACATCGAGTCATAAACTCGGATAAGCCTCTCTTTTAGAACGACGACAGCCAACACCCAATGGAATTCATCACCACAATTGATTGGGATGTACACTTCATCGACCAAATTCCAAGATAAGCCAACCGGAATGCTAAGACCTTTGATAATGTTGATTAAGCATTCTTCAATTCGAGAAACTTCTGGCTATTGTTGACAATACCTATCATAGGCATTATTGATATAAACTTTGTACAAACAATTGCCTATCGTGTATCTGATTGTTTTTGTGTTTGCAACTTGGCCTTCTTTTGGAGGTTGTAAAATATAACATCGATGTGCTGCACATATTATCAAATATTTTGAATTATGTGACAAAAATTAATACGCAGATGCAATTAAATAAAGTATTACTTAATAGTAATATGTATGGTATTTAAACATCATCATCCAGCAAGTTTGGGGCTGTGACATCAAATAGAACTAATTCTTCATTCCGAGATGTGCAACAACAAAGTCGAACATATCAAAACCAAGAATCGATTCATTCACTTTGTAGCGTTCGTCATTTTTTTTCTACATAATCATTTGTATGTGTTAATGTCACGTTCTTACAACAAGAATAGTATAAACCAATATCTTTAAAAAATTATTTATGTACCTGCCGGCATGACGCTTTAACGGCCCATCGGCAATCCATTCTGAATAGTCGTTGATCAACTGTGTTAGTTTTTTTGGAATCTCATCCAAGATTTTTGGAGCCTCATCCGAGATGTTAAGCCCTTTAAACAGGTAATTCTTCCGTTCTCCCGAACTGACAGGCTCCACTTTTTATTCTTATTTAGAAGCAGTTGATGGATTATCAACTATGATATTATGCTTTTCATCATTGGATTCTACTGTTACATCCACCTAGAAATCTAGAATTATCAATGTTAATTACAGATATACAACATATTGTTCATCTGTTGTAACAGAAGAGTCGTATGTTGCAATAGATGGATCATCTGTTGGGACAAATTTAAATAGGTAAATCAGAGCAGTATGATAATTTCAAATAGATGACCCTTCTGTTGCAACATAAGACTCATCTATTGCAATAGATAACGCATCTATGCAACAGGTTAGATAACCGTTGCAACAGATGTATATATATGTTTGATAATTTTTAGCAGATGCATCATCTGTTGAAACAGATATGTGTCTGTTTTTTTGTTGGAATAGGTGATGTACATTCACCTTCTTCAGCTAATGCTGCTCTTATGTGGACCTTGCACACTGAACATTGGTGCAAGATAATGACAGAGGCGTTGCAATTTTTCTTTTTTCGATACTTGATGATGCCTTGGAAGTATCTTTCCTTCTCCTCTTAGCCGCCTTAATCTCTAGTGGAGTGTATGGATATGAAATTCTCTTTGATGGAATGACACCCCTCTTAGATGGCATTTTCTTTACAGAAGCAGTTAGTGCATTAATTGCATTAATCACCCCATCGTGTCTCGCCTTGCAGTCTTGACATTTGCATGCAGAACATTCGCTATATATGGCAAAATCTAGAGAAAAATCTATACAACCAGTATGATCATAATCATAATGGCTTGTTATTTCAAAAATGGTAAGAAGAGCATCATTAGCCCCAACAACAGCACCACTACCACTACCACTATGACTACCATCGTCAACAGCAATATGCCCACCCTCCAAAATTATTTTTCTTGTGATGGTTGTTGCTCCAAACAATTTCATTTTTATTCCATCAACGACCTTAGGGTCAGGTAAAGTTTGCACAGGTTGTAAAGTAAGAAAAAATATCATCTTCAACTCTCGGTTGGTCGAAACAAGCCATGGATGGACAATCTAAAATAAATCGATACATATATTAGAATGATGATGAAATCATTTAAAATAATCATTAATTAAAATAAAAACTTGATTAGAATTAGACTTACTGCTTCCTTAGGGGGGGTTGAAAAGATCAAGAAATTTTGCATTTCTATTGGTTTTGGCCGACAACCATCTTAGGATTCTTGGACAAGAAACTTTTTCCTGGTAGTTCACTTGTTGTCTCAAATAAGCAATGGCTTCAAATGCCCAAGCCTATAACATAGCTCAATAAATCAAAAGCATTATTGAATAAAAAATGATGAATCATATCATGATAAAAGCAATATTTACCATGAAGGCCCATGGAAAGCCATATAAGTTGACTGTCTTTAGCGTTAATGGAGTCAACAATTATTGGACTATTATTTTGAAGCTTTCATAACCCCAAAGATAGTTGTTTAATGCCTCAAGATCCTCAGAGAGCTTTATTAAACCAACGGTTATGTTGTTGTTAACGCCTCCCGCCTAAAGAATATTATGTACAAATCGAACTAAGCACAATGATTATTTGTACTTCTTTAAGAGTCCTTTACCTTTCAACGTTTCTATCAAATTTTTATTTTTGAAGCTTGAACCAACAATCGACACTAGGTCATCACGATCACTCGAATTTTCTTTGCCTTTTTTGGGTGTGCGGGATATTTTTTTTGGGTCAGAGTAGGTATAACTTGAGAAGGAGAAGGAGGATAACATTTTAGTTCGGTAACTATGGCAAACTCCTTCTAACCAAAACAAACAGGTATGCAATAGTAATTTATCCACACCTCATCCATCTTGTCTTTGTTTTCATACATAAACCTACATTTGAGAAGATTGTATATCATTTTCATCTGAAAACGAGCATTGTTGTCCTCCGGCAAATCAAGATATTGCCCAAAGCATCTTTCCCTAAAATAAGCATCTAATTTTTGTTCTCGAAGTATTTTTCTGAAGGCATAGAAAGATTTTTTCATGGATGACTTAACCACAAAATCACCCATTAAATTTGTGGCACCATCGCACTGCATTCTCATAGGATAATGATCAATGCTGAATGTTTTGACCAACTCTTTGGTGGAAGGGCTATAGCATTTGGATCATCTCTTTTGAGATATTCCTCCTCCTCGTGTTCATTATCTTCTGCTCCTAATTGAGATAACGCTCGTAAAGCAAGCTCATAGAGTGGTGGATGTTGCCGAGCTGCTGCACTTGTTCCTTTACTTGGACTTGATTCGGTTTCTTTTCTCTTAGGAGCCATATTATCTTAAATTAACAGGAACATAAAATATATTATAATTGATTAATGCATCATTAAAAGGGGATAACAATAATTCTAACAAGCACAACGGTAAGGTAAAATAACAGTTCCAATAGACTACATATTTGTTGCACCAGGTATGTTATTTGTTGCAACATATAACCGATCTGTTGCAACAGATGAGTAAACCATTGGAAATAATAAAAACAAATCTATAATCTGTTACATCAAGTAGTTTATCTGTTGCAACATATAACCAACCTGTTGTAAGGATGAGTAATCCGTTGGAAACAGTAAAAACACAGATCACTAATCTATTGCACCAAGTAGTTTATCTGTTGTAATGTATAACCAACATGTTGCAACGGATAAGTAATCCATTGGAAATAGTAAAAATAAATCACACATCTATTGCACCAGGTATTTTATCTGTTGCAACATATAACCGACTTGTTGCAACAGATGAGTAAACCGTTGGAAATAATTAAAATAGATCACTAATCTGTTGCACCAAGTAGTTATCTGTTGCAACATATAACCAACTTGTTGGAACGGATGAGTAATCTGTTGGAAACCATAAAAACAGATCACTAATTTGTTGTACCAGGTATGTTATCTGTTGTAACATATAACTGACCTGTTGCAATGGATGAGTAAATCATTGGAAATAATAAAAATAGATAACTGATCTGTTGAAACATATCACTCATCTGTTTTAAAATGAGTTATCTGTTGGATCAATATTATTTAGATTTCTTCCAAACAGAAAAGTCATCTGTCACAACAAATGAATGATTTGTTAGATTGTTCATCTGTTGCATCGGATTTTCATAGTTGCGTCAGATGTCTTCATCTGTTGTATCAGATATTTTATTTATTGCAACACCATTTTTATCAAGACAAACAACAAATTAAACCAGCAACACCAACACATTATACACACACAAACACACTTAGAAGGGGTCTCTACTAAGAACATCAACTGTGAAAAATCACCAACAAATCTGAATCAACAGTACGACAACAAGAAGAAGAAATGCCAGAAATTAGGATTTTGTTCAGTCCATATTTCAATACTAGAAGAGTAGTTGGCTCAAGTTTCTCTGTTTCTTCATAATTTTTTTACCTGTGCAAAAGAAAATGGGACGACGAAGAACTCGAAGTTATTGTCACCGAAGAAGTCTTCACGTCGATTGACGGTTGAAAGTCGAAAGGAAACTCTTCCGATTATTTTTCGCCGGAGGTTGAAGTCACCAGGGATTGAAGGGAGAATTTTACAGAACTGTTGGTTGGGAGAGAGTTGAGAGAATCTGTCGAGAGAGAGAGGAGATAGACTGGTTGATTTGGATTAAAGAAGGGTGTGGGTTGATTTGTATTTTTTAAAAGATTAGAAAGTTTTGAAAAATACTAATCAAGTCCATAATTAACTTAATCAAGTTTTCTAATGATGTTTGACCCTTTAAGTTGGTCAATGTCTCCAATCCTTCATTCAAGACTTAAAAAACACCTTTCATTCAATTTTCTCGACTTCATTTATGGACTTTGGTGCTACAATTTAAAGATAAAGTAGCCGACTGATTATTCTTTGTCCCTTAGGTAAAATTTGAGCTATTTATTTTAAAATAGGCTAGACAATGTTTTTCTCCTTAAAAATTTGCACTTTTTCCCTTCAAACTAGCCGATCTTTAATTTTTGCCTTACAAATGAACTAATCTTTAATTTCTAGGAAAAAATTCATAAAAGAACAACTTAAATTACAAAACTACTAAAAATTCCTTCACTTTAAAAATATTACAACTATCCCAATATTTACTACTTTTACCTTATGTAGTTAAAAGTTGAGATACATGTTAAAAACTCCCTTTTACAGGTTACAACTTTACCAAATTAAGCAACGATTTCCTCCTCTTTCAACGGCTTCTTTTCTGTTGCGGTTTCAATCCCCCTTTTTGATCTAATTCAAACTTTTGAATTAAGGTAAAATTTCCTCCTAAAATCATATTTAATATCTTATTATCAACTTTACCTGACATTCATCCCTCTCGAATGCAAAATCATGTGTCTTCTCTATAGAATACTCCAACCAAAATCACTTTCATACCATTGGATCCGATGGATCCAAATCAAAATTCTCAATCCATCCCTCCCAAACTGCCAAATAGCGACAAAAATGGATGTCTCACCTGCGTCAAAAGTTAGCTTCAAAGACAAGCTTCTACTCAATGAAAAAATTTCTGAAATCAAAATGAATTTCTCCAATAATATTTTGTCGAGTGAAGCAAAAAATCAATTAGAACCCCCGACAGAAGATGATACGGTGACCAACAAATTTAAAGTCATTCATATTTTCGAGGAAGAAAAAATTCAACTACACTCACCTTGAAAATTCTCTCTAATCATCAAGTTAGTTGGGGGGGGGGGGATTGTGCATCACTGTCTCAAAACAAACATTCAAGATCAATGGAGACCTTCAGAGCAATTTCTTGTATCTCTTGTTTTCTGTTTTTGTTGGTATATGTATCTTTTGTTTTTTAAGTGTTAGTGAAATAGGCATATCAAAAATATATTTTAGTAAGTTTAAAGATATATATTGTGTACAAGGCTATTTTGTATGTATCTTACACTATTTTTTATTTTGATTCAACTATTTATACCAAAGATATATATTCTGTAAAACAACAGATACATTTAAGATTTTTGTATATCTAATTTTCTATTATTGTGGATTTATGTATCTCTTGTTATTTTAGATCTGGGTAATTTCAAGTTTAGATACATATTTACACATACAAGATACTTTTTCAATATCTTGTATCTATTGTTATCTGTTTAAGTTTTATATATACCTCTCTTTTTTAAGTTTTAGTGAAATCAGCATACTAAGATATATGTTAGTAAGTTTAAAGATACATATAATATGCGGGATATGTTATATGTATCTCGCATTAATTTTTTTTTAATTCATTTTTTTAATTCAGTTTTTTTAATGTAATTATTTAGCCCTCATACGTTATATCATTAATCCAAATGCCAGAATGACTAACAACACTAAATATTCATTGCAATTACTTCAAACAAAATAAAAATAATAATAAAAAGGTTGTAGGAATCGCTTATCACTGAAAACGAAATATGAAAGAAATTTTATTTTAAAATGTGGAATAACAAACAAATTACCTATTTTTGTGGGGTTTTATTCAGTTTTTACTATTATTAGTTAGGTTAATTGCTAAACTAAAGGAACTTTAGCCGTTACAACCCTTAAATTATGTAAATGAATTTAATTATTAAATGTATCTGTAGGATGTATCTCACGTTAGTTATATGTATCTTCAATGACAATATGTTAAAAAATTAAGATGTATTTTATCGTACAAAAAAAATTAATGAGAGATACATGCATGTATTATCGTGCACAATATGTATCTTTAACACTACTAATATGTATCTTTGATATGCTTATATCACTAAAACAAAAACATCAAGATATATATATATATATATATATATATATATATATATATATATATATATATATATATATATATATATATATATGTACACACAACCCGAATCAGAGATACAAGATGGAGAGAAAATGTATCTAGTTAGACCAACTATGTATCTCGACCTTTTAAAAATAACAAAAAACAGAATTATGTAAAACATCAATTTTACGTTAAATACATAATTGAATAAACAAGAGACAAATAACTACTTTTGAAACGTTAAACAAGATAAAAATCCTTTTTTTGTCATATCTTTTCGCATAGAAATTCAAGAAATGATCAATGACATACCATGTCATAACTGAAATAAGAGTAAATTTGTCCTTATAGATTTGCCCAACCTTAACTTCACTATTTTTACAATTGACAATGATCTTGTTCCCCTTCATATCGAATAATGACAATGGAGCAGAACAATTAGAATTAGAATTAATTAATTCCGCAACATCTTCACACGGATTATCCAAACACATTACTGCACCAACTTTCCCATCAAACAACATCTCACTATCAGATTTATCTACTGTAGTGATGATAAGTGATGCATCCCAAAACCAAGCTCACTTTTCTTAATTTCAATATAAAACTTCACACCCATCTCATTATGAATCAACAATGATGTCGCATTACCATCAAAGTGTAACGAGCCTTAATTTTTTTCCGCTTTCATCAATTTCCAGTTCTACAGGTATGGCCGAAATCAACTTATCATACATTACATGTTCACTAACAATGATTCCATCACTCTTATAACCCTCGTATTTTATATCGTTAATCCAAACCCAAAATGACGTAATAACGCTGAAATATTCACTACAATTACTTCAAACAAAATTAAAAAAGAAGTCGTATGAATAGTTTATATCTGAAAACTGATTATGGAAAAGAATTTGTTTAAAAAGATGGAATAAATAAATTACCTCTTTTCATGGGATTTTATGGAGTTTTTACCATTATTAGTTAGGTTAATTGCTAAATTAATGCTAGTTTAGCTGTTGCATCCCTTAAATTATACAAATTTGTTTAATTGTTAAATGTATATGTATGATGTATCTCACATTAGTTATATGTATCATCAAAGGCTAAAAGGTGAGATTTTCTGAAATTTAGAAAATATTTAAAATTTTAGGTAAATAGCAATAAACATGTCGTTATATAGGTAATTTTTACTAATTTCTAACCTTACAATCAAACTTACTACCAAATAAGACATAAATTCTTTAAGAGCCCATGATATAACTTGTGAGAAATTATGAAGTGAAAATATAAACTTATGCCCCTCCGAAAAAAAGTTTGCCTTGAGGAACAAAAATTAAAGACCAACACAAAATAGGGACAAAATTGTCAACGACCTATCTAGATTGCTCGTGAAGCCAATACATGTACCAAACACTTAACGGGAAACAAACAAACAAAAAAAGAAATTTTACACAGGCATTTCTTAACTATTTCACTTTTCGAGGTCAGTTTATATGAACTTTGACCAATAATTTAATGTGTATAATTTAATATTTTAAATTTAAAATTTAGATGGTTGAAAACATTACGAAAAATGTTATAAGTTGCAATCCTTCTCAAATTAATATGCTCAGAAAATACTACATCTTAAATTATAAGTCGAAGTTCATCCAAGTTGACCTCGAAAAAAGAAATAGCGGTAAGTAAAATTAAACGGAGGGAGTATAAGAAAAGACAGAATATATTACTCTTATAAATAAATGAAGAATGGGTGTACTACTATTTTATCTTTTTATATAGTACATCAATCCTTCATTTTTAAGTAATTATTATTATTATTATTATTATTATTATTATTATTATTATTATTATTATTATTATTATTATTATTGTTATTAATAATAATAATAATAATAATAATAATATTGTTATTTTAAATTTTTTTATTTTACTATTATTATTATTATTTTATATTAATATTATTTATAAGTAAAGGTTTAGTGTACTACTAATTTGTCTTTTGTGATACTACCAAACCTTACTTATATATTCATTTTTCTACTATTACTATTACTACTATTATTGTTGTTGTTGTTGTTGCTGCTGCTGTTGCTACAAAGGATATTTCGGTAATTTTAGTCACCCCAATCTTCACATATATATAGTAATAAAAATAAATAAAATGGTTACACATGCATAGGGACATACATTGATTTCAAAATATTTATTGCACTATAAAATTACCAAAATATCCTTGGTTGTCTTTTTTTTTTTGGTTAAACCTTGATAGTCATTTAATAAGGAACAAAAAGATATTTATATAAAATTACTACCATGTATAATTCAATTACAAAGCTCTAAATAAAAATATTATTAAAATAATACATGAGAACAAAACTAATAAATATAAGAAAAAAGCAATATACATGTTTAACCATTTTATTGCACCATAAAAATGATGATAAAACTAATAAATATAAGGAAAAAAGGTTTGGTGTACTATTAATTTGTCTTTTGTGGTACTACCAAACCTTTACTTATATATATATATATATATATATATATATTTTTACTATTACTATTACTACTGTTGTTGTTGTTGTTGTTAGTACTACTACTACTACGAAACTAATAAATATAAGAAAAAAATAATATGCATATCTAACCATTTTATTGTACCATAAAAATGAGGACAAAACTAATAAATATAAAGATAAAATAATATGCATGTGTAACCATTTTATTGCACCATAAAATTACTGAAATACCCTTGATAATCATTTAATAAAGAATAAAAAGATATTTATAAAAAAAATACTACCATGTATAATTCAATTAAAAAGGTCTAAATAAAAATATTATTAAAATAATACATGAGGACAAAACTAATAAATATTAGAAAAAAGGAATATGCATGTGTAACCATTTTATTGCACCATAAAAATGATAATAAAACTAATAAATTACTATTAATACTTTATATAAGTGAAGGTTGGGGTAACTACCAAAGGTATTTCGGTAATTTTAGTCACCCCAACCTTCACTTACAAATAGTAGTAAATAAAATGGTTACACATGCATATGATTTTTTCCTTATATTTATTAGTTTAGTCCTTATTTTTATGGTGCAATAAAATGATTACACATGCATATTACTTTTTACTTTACTACTATATATAAGTGAAGGTTTGGGTGATTACCAAGGGTATTTCAATAATTTTAGTCACCTCAACCTTCACTTATATATAGTAGCAAATAAAATAGTTAAACATGCATATGGTTTTTTCCTTATATTTATTAGTTTTATCCTCATTTTTATGGTGCAATAAAATGGTTACACATGCATATTTGTTTTTCTTATATTTATTAGTTTTGTCCTCATATATTATTTTAATAATATTTTTATTTAGACCTTTATAATTGAATTATACATGATAGTATTTTTTTTATAAATATCTTTTTGTTCGTTATTAAATGACTACACCGAATGTATATATTATGTTAACATCGGTTCATTGTATTACATTTCTTTTCTTTTACTCCTATACTAAACAATTAAAACAAGTAGAAAATAATCTTCTCCAAAGTTAGATCTCTTTTGCACATTAATATTGCCAAAATGCCCGTGCCTTGCATGGGTATCTAGTAAATATATAAATAGACACTTCAACCTTGCCTCCCTTTATCAGTTAAAGCTCAAACTTATCAAATAATCATTTAGACACTTCAGCTTAAGTGCTCAAACTTATCAAATAATCATTTAGACAATTCAGCTTAAGTGCATCTCATGAACCACTCGAATATGTTTTTTTTGTAAAATTGCAATTTGACTAGCTAGAACTTTCATTTCTATATGTCGTTACAGCTTTTAAAAATTTTTTGGGAAAAGACTCAAATATGTCACTGAACTATCAGAAATGACTCATTTATGCCATCAGTTAAAAGTTGAACTCATTCATGCCATCGTCGTTACAAAACCAACTCATCCATGCCATTGCTTTTTAATGGTGGTTTTCAAAAACAACTTTGCCACGTGACCTTTTATTAGAGGTCCACGTCATTAATTAAAATAAGCAAAAAGGCTCAAATATGTCATTGAACTATCAGAAATGGCTCATTTATGCCATTAGTTAAAAGTTCGGCTCATTCATGTTATCACCATTATAAAATCAACTCACTCATGTCATTACTTTTTAATGATGGGTTTTTAAAAATAGCTTTTCCACGTGGTCTTTTATTAGAAGTCCACGCCGTTAATTAAAAGAAATGAGTAAATACATAATTAGCCCCCTGATATTGGCCGAAATTTTCAAAAAGACACCTAAACTTTGAATTTGACCTATTACCCCACAATTCTTACTTACTCTGTTGCAAATACACCATTTTTTGCTGAACCTCAGTCACAACAAAGAAAGTGAACACACGCACTAATCAGGTGCTGACACGTGTTAAATATATTTAATTTTATATTTTATTTATTTTTTAATAAATTTTTATTTTTTTAAAATTTATTACTCCACCCCACACCCTCTTCCCCCGCCCCAACCAATCCAGCAGCTCCCCCCTCCTCTCGCATCTAGCAGCACCCCCTACCTCCATCGTTTTCCTCATCCAGCACCCCCACCCTGTCAACGTTTCCCCCTACCCTCCCCGCCCCCACCCATGCACCATCACCATCGCCACCATCACTACCACCACCATCACTACCACTACCACCATCAAAACACACTCACCACCATCTACCACAATCAAAACACACTCACCACCATCATGAAATTGAAACTCCATTTTTACACTTTTGAATTTTTCTTGAATTTCAATCATTTTAATTCAAACTTCATATCAACTGCTTCTTCAAAATCAAAATTCAATTTCATTAAACATTCAAAAGTGATAAATGGAGCTTTAATGATATGATTTTAAAAAAAAAAAAAAAAAAGCTTCATTGGAGCTTTAATGAAGGAGCTATGGAGGAGCTTTAATGGTGTTGAGGATCTTTAATGGGTAGTTAAATGATATAATTAACTACAAAATGAGAAGCTTTAATGATATGATTTTTTTTTCAAAAAAAAGCTTCAATGAAGCTTTAATGGTTTTGAAGAAAAAATGGGGGAGGGGGGAGAGGGGGGTACGGTGTGATATTTAAAAAAAAATTAATATTTTTTTTTAAAATATAAATTACATACTAAATTATTTACACGTGACAGCTTTTAATTGGTCAAAAAGTCAAATTTGAGCTCTTTCGCACGCCTGTGGTGCGTGTATTCACGCAGAGGTCCAAAATGGTGTATTTGCAACGGAATAAAGAAGATTCGTGGGGTAATAGGTCGAATTCAAAGTTTAGGTGTCTTTTTAAAAATTTCGGACAAGATCAGTGGTGTAATTATATATTTACTCAAAAGAAATCAATATTAATTTCAAAATATCGGAAATTAGTTAGTATCGAAATTATTTATTCCAGCATTTATACCATAATGATGAGAGAAGTTATCCCATATACATGGTGGGATAAATGGAATAACTACTTCTTTTAAGCCGTTATTTGAAAATAATTTTTTAACAATGTATGCTCCACTAATTCGTAATGGGAGAAGTTATTCTATATGCATGGCGGGATAATTGGGATAACAGGCTTCTTTTAAGTCTTTATTTGGAAATGATTTTTTCAATAATGTATGTTCTCCTAATTCGTGATGGAAGAATGGAGAAGTTCTACTGGTACGCCTCTTTCTTTTTCTTGTTTGCCTTAATCGTTCATTGGTTTATTTTCTTCCAACTTCGGAGTATATATTGGAATCATTGAAATTAAAACTAATCAGTTACTGTAGGATAGAATTTTTGAGGTTTCTATTAAGTGTATCATTTATAATGATTTAGAATCAACTAGAAATAGCCAAAGGATATACATTAATCACTATTTTTTCAGATTAGAAAAATAGTTGTTGTAGGTAAAAAAATATTTTAATGGGTGGGTTTGGTTATGTTAAATGAATCGTTTGTTTTTAATGAGTCTAAGATATTTTGAAATTATTATTGATTTATTTTAATTAATGTCGCGGACCTCTAATAAAAGGCCACATGACAACTACTTTTGAAAATCCACCATTAAAAAGTAATGACATGGGTAAACTGATTTTATAATAACGATGGCATAAATGAACTGAACTTTTAACTGATGACATAAATGAGTCATTTCTGATAATTTAATGACATATTTGGGCCTTTTTACTTATTTTAATTAAGGACATGGACATTTAATAAATGGTCACGTGACAAAACTGTTTTTGAAAACCATTGTTAAAAATTAATGGCACGAATGAGCCAATTTTGTAACAGCAATGACATAAATGAGTCAAACTTTTAACTGATGATATAAATGAGTCATTTCTAATAGTCCAATGACATATTTGAGCCTTTTCCCAATTTTTTAAACTTTTTATGCTCTCTGCTTCCATACATTTACAAGTAAAATAAACCTAGCATTTTTAGATTACACATACATTCCATAATATGCCTAAATGGAATACAGAGGGTAGAGAGGAAAAACAGAACAAGAGGAAACAAGAATTTCATACTCAATGATAAAAGGAAAAAAAGGATATAATATATATCTATTAAAAGAATTATTATTTTTTCCTCTTAACAGGATTTGATGATCTAGACTTTGTTTTCAGATTGTAATGAGCCATCCCTCATCAATTTTAAGCTGAGACTGGTAAAACGTTCACGGGAATACTGTCTCGATGCTTTTCTCCAATCCGTACCAGCCTTCATCATCGCAGCGAATTCCTGATAACAAATCCGACCATCCTGCACGTTTGACACAAAATGAGATGAGGCTGAGCTCCTAAACTCCGGAAAGAAGCTAAACCGAAATGAGTAGGATATATGGCCATATACTTCTAGGCATGTTATGACAAACAAAATGGCAAAAAATTGTAGAGATAGATGTAAAACAACAGCAAACAAAACATGATTCTGTAGCAGACATGTAACCAGCAGGTTAACCAACCGAGTTAAATCATGACGTGAACAGGGAGGGCATAATGTCACTGCGCTAGAGAGTGATGACTGATAATATATATGTGATAGGAAGAACAGATGCCATCATAGTGTACGTGTATATATGACTGTCTTCATTTGTCATAGCATTGAGTCTCATCACCAATACAATACATATGTGCTAGAAAGCATGCATGCCATCAAAGTATACGTGTATATAATATGATGGACTTTAGAGATGCAATAAAGCACAACTAGGTGGAGTATTTGAGCTCTGAACTCAAACAACGGTTCGGAAGGAAACTTCAAGATGAGGCCTCATTAAGATGTGTAAAACGTTGGCACTATTTGCAAATTTGAAACTGGGTACTTCCCCGTACCATCCACATAAACTCACAAATACCAATGCATAATATTTGAGCTATG
Source organism: Capsicum annuum (assembly GCF_002878395.1). Lineage (NCBI taxonomy): Eukaryota > Viridiplantae > Streptophyta > Magnoliopsida > Solanales > Solanaceae > Capsicum > Capsicum annuum. The sequence goes on along the minus strand of NC_061111.1, from coordinate 52,726,989 downwards.
AAGTATGAACTACTAATAAGCCCGTATAAGCCATTGACCAAACAACAAAAGTTCACTAAATGGTGTACATGCACATAAATGGACATACTGACCTTGTCCGTATCGACATCATGCATAATGGCATTGATGACATCCTCACTGTTACTGTCGTCCTCATCACTCAAGGCATTACGCAGCTCTTCGATTTCGATGTAACCACTCTGGTTTTTGTCAAAAACTGAAAATGCTTTGTGCAGGTGTTCATCATTGGCCATCTTTCTAAGATGAATAGTAACAGCAACAAACTCTTCATAATTTAAACTTCCATCTCCATCAACGTCGGCCTGCAAAAACGATACAGAAAATAAGAGCATAATAAAACATAAGTTAAAGAAAATAAAATAATAAAAAGGATAAGAATTCTTCAGGTCAAAGACCCCATAAGGATCAATTTTTCTGGAAAATAATAAGCACTGAATTATGGTGCTAAGACAAGCGAAATGTCAAGCTCATTTGGCAAATTAGCGACAGATTTTTCTACACTGAAATGGCAAGTAAAATGTTACAACTTATATTGACCACCTATATTTTGTAATCAATCAATTTCTTGATAGTAGGATTAAAGACAATGTCTAAATACAGATTTCTCATCAACAATAACTATGACTCTATTCTAAACTAGTTGCAGTTGGCATTAAGATATATAAGTATTCTAGATCTATTCATCTCCATGAATTTCTTAAAGGGAAAATTAGACAAAATGGCCGTTGAGTCAAGGTTCCTTACCCAAAATAATCCAATCATTACTTATTAAGAAAAATGGCCATTTGGTCCCACTTCTTGCAGGCAAATGCCTTCTAGCTTCGAAGTGTCATTCAGACCACTAGCTATGGAAACCCATTTGCCATTTCACTGAGCTGTAATGATGGGGCGCATGTGGGTAGGATTTAGAGATTTCAACTAAATGATTTTTTTTTTAAAAATAGAATGAAGAATTGAGGGATCTTGCCACATTGAAACAATACATCAAAAGATTTGAAACATTGAAGGAGCTCATTTCTAAAATTTGGGACTGTTTAAAGGAGATTTGAGTTAGTCGGGATTGAAAAAAAGTTCAAGATGAACTGGTGGCCAAGCCAAGAAGCAGGGCATGAGAATACTTACCGCTTCCATGAGAATCTGTAGATCAACATCAGGGATCTGATGGCCAAGCTTCTGCAAGCCATTTTTAAGTTCTTCGCGGTTTATCTTGCCCTTCTTTCCGGTATCCATCATTTCAAATACTTCCTTCATTCCAGCAACTTCCTCCGCAGACAAAAACTCAGCTATAACCTGTACTCGGAATACAAGAAAGTACATATATCAAGAAGATAAAAAATAGAACTTGGTCAAAATATGAGAATCGTCTCTCAGTTTTTACGATGAGAATAAAGTTTTTATTAAATAGTACTAGGTGGTGCAGTAAAGAGCTACAGACAATCTTCTCTCCTTCATTTCGGGCTTTGAGGAAAAGCATATGAATTCATCTTTATTGGACAGTGAAGAATCTGAGCTTACAAATATGACTGCAGAAAAACGTGTGTACTTACCGCCAAAGCTTTTTTCTTGAGCTTGTTCATCACTAAAAACTGCTTGAGTCTTGCCTTTACAGTCTCACCCAAAGAGACGTTTGGCGTCTTCTTTATATTTTGTAACCAGGGATGATCTGCACGACAAGTATAGCCCCCGGAAAAAAGATACTCATCAGAGGGAGAAAGACAGTGAATGAATGAAATACAGTATCTCAATATTCAGCAAAACATTACCAAGAACATGATGAGCTGAGAGCCGTCGAGTTGGATCTGGATCAAGCATTTTTTTCACAAGATCTTTTGCATTATCAGAAACTTTAGGCCATGGATCCCTCTTGAAATCAATCACAGAACGAATAATCGCTTGAGCTACTCCTTGTTCAGTCTCTGCAAATAGTAAAAGGAACTTAGGGAGGTACCAAGGAAACATTAACAAGCAAGTTATTTAGCAACAGACCAAAACATAAGATTCATTAAGAGAAGCAAGAAAAAACAGAGCAAGAAGGCAAACAACGACACATTCCAACATGAATCGTGTTCTATTTCATATTTCACAACCTTAGTTAAACTATCAAGTTCTAAAAGTTGCACATGAAAACCTCTGCATCGAGGTTTATTCCATGGTTATAAAAAATGAAGTAAGAAAATATGCAAACCTGCCCAGAAAGGTGGAACACCACAAAGAAGAATGTAAAGTATAACTCCAGCACTCCAGATATCAACCTCTGGTCCATAATTGCGCTTTAGGACCTCAGGAGCCATGTAATAAGGACTTCCCACAATCTCATTAAAGCGTTCCCCTGTTAACAAATTAAAATGTTAAATCTTGTTTACCATAACAAAAGGCTTAAACTCACTGTTCCGTTTCTAATTCCAATACCAGGTTTAAAGAAAACAGACAACCCAAAGTCAATAGCCTTCAGCGGAGCTGTTTCTTTCTTGTTACCAAAAAGAAAGTTCTCAGGTTTGAGATCACGATGCATTACCCCATGCCTGTGACACATCTGCAATACCATTGGAAGTTTATTAACTGATCATTGATATAATAAGACCAGAGAGTGAAACATGATCATAAATGGATTAAGTTGGCATAGTCTGCTAATCTAACAGCTTTAGTACCATGCCTTTAAGATAACGGCTAAATATAAACCAGATGAAATAAAGCTCAAAAGTTTTCAATGCCACATAAGAGATAATACAATGAATCTCTCTTTGATTGATCAGTTGCAACTTGCGACACATTCCAAATCCCACTGCTCAATGAAATTTTATATCTAAAGATTCTTTCACTTAGACATAATCCATTATTAAGTATTTGGGGTCCCAATGCATATAAAAAGACATGATGCAAAAAAAAGTTGACACCCAATCAAACATAGAGCAAAGAACATGTGCATGCATCTCACTGAGTAAATGCTATGAACAGTCTAAAACTCTCTGTGAAAAAAATCAGCCAATGTAAGCAGTTTCATCTCCTATTTACCAGAAAGGCAGTAGGCAAAGGGTAAACTCCAAGGAGCATATACACACTTTGTGAAGAATCTAAACCAAGAAATATCATAGCATTTTCCACCCATTAGCAGGAGATTACATACTTATGTAGTTTATTGTCCTCCGATTTGTGTTACTGTCTGTTGTTTCTTGTACTTCGACTACCGTACTGTTTTGTAGCAGTATCGTTCTATTACTATCTGTTGCTTTAGTAAATTGTAACTATATGTTGTTTCTCGTACTCCCATTATTTCTTTTCTGATTGCTTTGGACTGTTTTTTCTTGAACAAAGGGGTCTAAGGGAAACAATCTCTCTACCTCTAAGGTAGGGTAAGGTAAGCATACACTCTACCTTCCGCATCATCTCTCTACACTGAGTATGTTGTTGTAACAGGAGATTTCATTTTCTGCTTTGCTCATTGAAAAACAAAGTACTGGGCAACCCATTACACTACAGATTCATGATTTACATATGAAACAAGATTCCTACCAACTTACAAGTACTTCATAAGGTCATGCAGGACAATCAGAAAAGGAGGCTAACTAAAAGAGAACCCAATTTAATGTCCTTAACCCTGAAACGGTCCGTAATTACTTCAGTAGACAACTTAAATTTAACATCAGTTGTAATTAATTAGCTGTTGAGAATTCCACTCAAGTGAACAACAAATTGATCTTCCACCTAAAAGATCAACATTTGAACTAGAAAACATGTGCTTTTTGGGAGAGTCGACCACATTTACTTCAGTATACAAACTAAATTTAAATTCCATAAATTTCCCTAAACAGTAGAGCTATGTTAAACTTTGCGTGCAACAATCAAATTCTGTGGTAGGCTGCTATAGATAATACTCCACGGAAACAACGGACTCTTCCACTTAAAAGTATTAGTTTGAAAGCCAATGGTCAACAATAACAATAAAATCCAATGGTCAACAATGAAGATAAAGACCAGCATTTCAAGTGGATAACTATTTTGAATAATCTACTTCCCTAAATATTTGTTACTGTTCTAACTAGACTATGATGAGCTGAAGGATGGTTAGATTTTGGAGCGGGATATCCTCTATCGCCAATCAGTTTCATTTATATCAATAGCATGATTAAGACTACGACATGAAACTTTCAGAAGCTTTCCTTTTTAATGGAATTAGAAGGTATTTGAGTGAGAAGATATAGAACAATGCTACAGACCACAAGAAACTAAAAAACAGACGAGCAAAATGAGTAAAGAAATAGAACAAGCAAAGACTGAAAATATAAGATAACCTCTTCTCATACATTATGCCATTATCCAAAAAGAAAAAAAAAAAGATAACCTCTTCTCATTATAATTTGGCGGTGAGGGAAATTCCATGAGGATATCAAGGTAAATGCAACAACATGAATGTAAACTAGAATAGAACCATTGATTGTCAAAGATCAACACTTGCAATAAATTGGATATTGGTTAGCCGGTTCACATACAACTTCAACAAGAATATTCACATTTCACTCTGAAATTGCAACCTGATCACAAATAGGTTTCTCTTAATTGACATATGATTTTCTTTCTACTTTGAAATTGTCAGACTTCTTTAACGTAAACCCTGAACTAACAAGACAGGATACCTCCATCATGATATAAAACCCATACAAAAGCTTTGAAGAACTCGATGAGAGAAGCACCACAAGTTACTACATAAAAACCAAATGGAATCACTTGTGAACTACAACAACAACAAGATACTTAGTGTAGTCCTACAAGTGGGGTCTGTGGTGGGTAGTGCATCCGCAATCTTACCCCTACCTTGTGAAGGTAGAGAGGTTATTTCCGGTGAACCCTCAGCCTAAGTAATGCATGTATGAAAACAATAGGAAAATCAAACACATAATTAAGAAGCCATACCGAAAATAATGGACAAAAGAACAGTACCAATAACAAATAATACAATAACCAAAGCTAAATGTAACAAAAACAACAAGTAATTGTGAACTAAGGAAGCCAATAAAAACTATACCAGAACAACTTCCACAACAGTCTTCAAAATTCCAGCAGCTGCTCTCTCCGTATAGTGGCCTCTCGCTACGATTCGGTCAAACAACTCCCCACCTTCACACAATTCCATCACAATGTGCACTGCATTATCATCCTCATAAGTATCCTTTAAAGTCACAACATTGGGATGCTTAGGCAAATGCTTCATAATCTCAACCTCTCTCCTAACATCATCAATATCCACTGCAGTCCTTAGCTTCTTTTTGGATATCGATTTACAAGCATATTTCTCGTCTGTGTCCACTTCAGTGCATAGGTAAGTAACCCCGAATTCTCCTCTTCCTAACTCAAGACCCAAATCATACTTGTCACGTATATTTTGCCCTGTTGGATCTTTTAATACAACAAGTTTATTTACATGTTTAGCTCCCCCATAGTCAATTGCAAAAGGGTTGGGTTTCTCGACCTTTTTGTTCTTTTTTTCGGCTGATTTACCCGGCTTCACACAGCAATTACCCATGATACTTTAAAAGATCAACTCCTGAAAAACATCTATCAAAGTTTTTTTTAAAATAATGATTCTTTAAATACAACAACAACATACCAAGTTTAATTCCACAATTGTGGTCTGGGGAGCGTAGAGCATATGCAGACCTTACCCCTACCGCGTAGAGATAGAGAGGACCCTCAGCTTACATAAAGCCTGCCAAACAATTTGCAAACAGGATACAGATATGGGAGCAATGACAACACCTTCTTTACACAACTACTTTATAAGCAATGCTTCAAATGGTTATAATTTATATCTGATATTACTGCCAATTAAAAAACAGAAAAATGACAACAAAATCCTAGCTCTTAGACCAAAATTTTCATGAATTGAGGAAGGAGATCTCCAAGAATCCTGGAAATTATTGTGATTCCGTGGAAATCTAATATTTTTCGTTCCAATAAAGGCCTTCTAAAAAAAATTGAAAACCCCACCTGATAAATGTTGTATTTTTTTCCCTAAATGGATTTTAAAAAAAAAAAAAGCAAAAGACTGATTCTTGAAATAACTAGTAGTATTTTCTTATCTAATTATTGGAAATAAAATAACAATCAAATCTAAGCTATATAATTCTATTATTCAAATACTGCGAAGCTCAAATAACAAAGAAATGCAGCAGAAATTAACAAAGGAAAAAAAATAACGAACTACACCTAAAAATTGATGATTAAAAGAAAAATAAAAGCAAAATATAAAGGAAATTGTTTGATATTTAAGGGGGAAAATAGCTAAATATAGAGAAAACCCAGAAAATTATGAAGCTCATATAACAAAGAAATGCAGCAGAAGTACAATAGGAAAACAAAAATCCTGAAATTTTTTGATTTTCTTTCCGTATATTGCGTTTTACGTACAAAGAAAACTTGAGGAAGATGAAAATTATAGGCCGAAAGAAGCACAAATTAAATGCAGCAAAAAATAGAAGGAAAACAAAAATAACGAACCACACCTGAAAGATGAAAATTATATGCCAAAAAGAAAAAAGAATAAAAACTTAACTAACAATAAAATGCAGTACGAATTAAATTAAATAAGGAAAACAAAAATAACGAACCAAACCTGAAAATTGTTGATTTTTTCTTCTGTATTTTGGGGTTTTTGTATTAAAAAAATTGAGGAAGATGAAAATTACAGGCCAAAACACAAGAAGCTAAAATAACAAAGAAATGCAGCAGAAATTAAAGAAAGAAAACAAAAATAATGAACCAAACCTGAAAAATGTTGATTTTTCTTCTGTATTTCGGGGTTTTTGTATTAAAAAAAAAGTTGAGGAAGATGAAAATTACAGGCCAAAAAAAAAAAAAAAGCTAAAAAAACAACAGCAGAAATAAAAAAAAGAAAACAAAAATAACAAACCACACCATAAAATTGTAAATTTTTTCCATTATTTTGAAGGAGATGAAAATTATAGGCCAAAATCAACAATTTTCTCAGAAAATCAATTATGAAGCTTAAATAATAACGAAATGCAGCAGAAATTAAAGAAAGAAAACAACAATAACAACCCACACCATAAATTGTAGATTTTTTCCACTGTATTTTGAGGAAGATGAAAATTATAGGCCAAAAATGAACAATTTTCACGGAAAATTATGAAGCTCAAATAACAACGAAATGCAGCAGAAATAAAGGAAAAACAAAAATTACCTGAAATTGTTGATATTTTCTTGTGAAAATTTGAGGAAGATGAAAATTATAGGCCAAAAAAGAGGGTTAAAAAAAGGCTAAAAGCTAGAAAAGAAGAAAAAAAAGGATAATGAAAGGAATGTATTATGAAAAAGTGAAACAAAATCCGCCATGGGCAGGAGAGACAGTTTAAAACTCAGAGAGACTTTTCTCTCCTGCAAAATCCCTTCTTTCTTTTTCTCTTTCTCTAGCTAATAGCCTTTTGCAATTTCTCACTCTATTTTTGAAAAAAAAAAAAAAAGAAAGATTTCTTTTTAATTTTTTTTTAAATGAATTTTAATTAATTAAGTTGTTATTTTAGTTTCATTTTTATGGTGTTCGACTAAGCGTATGTTTATCTCAACAAATTAATTAGATATTAAATACATCCCAGGAGTACGTATCAAATAACTCTGTCAGGGTAAATTATTCATTAGTAAATCAATTATTCGTTAAATTAATTTGGTAGTCTGTTCATGTTTGACTTAATATATCTTTCAAAGCTCTTTTTGCAGAGAGACTTTTCTTTTATATAAAATTCCCTTTCTCTTCTTATGTAATAATTCGTAGGTAAAATGACTCGATAAATTCTTGTACTATATTCGTTTTGTAATGTGGATACTTTTACCTACATGTTTATCATCTGAACCTTTGAACCCACTAAAAATCAATATTTTAAACACTTTTTTGGTGAGTGTAACACACTCGCATCAGCTGCCATGTCAGCTTCCACGTCTGCCACGTCAGATTCTACGTCATTTTTAGATATTACATTAAATTTCATGTTATTTTTAAAATTCTACATAAGAAATTAAATATTAAAAATAAATTTAATTAAATAATTTATTTTATAAATTGTAGAAAAATTTAAATAATCATGTTTTTATTTTTTCTCACAAATTAAATATCAAATATATTTCAAATAATTAAAATTCTTCTCCAACTAATTTAAATTTTTAATTATAAATTTATATATACAAACATAATGAATTTTTGACTTTTAAATTTGAATATTTTTACCAAATTCACAAAAACTTTAAGATTTTTCAAGCTTATTCATGAAATTCACTAATTTTTCAATATCCATTATCACTCACTTTCAATTTAAATTTAAATTTTAATCCCCAAAAAATATGAAAAGATTTCAAATTTTTTAATCCCAAAAAAAAATGAAAAGATTTGAATTAAGAGAAAAAAATTAAAAAATAAAATAAAAAGTGAGGGGTGGGAGGTGTTGGATAGGGCTGGGGTGGGGGAAGGGGGGCTGAACAGTGGTGGGGTAGGGGTGGCTGGATGGAAGGGGGGCTGGAGATGAGGAGTTGGACGAGGGTGAGGGATGGCTGGACGGAAGAAGGGGGTTAGGGTAAGGTGGGGGTGGATAGACTAGGGGAAGGGGGTGAAGGGGTAGGGTGGGAGGGTGGTTAGAGGGGGAAAAAGTGGTTGGATAAGGGTGGGGGGTGGGGTGGGGATAGTTGGACGGGGGAGGGGGTTGGGGGGCTAAAGGGTGGCTGGACAGGGGAAGGGGGCTTTTTAATTTTTTTTTTAAATTTATTATTTTTAAATTATTAAAAATATTTTTAAATTTAAAAAGATGAAGGAAAAAAGGGCCTTTTTTATTTTTTTTAATTTAATATTATTTTTAATTTTTTAAATTATTTTAATATAAAATTGATAAAAAATTGACCCCCACTAGAACCCTAGTCGTGTGCCTGCACGCATTTCATCCTAGTCAGCTATTTTAATGATACATAGGTCTGGTTAACGATTAAAGGGTTTATAATATTGCTTTTAATAGGTTTAAGGGTCCAGATGACAAACATGTAAGTAGGAGTATCCACATTACAAAATGGACATAGTACAAGGGCCTATTGAACCATTTTGCCTAATTAATATCATAACTTTGGAGATTTTTATGTTTGACTGTTTTATCCCTTTTCATAGTTGTATTTTAGTATTCGTGCATTGTGGGAGTGGGTAGGATGATTCTCGAGGCATTCGGTTGACAATTAAGTGCGTTTTTAATTTTATAAGGAGGTTGAGTTGGGATGGTTGACCTTGGTCAATATTCAGAGATTGGAGTCCGAAATGAAAATTTCATCAGGGTCATCAACTCCTGAATGTCGATTTGAGGTTAGTAGTGTTGGTAGAGAAGTTGAAAATTTTAAACTTAAAATTGAGGACAACATTTTATGATAATGACATCTATTGAAAGTTTTGATCGCTCCATTGAGTCAGGAACTTGAAAGCTAGCCTAGTAGCATCGTTGAAATGTGTTCATAGAATTTCAAATGCATTTTGAAGGTTCAATTGAAAATTTTAATTTATGCTTGATTTGCTGTCAGCTGCTATATATATGGTGGTTTCCTTGCACCGATAATGAGGCACCATGTTTGCAATATGCGACCGAGCTTGGCCTTCACCTTGTCAACATGGAGGCTGCGTTTTGTAGGTATGTGTCAGGTCTGGATCGATTCTTCTCTTCGTGTTTGAGACAGAGGCTTGCAGTCATAAAGGTCTAGGCCAGGTTAGCCTCCATTAGCCATGGGCCTATTGCGTTCTCGAAGAATAAATGATCCCTGAATAATTATTTTTTTTAGATTAAATCTCATTTTAGCATTTTCAAAGCTTTCAGCCTCATTTTTTAGAGGTTTCAAAGGGGAATTTCACTATTTTAATTTTAGGTGAGCTTCTAAATTTATATTCATCATTTTTCATTGATTATTTTATGATTTCACTTACAAATCTTGAGTTTTAAAATATAAATTTTGAGATTTTTCTAGTAAAGTGAAATAATGGGTCATTTGATGATTTCTAACTTAATTTCAACTTCATTTTTGATGAAATTTTAGACTTGAGACCCTTAAACTACAGGAAAAGTGATTTTCTACAAAAATTTTGGATTTAGCCTCTAAGCAAAGAACTACTTTTTGAATTCGAATTCTGAATATAGTAACATGAGTATTGTTGATTTTTCTTTCTCATGTAGACATCCTTTTGTATAGACTAAACTTATTCAGTGGTGATCCGAAAAGACAAGTTTTCATTTTGATTCTTTAGGCTTGAGGTTGGGTTTGTTAGTTTTCTTTTAAGACAAGTTGAATTTTTCTTGATGTTTTTTGAGATGTTTATGTGCTATGCGTTATTTTCTTATATTTGTGAATAATGGAGATTTTAGGATTCTGTATAGATGAGATGATGAATATCTATGCAAGTATTGATATTTATTGAAGGGTTAAAAGTAATAAATTGAGTACATTGACTCTTCCCTCTACTCGTTGATACAGTTATAATGAATTGCGTTGATAAATGACATATTGATCATATTAGTTGATAATGAGCATCTACTTGAAGGTATGATCTAATGCTTAGATTCATTGATAAAAAATGAGATCCAGTGATTACTTAGGTTACAGAGATTGCGACTACCAGTGAGAAAGTTAAAAAAGATGAATTTCTAACATGATTGCTATGTATTGCGTGTGAAAGGTGAACTTCTGAATATATTATTTGATGTGTATGCTCTCCTTTTGAGAATTTGGGTCAATTGTATCAATAATTGGGAAAAAGACTGATCTTCTTATTATTGAGCATATTATGTGATGTGAAAATTCAATGATTTATTGTGTAATATGAAATAAATTCACCATTGTAATGAAACACCTTGGCTTTTGACCCTTAGAAATTTCTTGAGTTTTGAACTCTATGGATATTATATGACTTAGGCTTACTAGTCGTATGATGTGGGTACAGTTTAGAGGCCTTGGTCGTATGTTACTTAGTGTGGTTTTGGTTGGTTGCTAGCTAAGATACAAATGGACACCATACGAGTGGTATGAAGATGGTACGAGTGAGAAAAACCACTCATATGTTGATACTTGGCATGCCCTTGGTAGGCTGTCTAGGGTACGGTTCTAAGATACATGTCATATGATGAAGGTATGACTTAGGTAAGGGGAGTCATATGGTGGACAGTGTGTGATTTCTAATATTCTGTATAGGGTATGAGTGGTGGGTACCACTCGTATGTTGTGTGTGCGAGTCAAAGGGGAGTTGTACCTTCTACAGTGATTTTTACAGTTAAGTTAGGGTATTCTGGACATTTTACCTCTTAACCCCTTCTGATCGCACAACATAAAACACTTTTGGGACTTCATTTACCCTATTATGCTCAATCAAAAACACTTTAAACACTCTTAAATCTCTCTCTAGCTCTTGGAATAAGAATAAGCTGGGGTTTCCTTCAAGATGGTCAATTAAGGCTCTCAAGGGTGGTTTCTCTCCATACTCTTTGGTATCTAAGGCATGTTACTCCTACCTCATTGTTAGTTCCACTAAATTCATGTTTTAATGAATGATTTTCATGATTTAATTGTGGGTATTATTTGGTTTTGAATTATATATTAGGGCTTTTGGTTGTTAATGGATGAATATTGTTTTCCCATATTTTTCTTATGGTTTTCATGATAAAATTGTGGAATTGAGCATGTGGTTTCATGGGAGTGGTCAATTGATTCTTGGTTTTGGTTTTGGAAACTATATGTCCTCAATATGTCTGTTAAAATGCCTCTAAGAATGATTTTGTCACATAGATTGACTTTTATTGAAACTATTGCATTGCATAATATGGTTATGAAACCTAAATTGGTTTAAATAGTTTTAAATGATTTGGTAAGGCCTTGGTGGTCATGGTTTTGGTAAATTGGAAATCATGTGGCATACATGGGAATCCCCTAAGTATTGGCTAATGATTTTGCTAGTAAGCTATAGTCGGTATGACGATTCTACTTCACAAAGCCTTGGTTAATAACTTCTGGAATTGGTGATTGGCTATGTGCTAATGGTTTTAATTGGGCTATAAAGACGGGTTGTGATAACTTACCGTGAAGGTGTCAGTTTGATGGAAGGACACTAAAAACTCATGTTTGTCAACGTAAGGGTTGGTCATGGTGACCTTATATTTATGGGGTACATGGAAATCCCCTACGCTTTACTTGTATATATGTATCATAGAGGGTAAAGGGTATACGGAAATCCCCGACCCTTATAATATCTCCGGTTCGTATAGCTACACGCACTGGGGCCCATTCAGGTGGTAACACTGAACCTATATAGACCGTGGATGGATTATGATGGTAAAGCTACATAAATCTAGGTTAAGGTTTTAAATTCATGGTAAACTCAGTTCTCTTTTCCGGCATGGATTTTATATATATATATATATATATATATATATATATATATATATATATGAATGGATGTGATTGCACATGGTTATGTACTTAGTTTTAAATATTGACATTCTTTTATCCTTACTTACGAATACATGCTAGATTTACCCGCTAACCCATTTTCGGGCGCTGTATCCCCTCGTGATGTAGGACCGACCATACTACTCCTCCTGCTCAGTGATTGAATTTAGGAATACCTTTGTGTCAAATTGAAGTGGTGAGCTTCTATACTCCAGAAGGTTCCATTTCATGTTATGGAGTTCTCTACATACTTTTGTTATTTCTTAGACTTTGGTTTTTGGCTATGGGCGGGAGCATGTTCCGATTAGATGTTGTTTTGATTTCTGATTGAGACTTTGTGAGACTACTTTGGGTTGGCATGAGCGGTGTCGGTATTGGTGTCATCCTTGGCATTGGTATGGGTATTGGGGATGACACTGCTTGACTTTATTTGATTTATGATTGTTTTATTTTGTTATGTTATATATATAGTCAAAATTCATCCGACATGGGGTGTAGGGCAGTTATGGTTGGGTATTAGGGGTGGTCTCCGATCCTGGTTGGGCTTGAGGCTCCCGACACAACTAGGCCTTAGTTTGGGTCGGGTCGTGTCATATTGGTATCAAAGCCCTAGGTTCATTTTTAATTAGAAGTCTACAAAGCCATGTCGAGTAGAGTCTCTTTTAAGTATGTAGTGTGCCACACTCATAAGGGAGAGGCTACAAGACATTCAGAAATATTTCTCTTTCTTGTGTTATTTTTTCAAGCTATGGAGTCTAAGTCCTAAATTCTTATTTAATTCATATTTGTTCGCTTTTCAGATCATGCCTCGACTATTTGATGCTCACGGGAACTTCTTTGTCCCATCTGGGGACAGTGTGGATGAGGCATGCTTTACTCATGGAATCCATACTCGGTCTAGAGGTCCAGTTCTGGAATGTTTTGGAGTTCCACCGGTTCCCTCTAGTCCTTCTTAGGCCCCCCAGGATGAAGTGATAAATGGTGAGTTTTGTCAGTCTATTCATATTTTGGAACAATTGGTAGCTACTCAGTCTGAGCGTGGTGTTCCTGTTACTCTATTTTCTGAGTCCACAAGGGTTGTCCAGTTCATGAGGTTGAAACCTCTGATCTTTACTAGTGTTAAGGTAGAAGAGGATCCTCAGTGTTTTCTAGATAAGATAGAAATATTTTTTTGTGTTATGCATGCCACTAATGTGGAAGTCATGGAGTTTGCAGCATATCACCTGAAAGATGTGGCGTACCAATGGTACGAGAAATAGGAACAGTCAAGGGGTGATGGTGCGAGTCATCACTGTGGGAGGATTTCTCCAATGCTTTTTTGGATTGCTTGTTTCCTCAAGAGTCAAGGGAAGCGAAAACAAAAGAGTTTATTAATCTGAAGCAGGGCAAGATGTCAGTGAAGGAGTATGCCTTGAAGTTTCACTAGTTATCGCGGTGTACTCCAGAGTTGGTTTTAGTATGAGGGCCTGAATGAGAAAGTTCACTTCGGGATTATCTCGTGAGTTGATCCTTGAGAGCAAGAATGCCTTGTTAATCAAGGACATAAATATCTTTAGGCTGGTGGTATACATACAGAAGGTAGAGAAAGAGGAAAAAAAAAGAGGTTGAGTTGAAAGCGAGGTAGAAAAAAAAGTTTAGATTTTCTGAGCATGGTGGTGGCCAACAGTAGAGTGGTAGGGATGGTGGTAAGTGTCCCAAGAAGAAGTGGGCCAATTCGGGGTCTTATTCGATGGCTAGTGGTCCCTACCCAAAGCCGCCGGGTGATAGGCATTTTCATAGTGGCCAAAACTTCAGGGAACAGGGTGCCTAATCTCAAGCTAGTGGGGCTCAGTCAGCTCTATCATATCCTTCTTGTAGATTCTATGGTTGTTTATATTGGGGTTACTGTGATGAGGAAAGGGACCGGTGCTTCAATTTTAGTCAGCTAGATAATATATTTAGAAATTATACTGTCGGTAAGGTTGCCTCTGGGGCAAATAAAGTTCCTGTTACATCTTTTTCATCTCTGGCACCAAAGGGTGCATCATCTAGTTTCATCATTGGTCAGAACCATCTTTATGTTCTCACTACCCGACAGGAGTTCGAGGCATCACCTAATGTCGTGACTAGTATATTGAAACTCTTTTTCTCGTGATGTGTATTGTTTATGTGATTCAGTGTCTACTCTTTCTTATGTGACTACATTTGTGGCTGTGCATTTCAATTTTGGTTCCGAGGGTGTTTTAGACCTTTTTTCTATTTTTACTCCAATAGGTGACTTTGTGATTGCTAGACTAGTCGATAGGGGGTGGTGGTATCTATTGGTAGTAAAGAACCTTTGGTTGATTTATTTAAATTAGATATAATGGATTTTGATGTTATATTGGGGATAGATTGATTGTACTCATGCTATGCATCTCTAAACCGTCAAACCCGTAAAGTTGTCTTTAATTTTCCTAATGAGCTGGTTATTGAGTGGGGTGGTGGTGGTGGTGGTGGTTCCCTATCTCCTAAGGGGAGGTTTATATCATATCTTAGAACTCAGAGATTAATCTCCAAGGGGTGTCTCTATTATCTAGTCCGGGTTAAATATTCTAACTCGGAGGGTCCTTTTTTGCAATCTGTTCCGGTGGTAAATAAATTTTTTGAGGTCTTCTCTGATGACCTTCCTAGTGTTTCTCCGGATAGGGAGATTGAGTTTGGGATTGATCTTATTCTGAACAATTATCCAATTTCTATTCCTCTATATAGAATGGCTCCGGCTGAGCTGAAGGAGCTTAAGGAGCAATTGAAAATCTTTTAGATAAGGGTTTCATTCGTCCTAGTGTGTCTCCATGGGTTGCACTAGTGTTATTCATGCATGAAAAGGACGGTTCCCTTCAAATGTGAGTTGATTACCGACAGTTGAATAAGGTGACGATAAAGAATAAGTATCCTCTTCCGAGGATAGATGATTTGTTTCATTAGTTGTAGGGTGCTAAGTTTTTCTCTAAAATTGATCTTCGATCCGGGTATTATTAGTTAAATATTAGAGAGGTGAATATCCCTAAGATAATTTTTTGTACTCGGTATGGGACTTATGAGTTTCTGGTTATGTCTTTTAGGTTGACCAATGCCCTAGTGGCATTTATGTATTCGATGAATAGGGTCTTTCATTAGTTTCTAGACTTGTTCATTGTTGTATTCATAGACGATATTTTGGTGTACTTAAAGAGTGAGGTGGATCATGCCAATCACCTTATGTTACGAACTCTGAAAGAACAACAGTTGCATTCTAAATTTTCTAAATGTGAATTATGGTTGAAAGTTGTTACTTTTCTGGGTCATATCATTTCTAGTGAAGAGATCATGGTGGATCCACAGAAGGTTGTAGTGGTTAAAAAGCAGCCTATACCCACGACTCCAACTGATATTCAGAGCTTCTTGGGTTTAGCAGATTACTATAGGAGGTTTGTGGAGAGTTTTTCTTCTATAGCTGCCCCATTGACTAAGTTGACTCAGAAGATGGTAAAGTTTTTATGGTCTGATGCCTGTGAGGGTAATTTTGAGAAGCTGAAGATAAGCTAACTTTGGCTCTGGTTTTGACTTTGTTTGAAGGCACTGGTGGTTTTGTGGTCTACTATGATGCATCCCGTGTAGGACTTGGTTGTGTTCTAATGCAGCATGGCAAGGTGATATCTTATGCTTCCAGGCAAATTAAAGGTGCGTGAGAGAAATTATTTAACTCATAATTTGAAATTGCTTGCTGTGGTGTTTGCGTTAAAAATTTGGCGTCACTATTTGTATGGAGTGAATGTAGATATCTTTTTTATCATAAAAACCTACAATATGTTACTCAGAAAGAGCTTAACCTCAGGCAAAGGAAATGGCTTAAGTTTCTCAAGAATTACGACATGAGTCTTCACTACTATCCAGGTAAAGCTAATATGGTTGTTGATGCTCTTAGCAGGTTGTCCATGGGGAGTCTAGCTCACGTGGATAAAGAGAACCGGGAATTGGTGAAAGATATTCACCATTTGGCTAACCTTAGAGTTTGCCTCTTCGACTCTAAGGCTGATGGTGTGTTCGTTGAGAAAGTGGCGCGATCATCTCTTGGTACTGAGATTAAGTAGAAATAAATATTAGACCTAGTCTTAATGAGGATCACGGGTGATGTTGGTGGGTAGAAGGTGATGGACTTCAAGATTAGTAGTGATGGTACTTTGCGGAACCAAAGGAGATTATATATTTCTGACGTTAATGGTTTGCGAGAAAGGATATTGGCTGAGGTGCATGAGTCGAGCTATGTTGTTTATCCTGGTCCGATGAAAATGTATCATGACCTCAAGAAGATATATTGGTGGAACAACATCAAGAGGGATGTGGCAAATTTTGTGGCCAAGTGTAGGAGTTTTAGAAGTTAAAGGGTAAGCTCACTTCGGCTCCAATTCTGATTTTTGCTGAAAGGCAATGATGGTTTTATGGTTTATTGTGATGCATATCGGGTAGGGCTTGGTTATGTTTTGATGTAGTATGGGAAGGTGATTGCCTATGATTCTAGGTAGTTGAAGGTGCATGAGAGGAATTATCCTACTCATGATTTGGAGTTGTTGGCAGTTGTGTTTGCTTTAAAAATATGGCGATATTATCTGTATGGTGTTCATGTGGATATCTTTTCTGATCATAAGAGTCTACAGTACATGTTCACATAGAAGGAGCTTAATCTCAGGCAAATGAGACGGCTTGAGCTTCTCAAAAACTATGATATAAGTTTTTACTACCATCCAAGTAAGGCTAACGTGGTTGCTGATGCTCTTAGCAGGTTGTCTATGGGAATTTTGGCTCATGTGGAGGAAAGAAATTAGGAATTGGAGAAGGATACTCATCGTTTGGCCAATCTTGGAGTTCGTCTCTTGGACTCTAAGGATGGTGGTGTGATGGTGCAAAAAGTGGTTCGATCGTCTCTTGGTGCAGAGATTAAGGAGAGGCAAATGATGGATCCTATTTTAATGAAAATCAAGAGTGATATTGGCAGGAAAAAGGTAGCGGTGTTTGATATTGGTGGTGATGGTACTTTGCGGTACCAAGGGAGGTTGCGTGTTCTTGATGTCAATGGTTTGCGGTAAAGAATTTTAGCTGTGGCCCATGAGTCGCACTATGTTGTTCATCTCGGCTCGATAAAGGTGTATCATGATCTCAAGAAGATCTATTGGTGAAATAGTATAAAGAGGGATGTGGTTGATTTCGTGGCCAAGTGCATGGTGTGTCAATAGGTTAAGGTTGAGCACATGAGGCCTAGTGGATTGTATCAAGAAATAAAGTTGTTCGAATGGAAATGGGAGATAATCAATATGGGTTTCTTTACCGATCTTCCTCGATCTCGAAATAAATTTGATTTTATTTGGGTCATCGTGGATAGGATGACGAAGTCTGCTCACTTTTTATCGATGAGGACTACCTTTTCGACGGAGGACTATGCAAATTTGTATCTTCAGGAGATTGTGAAACTATATGGGGTACCTGTCTCGATTATTTTTGATCTTGGTACGTAGTTTATATCTCAGTTTTGGTGGTCTTTCCAAAAAGGGTTGTGGACTAAAGTCATTTTGAGTACTGTTTTTCATTTGGAGTCGAATGGGCAAGCAGAGAGAACTATTTAGACATTGAAAGATATGATTTGGGCTTGTGTGATTGCCTATGGTGGCAATTGGGTTGAGCATCTACCTTTGGTGGTGTTTGCTTACAATAATATCTATCATTCGAGTATTGGTATGACCGTTTTTGAGGCATTGTATAGTAGAAGGTGTAGATCTCTTATTGGTTGGTTTGAGCTTGGTAAGGCTGAAATGTTTGGTCTGGATCTAGTTTATCAAGCTATAGAGAAGGTGAAGGTAATTCGGGATAGGCTTAAGTCTGCCCGGAGTCACCAAAAATTTTACGTTGATGTTAGGCCTAGAGACTTGGAGCTTGAGGTTGGGAACAAGGTATTTCTAGAGGTATCTCCCATAAGAGAGTAATGCGGTTTGGAAAGAAGGGGAAGATCAGTCTTGGATTTATTGGTCCTTACGTGATTTTGCGGACAGATAGCAATGTTGCTTACAAATTGGAGTTGCCTGCTAGTTTGGGTTTTGTTCATCCAGTCTTTCATGTTTCCATGTTGAGGAAGTGTACTGGTGATCCTTCTTCGATTGTTCCTTTGGAGTGATTGGGTATTTTGGATTTCCTGTCTTATTGTAACGCCCCAATGTTTTTTCTAATTAAATTTTTGTCCCTAAAATATCAAACATTGGCTTTTAGAATGATTTATACTTATTTTCCTGTGGAATTCCTTAGATTTCAACTTTTAATTACGTAGATGATCGAATAAGTTTTCCGTCAACATAAGATTCGTCCAAAACGGACACTCGGTGAAGGAGTTATGGTTAATTTAAGTCCTAGTTGTAAAACACCGTCATTCCTGTCCTTGGCGCATCGCGGAGAGGGTGTAGATGATGATGGTTAATTTTCAGATGGTGGTGCATCGTGGAGTGGGCCAAATTCCCATTCGTCACTTTCCAGTAAGCCACCGCAATAGTGGGGCATCGTGGTGGCCCATGAAATCGGGCTCCCAATTATATTTTAATACCGGTCTCATTAAGGGTATTTGGGATATTTTCCAACCCCTTAACATCTTGAACACGGGATTTAATCCCCATTACATCAAAATACACCTACTCTCACCAAAATCCATCAAGAACTTTCCCTAGGGTTTCAAACAAGAATCCCAAATAACTCAAGACTTAATCGTGGGTTTTCAAAACAAATTGGAGATTTGGAATCCCCAAGCCGTAGGCATCAAGAAACATTCTTTAATTTCCTAAATAGAGGTACATGCGGTTTTCCTAAAAATCTCATGGGCATAGAAATCATGATTTTAAGAAAGGAATTTTTAGATTTATGAATATAATCATGTTTTAGAATACTTGATGGAGTTGTTTTGTTTTTTAGGCCTTCCCCGAAATTGATTTGAAATTATATCTATATGTAAGCATGTGTTTTTAGGGTAGATGATTAAATTGAGAGCATGACTCATAAAAAATCCCTCTCTTGCTATGTTTTTTCCTTTACTTATGATATGCTATGAATTGTTTTGAATGCATCTTGAAAAGCAGGTTATGAAATATCTTGAATAATGTTATATTTGGATTATGATTTTGATTTCAAAAGAGAGAGGGTTGTTTTTGTTGATAAATGTTGAATATAATCATATAATGAGAAGAGTTGCATGGTTTGTCAATTATTACATGACCACCACTTTTTTATTGAAAGTATGGGAATGTTGCATAGTTTTGACTTATATTTTCTGAACATGAATTCTCTTTGTTTAATTGCATGTTTGGGTGGTCTGAATTATGTTTTTATGAAAGATCATGCTTAATGCATTATGGCTCAGAATTACGACTTGCAAGTCTTGGTATGACGATACCAAATCAGATAATGCCATAACAGACTCAGACTAATACAAAAATCAGACTTTGTCAGATCTTCATGATTTAGACTTCAGACTGACTCATATCTAGAACAGGTTAAAATTAGGCATAAAGAGATGTTAGGTGGTTCCCCGAAGAAGGGGTAAGTTTAGACAAATCATTGCCCAAAATCGTGATTTGCCGATCTGGGTATATTATTATACGCTGGCCTAGTGCCCTGTGGCATATCAGACTCAGACACTCAAACCTTTGCGGCACACTTGGGTTAGGGGATTCCCCGCCGAGTCAATGATGGATTTCATATAGCCCGTGGAATATCAGACTTGTAGGGGAGTGCAACCTAACTCAGATTTAATACAAAAATCAGACATTGCATTGACAAGAATGATTTATGATCTCAGAAAATGCCCATGTATTTTAGAACTATTCTATGTATGATATTTTGACAATTTGCTCTCCAACTATTTTATATATATACAAGCTTTATTTTGGATTACTTTGCGTACCAGTACAACTGTATTGACCCCCCTCCCCCTTCTTTTCAGGTTCTGAGGCTTAGTCTAGAGGTACTGATAAGCAGTAGATCTCACTAGTCAGAGTTGCATCGTTCAGTTGGTGAGCCTTCTATATTTCAGAAGGCCTGTTTATTTTCAGACAATTGTTATAGATTATGGTTTTGGTCTACTGGGGGCCTTGTCCCAGTTTTCAGGTAGTTGTCAGATTTTCATGTAGTAGAGATTTCGCAGACGATTTTCAGATTTTGTTAGATGGTTTTGGATTGTCATTTTCTATTATCGAATTTGTATCAGATTTATGACCATGATCTCGTTTTGTTGAAATTTCCGTATTTTCTCATTTGGGTATAAATGGTGTATATAATTTCAAGTTAGAAGGGTGTCCGGACCTTCATGGTTCGGGATACTCATCACGGCCAGGGCCTGGGTTTAGGTCGTGACAAACTTGGTATTAGAGCACAGTTCATGGTCCCAGGATGTCTGCGAAATCGCGTCGGGTAGAGTCTTGCCTATAGGTATGTAGCACGCCACACTTGTAAGTAGGAGGCTACTAGGTGTTTAGGAAAGTGTTTCCCCTCTTTGTGATTTAGTTCGTGCCTTAGAGTCTGAATTAGAATTGTCCCCTAATCAGTGATCTATTGTATTTCAGAAAACAGTCATGTCTCCTCATCGTTCCAACAACCAGGATAGGATGATGAAGTCCGCCCCACTCATGGCATGCGGACCCGTAACAAAGCCCATACCCTAGAGCCTATTCCCACTCCGGGAGTACCTCCAGTCCCAATCAGTCTTTCTCGAGCTCCAAGGACAAATGTTAACCGTCCTCACTCTTCTCAGAGGGATATATCGAATGCAGAATTCAGACAATCCATTTACATGCTTGCACAACTGGTAGCCGTACAGACTCAGAGGTCGGAGGATACTGGGTCTGCATCTACTACTTTGGAGGCTACTAGGGTGGGCCAGTTTATGAGAATGAACCTACCTAAATATTCAGGCACTAAGGTAGAAGAGGACCTAAAGAAGTTCGTGGATGAAATAGAGAAGATTTTTAGAGTAATGCATGTGGATTAGGTGAAAGGGGTTGAGTTAGCAGCGTACCAACTTAAGGATATAGCGAAACAATGGTATAATGAGTGGAAGAGGCGAAGTGTGAGAGTATTGAACCTACAGTTTGGGGTGAGTTTGTGGAAGCTACTGACCGATTCTTTCCTCTAGAGTTGAGGGAAGCCAAAGCAGAAGAATTCATGAATCTTAACCAGGGGAAAATGAGTTTCCGAGAGTACACTCTAAAGTTTAACCAACTGGCTCATTATGCACCAGAAATGATAGGTAATATGAGAGCCAGAATAAGGACATTTGCATTCGGACTTTCAGATGATCTAGCGCTTGAATGTCAAGGGGCGATGCTAAATAGGGATATGGTCTTTGCTAGGCTGTTAGTCCACATGCAGCAGGTGGAAGAGAAGAAAAAAAAATTGCTGAATCTAGAGAGAAGGACAGACAGGCGAAGAGAGCCAAAACAACGAATCAGAACCGCAGTCATCCACAGAGCGGTAACTTGGGAAATAGGTGGCAAAAAAAGAAGTTTTAGAGTATGCACAGTCTGCACCTAGCGCCCCAGCGCCCAGAACCCCAGTTGATAGACGATCTCAGAGTTTTTAGACTAGTCATGTACCCAGAGCTCAGGATACTCAGTCCCAGGGTAGTGTGGCTCAGCATATCATACTTTTCCATGGTGTGAGACCTGCGGTAAGCATCATACAGGAAGGTGTCCGCTGGGCTCACTGGTATGTTATTCATGTGGTCAGTCAGGTTAGTTTTAGAGAGATTGTCCCTCCACTAGGAGGAACATTAGTTGAGCTAAGTCACAGGCAAATTCTTCCGCACTACCACCGCCTTAAAAGGGCGCCACTTTAGCTACCGAAAGTGGTCGCAACTGGCTGTACGCTTTGACTAACCGCCAGGAGGCAAAGACCTCACCACATGTTGTCACCGGTATGTTACAAATCTTTTCCCGTGATGTTTATATGTTACTTGATCCTGGATCTACCTCGTTTTATGTGACCCCATATGTGGCTTTTGGTTTTGGGTTTGAGCCCGAAGTCATTACCGGCCCTTTCTCTATTTCTACTCCGGTGGGTGATTTTGTTGTGGCTAGGAGGATATATAAAAATTGTGCTGTGTCTATTCTTAGCCGAGATACTATGGCAGATCTCATAGAGCTTGATATGGTTGATTTGATGCTATCCTAGAGATGGACTGGCTCCATTCGTGTTATGCCACACTAGACTGTAGAACCCAAAAAGTTACTTTTTATTTTTGAATGAGCCAGCAATAAAATAGGAAGGACACTTTTAGCACCTAGAGGGCACTACATATCTTACCTCAGAGTCCGTAAACTTATTTCTAAGGGTTGCTTGTATCATCTTATTTAGGTTAAAGATTCTAGTGTCGAAAGTCTTTCTTTTCAGTTTGTCCCTGTAGTAAGTGAATTCCTGGAAGTCTTTCCAGATGATCTCTCGGGAATACCACCTGATAGTGAGATAGATTTTGGCATAGTGTGTTGCCAGACACCCGTCCCATCTCTATTCTGCCATATAGAATGGCTCCAGCAGAGTTGAAAGAGTTGAAAGAGCAACTAGCAGACCTCCTAGATAAAGGTTTCTTCCATCCTAGTGTTTCTCCCTGGGTTGCACCTGTACTTTTCATACGAAAGAAAGATGGTTCCCTGTGTATGTACATATATTACCGCCAGTTAAACAAGGTCACTATAGAAAATAAGTATCCGCTTTCTAGGATTGATGATCTGTTTGACTACTTCAGGGTGCTAGGTTATTTTCTAAAATAGACCTTCATTCAGGATATCATCAATTGAAAGTTAGGGTGTTAGACATTCCCAAGATAGCTTTCCGAACCAGATATGGCCATTATGAATTCCTAGTCATGTCCTTTGGGTTGACTAACGCCCCTGCAACCTTCATAGACCTAATGAATAGGGTCTTTCGATAGTTTCTAGACTTGTTTGTCATAGTTTTCATTAATGATATCTTGATTTATTCCAAAAGTGAGGAGGACCATGCCAATCACCTCTAAATTATCCTCCAGACTCTTAAAGATCATAGGTTGTATGCAAAGTTCTCCAAGTGTGAATTCTTGTTAAATGCTATTGCTTTCTTGGGGCATATTGTGTCTAGTGAGGGGATTAAGGTTTATCCCAAAAATGTTGAGGCAGTGAGGAAATGGCCCAGACCCACGACTCCAACCAACATTCGGAGCTTCTTGGGTTTGGCGGGTTATTACAGAAGGTTCGTAGAGAGTTTTTCTTCCATAGCTGCACCACTTACTAAGTTGACTTAGAAAAAGGTAATGTTTTTATGGTCTGACTCTTATGAGAATAGTTTTGAGAAGTTGAAAGACAACTTAAATACTGCTCCTATTTTGACTCTTTCGAAGGGTACAGAAGGTTTTGTTGTATACTGTGATGCATCCCGAGTGGGACTTGGGTGTGTTCTTATATAGCACGGTAAGGTAGTGGTTTATGCATCTAGACAGTTAAAGGTGCATGAGCGGAACTACCCTACTCATGACTTGGAGTTAGCGGCTGTGGTTTTTGCACTTAAGATCTGGCGACACTATTTGTATGAGGTACATGTTGATATATTTACTGACCACATGAGTTTACAGTATGTTTTCTCACAGAAAGAATTTAATTTCAGGCAGAGGCGATGGTTGGAACTTTTAAAAGATTATGACATGAGCCTGCACTATCATCCAAGCAAGGCGAATGTGGTAGCTGATGCCCTCAGTAGGTTATCTATGGGCAGTCTTTCTCATATGGGAAAAGAAAAGAGGGAGATAGTGAAGGATATTCACCAACTTGCAAATCTAGGAGTGCAACTTTTGGATTCCGAGGATGGAGGAGTGGTTATTCATGAGATAGCTAAATCTTCCCTTTGTGCAGAAGTTAAAGAAAAGTAGGTTGAAGATCCTATCTTGATGCAGATCAAGAAAGATGTGGGTCAACAAAAGGTAATGTTATTTAAAATTAGTGGTGATGGTATTTTGAGGTACCAGAGTAGGTTGTGTGTGCTATATCTAGATAGTTTGAGGAAGAGAATCCTTGACGAAGCTCACACATCGAGGTATGTTGTTCACCCTGGCTCTACTAAGATGTATCATAATTTGAAAACCATTTATTGGTGGAATAATATGAAGCGTGATGTGGCTAACTATATTGCCAAGTGTTTGAATTGTCAATAAGTTAAAGTGGAACATATGAGGCCAGGTGGTTCTTCTCAAGAGATAGCTTTTCCTTTGTGGAAGTGGGAGATGATTAATATGGGCTTCATTACAGGACTTCCTAGGTCCCGAAACCAGTATGATTCCATTTGGGTGATTATGGATAGGCTGACAAGTCAGCTCACTTTCTACCTGTTAGGATAAATTATTCAAGAGAGGATTATGCCAAGCTGTTCATTGCAAAAATAGTTCGTTTGCATGGGGCACCTATGTCTATCATATCGAACCGAGGTACACAGTTTTCTTCACAATTTTGGAGATCGTTTCAAAAGGGTTTAGGCACCCAGGTGAATTTGAGCACAACTTTCCACCCTCAGACAGACAGGTAAGATGATCGCACCATCCAAACCCTGGAGGATATGTTGAGGGCCTGCGTGATTGATTTTAAAGGTAGTTGGGTAGAGCACTTGCCATTGATAGAGTTCGCATATAATAATAGTTTCTATTCCAGTATTAAGATGGCACTATTTGAGGCATTATATGGGAGAAGATGTAGGTCTCCAATAGGATTTTATGAAGTAGGTAAGATACAGATGTTTGGGCCTGATCTTATTCATCAGGCAATGGAGGATGTGAAAGTCATTAGAGAACAACTTAAGACAGCTCAGAGTCATTAGAAATCCTACGCCGATGTTAGGAGAAGAGATCTAGAGTTTGAGGTTGGAGATTGTATGTTTCTCAAGGTTTCTCCCATGAAGGGAGTCATGCGATTCAGGAAGAAAGGTAAGTTTAGTCCTCGCTATGAAGGGCCATACCAGATTGTGAGAATGATAGGTAGAGTTATGTATGAGTTAGAATTACCTGCCAGTTTGTTTTCTGTTCATCCAGTATTTCATATATCTGTGTTGAAGAAGTCCACTGGAGACCATTCTTTTGTGTTGCCAGTTGAAGAAATCAAAGTGACAGACTTCTTATCCTATGAAGAAGAGCCTGTAGAAATTTTGGATCGCCAAGTTAGAAGATTAAGGAGCAAAAAGATAACCTTAGTTAAAGTATTGTGGAGAAACTAGAAAATTGAAGAAGCAACTTGGGAATTAGAAGTTGACATTAGAGCTAGATACCCAAACCTTTTTGATCCAGTGGATGCATAATGGAAGGTACAATCCTTTCCTTATTCTTTCTATTCCTTAGTATGCTTGAAATTATACTTGTCTGTGTCCCGCATCAATATTTGGGGACGAATGTCCCCAAGGGGGGGATATTGTATTGCCCCAAAGTTTTTTCTAGCTAAATTTTTATTCCTAAAGTATTAAGCATTGACTTCTAGAATGATTTATACTTATTTCGCTGTGGAATTCCTTAGATTTCAACTTTTAATTACGTAGATGATCAAATAAGTTTTCCGTTGACATAAGATTTGTCCAAAATGAACACTCGGTGAAGGAGTTATGGTTAACTTAAGTCCTAGTCGTAAAGCACCGTCATTCTTGTCCTTGGCACATCCTAGAGAAAGTGTAGATGACGATGGTTAATTTCCAGATGGTGGCGCGTTGAGGAGGACCAAATTCCCATTCATCACTTTCCAGTGAGCCACCGCGATAGTGGCACGTCGCGGTGGCCCATGAAATCGGGCTCCCAGTTATATTTTAATACCGTTCTCATTAAGGGTATTTGGGGTATTTTCAAATCCCTTAATATCTTGAACACGGTATTTAATCCCTATTACATCAAAATATATCTACTCTCACCAAAATCCATCAAGAACTCTCCCTAGAGTTTCAAACAAGAATCCCAAATAACTCAAGACTTCATTGTGGGTTTTCGAACAAATTGGAGATTTGGAATCCCCAAGCCGTAGGCATCAAGAAGCATCCTTTAATTTGCTAAATAGAGGTACATGGGGTTTTCCTAAAAATCTCATGGGCATAGAAATCGTGATTTTAAGAAAGGGGTTTTTAGATTTATGAATATAATTGTGTTTTAGAATACTTGATGGAATTGTTTTGGTCTTTAGGTCTTCCCCCAAATTGATTTGAAATTATATATATATGTAAGCATGTGTTTTAGGGTTGATGATTGAATTGAGGGCATGACTCATGAAAAATCCCTCTCTTGTTATGATTTTTCCTTCACTTATGATATGCTATGAATTATTTTGAATGCATCTTGAAGAGTAGGTTATGAAATGTCTTAAATAATATATATTTGGATTAAAATTTTGATTTTAAAAGAGGGAGGGTTGTTTATGTTGATAATTTTGAACATAATCATATAATGAGAAGAGTTGCATGGTTTGTTAAAGATTACATGACCACCACTTATTTATTGAAAGTATGGGAATGTTGCATAGTTTTGACTTATATTTTCGGAACATTAATTCTCTTTGTTAAATTGCATGTTTGGGTGGTCTGAATTATGTTTTTATGAAAGATCATGCTTAATGCATTATGGCTCAGAATTACGACTTGCAAGTCTTGGTATAACGATACCAAATCAGATAATGCCATAATAGACTCAGACTAATACAGAAATTAGACTTTATCAAATTTTCATGATTTAGACTTCAGACTGACTCATATCTAGAATAGGTTAAAATTGGACACAAAGAGATGTTAGGTGGTTCCCTGAAGAATGCGTGAGTTCAGATAACTCATTGCCCAAAACCGTGATTTGCCGATCTGGGTATATTACTATACGCTAGCTGGCCTAGTGCCTTGTGGCGTATCAAACTCAGACACTCCAACCCTTGCGGCGCACTTGGGTTGGGGGATTCTCCGCCGAGTTAATGATGGATTCCATATAGCCCGTGGAATATCAAACTTGTAGGGGAGTGCCACCTAACTCAGAAGTAATACAAAGATCAGACATTGCATTGACAAGAATGATTTATGATCTCAGAAAATGCCTATGTATTTTAGAACTATTCTATGTATGATATTTTGACAATTTTGCTCTCCAACTATTTTATATATATACAAGCTTTATTTTGGATTACTTTGCGTACCGGTACAACTGTATTGGCCCCCTCCCCCTACCTCTCAGGTTCTGAGGCTTAGTCTAGGGGTACAGATAAGCAGTAGATCTCATCAGTCAGAGTGCAGTGTTCAGTTGGTGAGTCTTCTATATTTCAGAAGGCCTGTTTATTTTCAGACGATTGTTATAGATTATGGTTTTGGTTTATCGGGGGCCT
This sequence comes from Capsicum annuum, assembly GCF_002878395.1. Classification (NCBI taxonomy): domain Eukaryota; kingdom Viridiplantae; phylum Streptophyta; class Magnoliopsida; order Solanales; family Solanaceae; genus Capsicum; species Capsicum annuum. The sequence goes on along the minus strand of NC_061111.1, from coordinate 52,699,132 downwards.
TGTCCCAATTTTTAGATAGTTGTCAGATTTTTATGTAGTAGAGATTTTGACGGTTTTCAGATGTTGTTAGATGGTTTTGGATTGTCATTTTCTATTATCGAATTTATATCATATTTATGACCATGATCCCATTTTGCTGAAATTTCTGTATTTCCTAATTTGGGTATGAATGGTGCATATGATTTCACGTTAGAAGGGTGTCCGGGCCTTCATGGTTCGAGATGCTCGTCACGGCTAGGGCCTCAGTTCAGGTTGTGAAACTTATAAAGAGGTCCCAATTGTGATATTGGATAAGAAGGTTTGTCGGTTGCGGACCAAGGATGTGTCTTTGGTTAAGGTTTTGTGGTGGAACCATAATGTGGAAGACGCTACTTAGGAAGCAGAGGAGGACATGAATTCCAAATATCTGCTCTAGTTTTCTACTCCCTGAATTCGTCCGGAAGGTATGTGTTCTTGAACAGATCTTTATTTTTTGAGTTTTTTTAAATGAAAGATTAATATCTTTATCTCTTTGTTTTCAAACTTTGATGAAGATTGGGAATATATTTGATAACTCAAATGACTCTTTGTGTGGTTACCCCTACCTTGTCCATCATTTGGGGATGAATATTACTAGTAGGGGAGATTATTATATCCTGGGTTTTTGGCCTTAGAATTTTTCCTGGAATTCCATTCTCTGGACCCAATACAACTCATAGGTATGATCCATATGTTAGGGGTAAGAGTGGTATAGTCCTGTCGGTATTGGTTGACGGGATAGATGGGTTACTGGACTGGATATAACTTGGGGGATAAGAGTCGTATGGGGGGTACGAGCCTTATCTAGTACTCGTATAGGGGATAATGTTTAATTCTCTTAGTATTCTATTCTGCTAGGGATACAGATGGAAGGTATGGATTATATGCTTTGGATGCTACTTGGTTGGATGATTCGTATGCTGGACAGTGTTGGGTCCAGGAGTTGGAGCAGGATATGAGTGGTGGGTACCACTCGTATCGAAAGGGTACGACTCATACAAGTCAGTAGTATCCCTGTGATGGGATTTTTATACAACTTAAGTGGGGGTAATCTAGACATTTCCTTACTTACCCTAATAGGATCCCTCGACTTTTAGCCTATTTGGGAGGCGATTTACTTTATTATTTCTCTCTTTAACACTTAGAAACTACTCCTAAACAAATCTAAAATTCTCTCAAGAGCTTTTGGGGCAAGAAAGCTAGGGTTTAATCTTGAGGACTAATTTGGGGCTTGCTTTGGCAATTACTTTCCATCAATTCCTTGGTATAAGGCATCTTCTCTTCCCTTATTGTTAATTCCAACTAAAGGCATGATTTTACTATTGATTTTCATGATTTTATTGTTGAATGCTTTTGGGTTTTCAAATATGATTTAGGGGTTTTGTTTATAAATGGTTGGTTATGGTTTTCCATGGTTTTAATTATGCTTTTATATGCATTAATGGTGGTTTTGGATAACTAGATTACATAGAGTGGTTGTTGGTAATTGGAATTGGTTTTGGATATATACTATGCCCCTAATGTGTCTGACAAAATACTTATGAAGATATGTTCATTGCATTTACTTCTTTTAAATGAAACTCTTGCTTGTTTTAAACTTGGTAACGAATTTATGCATGGATTAAATGGTTTGGAAAGGTAAATGGCTACATGGTTATGCTTGTGGGGTAAAGATTCCCCCAAGTGGATTTAATATGGTAATTGGAAGGGCATCTAAGGTCCCTTATAACTACATATGGTTGACTATCGATAGTACTTGCAAGTATGGTTGGTACGGCGATACCACCACTAAATGACCTTGGTTAATAAATGGTAAATGAATTGCTTGGAAACTATTTTAATTGGGCATTAAAGGGGGAGGTGTAGCTAAGTCATGGAAGGTGGAGGTCCCGAGTAGACCAAGACTGGAAACTCATATTTTCCAGTATGAAGTTGGTCTTGGTGGACTGTGTGCATAATGTCTCACCTCATATTTGGGGATGTACTAGTCAACCCAATGGGATATTTCCCTGGTAGTGCGGCTACACGCATTGGGGCCCTTTCGGTAGGGGGAGCTGAACCCATATTGCCTGTGGATGCTTTAGGACAACAAAACTACACAGCTCAGGTAAAGATTTTAAATACATGCTAAACCCAGTTCCCTTTCCCGATACTTATATATGTATGGTTGAATGCATTATGGATAGTTTTACTTAGTTTTATAACTACCATTATTTTATCCTTATCATGAGTTCATACTAATGATCTCTCGCTAACCCTTTTACTGGTGGCTCTGTATACCCACGCTATGCAGGAACCGACCATTCTACTCCTCCTGTCTATCACTTGGATTTGGTATCAACATTTATACTGAAGTGGTGAGCTTCCACCCTTTTGAAAGGCTTTATTTCATGTTATGGACATATTTAGACCTTTTTCTTTTATTTTGGATATTGGTTTCGGCCATGGTTGGGGGCATGTCTCAACCGGATATGTTACTCTTTTGGATAGAGTCTTTGTGGTACTTTTGGGGGTTAGTATGGGTGGGATCAGTATTGGTGTCAGCCTTGGCATTGGAATAAGCTGGGAGACTGGCATCATCGTACATGATTTCTTACTATTTCATCATATTATATTTTGGGATTGATTATCATATTATGTTTTGGTATTATCTTCGGTTATGGCCTTTAGTTTGGCTTGGTATGGGTTGGATAGTTGATTTGATATGGTTAGACTTGGTTGGGTCGGTCATGGTTGTGACCCTATCCTAGAGTCTTCATAAGAGCATTTATGCTATTTTGTTAAATGCTCAAAATTCAGCTATCTAAGGCTGGATATAGGTGGTTGGGTTGTGTAAAATGGGGCGGTTCCCGGTCCAGGTTGGACTTGGGATGCCCATTACGTCTAGGCCCTAGTTTGGGTCATGAAAAAAAGATTGAGTCTATTCGTAGTTGGACTAGGCCTACGTTACCTACTGATTTTTATGGTTTTATTGGGTTGGCAAGTTACTATAGGCAGTTCGTTGAGTGTTTTTTCTTCTATTATAGCCCCAATGACTAAATTAACTAAGAAGGAGATTCTGTTTATGTAGTCTGTGAGTTATGAGGTGAGCATTCTGAAGCTCAAGGATTTGCTTACTTCGGCTCCTATTCTGTCTTTTCTGATTGAGAGTCAAGGTTTTATGATCTACTGTGATGCATCTAGTATTGGTCTGGGGTGTGTTCTGATGCTGTAGGGCCATGTTATTGTATATACATCGAGGAAGCTGAAAATGTATGAGCACAACTACCCCACTCATGGATTAGGGTTGGCAACGATAGTATTTACTCTTAGGATTTTGAGGCATTATTTGTATGGGATTTTCTATGAGATTTTACTGACCACCATAGTCTTCAGTATATTATGCCTTAGAAAGAGCTTAATTCGAGGCATCACAGATAGATTGAGTTGCTGAAGGACTATGTATCTCTATGCTCTACATCCGAGCAAAGTAAATATGGTAGCAGACGCCTTGAGCCAAAAGTCAGTGAGTATGGGTTTCTTAACCTTTATTTTAGTTTCTCAAGATCTAGAACTAATAAATACAGAAGTAAATACTCTAGATAAAAATATAATACCTAGGTACGGATAACTTTAATAGATCTATTGTAGTTATGGATCAACCAGATATTCTCAAAACCATATACACCAAATTGTGCGTGGAAAAGCAATAAGTTTATTGTAATTTTGGCATTTCTGGGTAATATATCCTTTTTGTTATGCCGAGAAGTTTATTAGCAAAGTGGAAAAAGAGAAAAATCCCTAAAAACTATGCGATCCTAAAGGTGAAACCGGTGAGGAAAGAAAGCCATGATAGGGGAGTAGCCAGAGTAGAGGCACTGTTTAAGGGAAAAGTATTCAGATTACCATGCTAATAGAGACCGAAGAATATGTTATTTAAGAATAATCTAGTATATAGTAATATAAAATAATCATATTTTGTTATGTGTATGATTGAAGGAAATATTTTGAAAAAGCATCATATGAAAAATGAATACTAATTTATCTAATCACTGCTAGTGTTGAGGCCAAATTTACCTCATTAGAGCAAATTCGAGGTCGTTAGCTTGAGGATAACAGTTTTTTGTAGTATTCGAGTGTAGGTGTTGAGAGGTGAGTCTAGGAAGGCTACCTTAGATTCTGAGGGTGTCCTGACGTTTGATGGTTATATTTGTGTTCCAGGGTTTGGAGATTTGATTTAGTTGATTCCTCGCGAGGCTCATAGCTCCAAATACTCCATTACCATAGGACAACTAAGATGTTTAGGGATTTGAGACAACATTACTGGTGGAGTGGTATGTAGAGAAAAATAGCAGGGTTTTTGACTCGATGCCTTCATTGTTAGCAGGTAAAGGCCAAGCATCAAAGGCCTAATAGATTGCTTCAACAGCTACCATCTCTGAGTAGAAGTGGGAGTGAGTTACTATGGATTTCTTAGGTGGATTATGCCGCATTCTTATTGTTTTCACAATATTTGGGTCATCATGTATCAAATGACCAAGTATGCACATTTTATCCTCATTTAAGTTTCCTACAGTATCGAGAGGTTAGCTCGTGTTTATATTTAGGATGTGGTTCGCTTATACAGGATACCTATGTCCACTATTTCAGACCGAGTGTCTCAGTTTACTTCTAGCTTCTGGATGACATTTTAAGAGGAGTTGGGTACCTAGGTTAACCTTGGTACCGCATTCACCCCCAGACTAATGGGCGGTCAGAGCGGACTATCCAAGTTTGGAGAACATGTTTCGCTCTTGTGTGTTTGATTTTAGAGGTCAGTGGAACCAACTTATACCTTTGGCAATGTTTGCATATAATAATAGCTTCCATTCCAGTAATCAAATGGCCCCATTAGAGGTATTGTATAGTAAGCGATATTGATCCCCTATTAGTTATTTCGATACTTCTTAGGTTAGCCTCATGGCACAGATCTTCTTTGTGAGTCATTAGATCAAATTTGGGTGATTTAGGATAGTCCATAAGAAGCTCAGGGCAGGGAGAGGAGTTATGTTGAATACAGACGTCATCCATTGAGGTTCAAAGTTGGTGATAGAGTCTTCCTATAAGTATCGCCCATGAAAGGCATGGTGGGGTACTGGAGAAGGGGCAAGCTTAGCCCTAGGTATACTCCAGTGATTCTGCAGACAGTTGGGGAGGTAGCATATGTGTTGTGTAACGCCCCGCAATTCAGGCTACAATATAGACCATAATTTTGATGCGTTGCTAATCCCGAAGCCATAAAATCCTATGCCAATACGGCATGTTAATTATTGTTTAGCATGTGAATCCGCTCAAGCTTGAATTTAGACCATAGAGGTCCTTCAACTCAAGGACGAGTTGAAACTATTTCGATCGACTAAGTTTTAGTAGACGTTGTAAAGTGTGTCAGTTTCTATCGACCATAACTCTCTGTATATATCGAATTAGGAAGCCTACTATGTGTCAAATGATAGGTATTCGAGTTAGCTTTCTAACGATACCAATTTGGCTAAAATACAACTCCTGAGCAAGAAGTTATGGCCATTCAAATTGATAAACGTCGCCTAACCAATCGCCCATGGCCACTGGAAAGAATAGGCGATAGCCTAGGCGGCGCCTATGCAAACATAGGCGATATCCTAGGCGGCGCCTATGTGAACATAGGCAACGGGATGGGCGACGCCTATGTAAAGAATTCTAGTGATTTAAACACTCCATGTTGAGGACAAAGTGGTCCTTTTCCACCCTTACTTTGCCCTAAAACACGAGATTTAGTTCCAAGGACCCCAAAATACATATTCTTTCATCAAAAGTGCTCAAGATTCTCCTTAGGGTTTCAAAAATAAAAACCCAAATATTTTAAGATTTGACCGTAGGTTTTCAAAGATAATTACATATTTGGAATCAACAATCCACAAGCTACAAGAAACACCTATTATCCTTGGAAATAGAGGTACGTGGGGTTATCCAAAAATCTCATGGGTGTAGTTTTTATGAACATGCATGATTTTAAATGGGGATTTTCAATCAAATGCTAATAACTTGCTTTCAATATGATTTCTAAGTCATTTTCTTTATGTCATGGGAATTGTTTGCCTATATACTTCAATGGTTGAAACCATGCATATGTGATTTGAGATTTTCCATTGAAGTTTGATAAATATGAATGATAAATTGTTTTTTAATTTCCCATGATAATATTACAATACTCCATATTATATTGTGATCAATAAAAGAGAGCATGAATTTGAAATAAATATTGTTCACCACTTGTAAATGATGAAGCACCTTGGTTTTAACATGATTATGCATATGTGGATGTGATATTGATAACTTGCAAGTCGGGTATGATGATACCCTTCAAAATACGATATGTGATTGAATAAGATGAAATTTGAATGCATTGATTTTACATAAGAAAGGTGGATTCCTGAAGAAGGCGTTTGAGACACTAGGGCTCATCGCTGGAAGAACGTGTTTGCCGACACGGAATATTAGTACCAGGCTAAGTGATCTTGAGTACTTGACTTCATGTCATTCCCAAATTGGGACTATAGGTAGGAGCTCGGGCCAAGTGATCTTGGGCACTACCTTTGGGTCGAGACACCATGCTGTGTGATCTTGTGTGTCTCTCCCTCACTTATACTCTAATCTAAGCGGCAATCGAGGTTTGATAGTTGGTGTAAATTATGTAGGGTATTCCACTTGGCTCAGTTGCATTTCGTTATTGATGTGAAAAACTATTGCATTACACCCATGTGTTTTCAAATGATTTGATATGAAATTGCTTTATATGGCTCTCAACTATACTTTGTAAAGATATTATATTTTGTTTTGATATCTCTACGTGCCAGTACTTTTGTGCTGATCCCCTCCCCTCTCCAACCTCTCAGGTTTAGAGGCCCAGTCTAGGGGTCAAGAGAATCAGTAGAACTTTCAGACAGAGTTGTAGAGACAAGTGGTGAGCCTTCTATGTTTCGGAAGGTCTTATGTCCTGCAGTCCTTTTATCTTGTATTCAGCTTTAAGGTCTACTGGGGGCTTTGTCCCAGTTTTTAGATAGACATTGTTTCAGTCACTTGTTAGAGATTTTTGCAGACAGTTGTTCAAAGGATAATTGATGTTGAGGGAACCTTATCTCTCCGTTATTATCTCTTTTCATATTTATGACCATGTTTCTGAATTATTGTATTTTTTTCCATATTTAGTTGATCATATGAATTAGGTGTAAAAGTACTAGACAGTTAGGAGTGTTTTGGGCATCAATGGTTCGAAATGCTCATCACGGCCAGGCCCTGGTTCGGGTCGTGACAAACTTAGTATCAAAGCACATTTCATGGTCCCAGGATATCTGCAAAATCGCATCAGGTAGAGTCTTATTTATGGGTGTGTAGCGTGCCATACTTAAAAGTAGGAGGCTGCTAGGCGTTTAGGAGATGTTTCCCTTCTTTGTGATTTAGTTTGTGCTTCAGAGTCTGAACTGTCCCCTAATCAATGATCACTTGTCTTTCAGAAACACAGTTATGGTTCCACGTCGTATCGTCGATCAGAATGCTCAGGCAGATGAGGTCCATCCCACCTATGGGATGCGGACCTGTAACAGGGCTCGCACTCTAGAATTTGTCCCTACTCCAAGAGTCCCTGCAGTCCTGACCAGTCCACCTCAGGTTCCGCGGACTAATTCTAACCGTCACCCTACTGATCAAGGAGATATTTCAAATGCAGAATTCAGACAGTCTATTCATATGCTGACACAGTTGGTAGCTAACCAGGCTCAACGATCGGAAGATGTTGAGTTTGGATCTGTTACATCTGAGGCTACTAGAGTCAGACATTTTATGAAGATGAACCCACCTAAGTTCACCGGCACCAAGGTAGAGGAAGATCCACAAGAGTTCGTGGATGAGATGGAAAAGATCTTTAAGGTGATGCATGTGGATGAGGTTGAAGGGGTAGAGTTAGCAACCTATCAGCTCAAGGACGTTGCAAATCAGTGGTATGCCGACTGGGAAGATGAAAAAGGTGAAAGTGCTGAGCCCACAGTTTGGGGAGAATTTTTGGAAGCTTTCCTTGATCAATTCTTTCCTCTGGAGTTGAGGGAGGCCAAAGCGGAAGAATTTATGAATTTAAAGCAGGGCAGTATGAGTGTCCAGGAGTACACTTTGAAGTTTAATAAATTATCCTGCTATGCACCAGAGTTGACTAGTAATATGAGGGCCTGGATGAGGAAATTTGCATCCGGACTTGCTGATGACCTGGTAATTGAGTGCCAGGGGGCTATGTTGAATAAGGAGTTAGACTTTGCTCGACTGACCGTTCATATGCATTAAGTGGAACAGAAGAAGAAAAAGATTGCTGAATCTAGAGAGAAAGACAGATAAGCTAAGAGAGCTAGATCTGTGGACCAGCACCAGAGTCAGCCACAGAGTGGTAACTGGGGTAATAGGTGGTCGAAGAAGAAGAAGTTTTGGAATAATGCACAGTCAGCAGCCAGCGCCCCTGTACCCAGACTGCCCACAGACAGACAAACTCAGAGTTTTCAAACTCCTTATGGGTCCAAAGCTCTAGGTACACAGTCTCAGGGCAGTGTGGCCCAATAGCGTCGTACTCATCCATGGTGTGAGGTTTGCGTAAGCATTCATTTAGAAAAGTGTTGGTTTGAGGGAAGAAACTGCTATACATGTGGCAAAGTGGGTCACCTTCAAAGAGATTGTCCATCTGCTAGAGTAAATACGGGGAGGAGGGGAGGGAGGGGGGCTAAGTTCTAATGCTGCCATAACTCCTTTTCCTAAGGGTGCCCCTTCAGCTGCCGAAAACGGTCGCAACAGGTTATATTCTTTGACTAACGCCAGGAGGCGGAGGCTTCACCAAATGTTATCACCGGTAAGTTATGAGTATTTTCTCGTGATGTTTATGTATTGCTTGATCCCGGGTCTACTTTATCTTATATGACCCCTTATGTGGCTGTTGGTTCTGTTTCTACTCCTATAGGTGATTCTGTTGTTGCTAAAAGGGTACATAGAAATTGTGTCGTGTCTATTCATAGTAGGGAAACTGTGGCAGACCTTATAGAACTGGATATGATAGACTTTGATGCCATCCTTGGGATGGACTGGCTCTATTCGTATTATGCTACCCTTGATTGCAGAACCCAAAAGGTCACTTTTTCTTTCCTGAACGAGACACCAGTTGTATGGGCAGGGAGTTCTGTGGAACCTAGAGGTCACTTTATCTCTTATCTTAGAGCCCGAAAGCTTATCTCCAAAGGCTATATGTATCATCTAATCCGAGTAAAAGATTCAAAAGTTGGAAACTATCCTCTGCCGTCAGTTCCTGTAGTAAATGAATTCCCAGAATTCTTTCCCAAAGATCTCCAAGGGATACCCCCTGATAGGGAGATAGATTTTGGCATTGATGTGTTGCCAGCCACTCATCCTATTTCTATTCCGCCATATAGAATGGCTCCCGCGGAACTAAAGAAGTTAAAGGAATAGCTTGCAGACCTCCTAGACAAAGGTTTTATTCGTCCTAGTGTTTCCCCATGGGATGCACCCGTGCTCTTCGTGCGAAAGAAGGATGGGTCCCTTCGGATGTGCATAGACTACCGTCAGCTGAATAAGGTCACGATTAAAAATAAATATCCTCTTTCCTTTATTGATGACCTTTTTGACCAGCTTCAGGGTGCCAAGTGTTTTTTAAAAATAGACCTTCATTCGGGTTATCATCAGTTGAAAGTTAGGGAGTCAGACATACCTAAGACAGCCTTCCGAACACAATATGGTCACTACAAATTTCTAGTCATGTCCTTTGGGTTGACTAACGCCCCTGTAGCCTTCATGAATCTTATGAATAGAGTGTTCCATCAGTTTTTAGACTTGTTCATCATTGTATTTATTGATGATATTCTGATAAATTCTAAGAGTAAAGAGGATCACGATAATCACCTTCGAATTATCCTTCAGACCCTTAAGGATCATTAGCTGTATGCCAAATTTTCTAAGTGTCAATTCTGGTTAGACGATGTTACCTTCCCGGGGAATATTGTGTCCAGTGATGGGCTAAAAGTGGATCCCCAGAAAGTTGAAGCAGTGAGAAAATGGCCCAGACCCATGACTCCAACCGATATTCAGAGCTTCTTAAGTTTGGCGGGGTATTACAGAAGGTTCATAGAGAGTTTTTCTTCCATAGCTGCTCCGCTTACTAAACTGACTTAGAAAAAGATGAAGTTTGTATGGTCTGACTTGTGTGAAAACAGTTTTGAGAAATTGAAGGACAAGCTGATTACTGCTCCTGTTTTGACCCTTCCCGAGGGTGTAGATAATTTTGTGGTTTATTGTGATGCGTCCTGTGTGGGACTTGGTTGTGTATTGATGCAGTGCGGTAAGGTGATAGCTTATGCATCTAGGCAGCTAAAGGTGCATGAGCGCAATTACCCCATTCATGACTTAGAGTTGGCAGCCGTGGTGTTTGCACTTAGAATCTGGAGGCATTATCTCTATGGAGTGCATATTGATATTTATACTCACCATAAGAGTTTACAGTATGTTTTCTCACAGAAAGAATTAAACCTCAGACAGAGGCGTTGGATGGAGCTTTTGAAAGACTATGATATGAGTCTGCATTACCATCCGGGCCAGGCAAATATTGTAGTCGACGCCCTCAACAGGTTGTCCATGGGTAGCCTTTCTCATGTAGAAGAAGGAAAGCAAGAGATGGTGAAGGATATTCACCGCCTTGCAAATATGGGAGTGCGACTCTTAGATTTCGAAGATGGAGGGGTGATTGTTCATGAGTTAGCTAAGTCATCTCTCTGTCCTGAAGTTAAGGAGAAGCAGATTGAAGATCCCATCTTGATGCAAATCAAGAAAGATGTGGGTCAACAAAAGGTTATGCCATTTGAAATTAGTGGCGATGGTATTCTGAGATTTCAGGGTAGGTTGTGCATTCCGAAAATTGATAGGTTATGGGAAAGAATCCTTAATGTGGCATACACTTCGAGGTATGTCATTCACCCAGGCTCTACTAAGATGTACCATGATCTGAAAGCCTTGTATTGGTGGAATAACATGAAACGTGATGTAGCTGATTTTGTGTCCAAGTGTTTGAACTGTCAGCAAGTGAAGGTAGAACACATGAGGCTGGGTGGTACTTCCTAAGAGATAGCCCTGCCATTATGGAAGTGGGAGATGATAAATATGGACTTTATTACAAGACTTCCGAGATCCCAAAACCAGTATGATTCTATATGGGTGATTGTAGATCGGTTGACCAAGTCAGCCCACTTTTTGCCTGTGAGGACTAATTATTCGGGAGAGGTTTATGCTAAGATTTACATTAAGGAGATAGTTCGATTGCATGGTGCACCAATGTCCATTATATCCGATAGAGGTACGCAATTTTCCTCTCAGTTTTGGAGCTTCTTTTAGAAGGGTTTAGGTACACAAGTGAATTTGAGCAAGCTTTCCACTCTCAGACGGATGGGCAAGCTGAGCGTACCATTCAGACCCTCGAATATATGTTGAGGGCATGCGTCATTGATCTCAAAGGTAGTTGGGTAGATTATCTACCACTGGTTGAATTCACTTACAATAATAGCTACCATGCTAGCATTAGGATGGCTCCTTTTGAGGCTTTGTATGAAAGGAGATGTAGGTCTCCGATAGGATGGTATGAAGTGGGTAAGACTCAGTTGTACGGGCCTGATCTTTTTCATCAAGCGATGGAGAAAGTGAAAATCATTAGAGAATGACTCAAGACTGCTCAGAGTCGTCAGAAGTCCTATGCCGATGTTCGGAGAAGAGAACTAGAGTTTGGAATTGGTGATTGGGTGTTTCTCAAGGTTTCTTCTATGAAAGGAGTTATGCGGTTTGGAAAAAGGGGTAAATTGAGCCCTCTTTATGTAGGGCCATATCATATTTTGAAAAAGATTGGTACAGTTGCATATGAGTTAGAATTGCCTACAAGTTTGGGTTCTGTTCATCCGGTATTCCATGTATCCATGTTGAAGAAATACATTGGAGATCATTCTATGGTATTGCCAGTAGAGGGTATCAAAGTGACAGACTTCTTGTCTTATGAAGAAGAGCCCGTTGAAATTTTAGATCGTCAAGTTCGAAAGCTGAGGAGCAAAGAGATAGCCTCAGTAAAGGTACTGTGGAGGAATCAGAAAGTCGAAGAAGTAACTTGGGAGCCAGAAGATGACATGGGAATTAGATATCCCAATTTATTTGCTTCGATGGAGGAGGCGACAGAAGGTACTATTCCTATCTAATCTTTCCTAGTCCCTTATTATGCTTGAAATCGTATCTGTCTGTGTCCCGCATTATCATTCGGGGATGAATGATCCTAAGGGGGGGATAATGTAATGCCCTGCAATTTGGACTACAATATAGACCATGATTTTGATGCGTTACTAATCCCGAAGCCATAAAATCCTATGCCAATATGGCATGTTAATTATTGTGTAGCATGTGAATCCGCTCAAGCTTGAATTTAGACCATAGAGGTCCTTCAACTCAAGGACGAGTTGAAACTATTTCGATCGACTAAGTTTTAGTAGATGTTGTAAAGTGTGTTAGCTTTCATCGACCATAACTCTCTGTATATATTGAATTAGGAAGCCTACTATGTTTCAAATGATAGGTATTCGAGTTATCTTTCCAATGATACCAATTTGGCTAAAATACGACACCCGAACAAGAAGTTATGTCCCTTCAAAGTGATAAGCGTTGCCTAACCAATCGCCCATGGTCACTGGAAAGCATAGGCAATAGACTAGGCAGCGCCTATGTAAATATAGGCGATAGCCTAGGTGGCGCCTATGCAAACATAGGCGATAGCCTAGGCGGCGCCTATGTGAACATAGGCAACGGGATGGGCGAGGCCTATGTAAGGAATTCTAGTGATTTAAACACTCCGTGTTGAGGACAAAGTGGTCCTTGTCCACCCTTACTTAGCCCTAAAACACGAGATTTAGTTCCAAGGACCCCAAAATACATATTCTTTCATCAAAAGTGCTCAATATTCTCCTTAGGGTTTCAAAAGTAAAAATCCAAATAGTTCAAGATTTGACCGTAAAGATAATTACATATTTGGAATCAACAATCCGCAAGCTTCAAGAAACACCTATTATCCTTGGAAATAGAGGTACGTGGGGTTATCCAAAAATCTCATGGGTGTAGTTTTTATGAACATGCATGCTTTTAAATGGGGGGTTTTCAATCAAATGCTAATAACTTGCTTTCAATATGATTTCTAAGTCATTTTCTTTATGTCATGGGAATTGTTTGCCTATATACTTCAATGGTTGAAACGATGCATATGTGATTTGATATTTTCCATGGAAGTTTGATAAATATGAATGATAAATTGTTTTCCAATTTCCCATGAGAATGTTAAGATACTCCATATTATATTGTGATCAACAAAAGAGAACATGAATTTGAAATAAATATTGTTCACCACTTGTAAATGATGAAACACCTTGGTTTTTACATGATTATGCATATGTGGATGTGATATTGATGACCTGCAAGTCGGGTATGATGATACCCTTGAAAATACGATATGTGATTGAATAAGATGAAATTTGAATACATTGATTTTACATGAGAAAGGTGGATGCCCGAAGAAGGCGTTTGAGACACAAAGGCTCATCGCTGGAAGAACGTGTTTGCCGACACGGAATATTAGTACTAGGCTAAGTGATCTTGAGTACTTGGCTTCATGTCTTCCCAAATTAGGACTATAGGTAAGAGCCCAGGCCAAGTGATCACGGCCACTACTATTGGGTCGAGACACTATGCTGTGTGATCTTGTGTGTCTCTCCCTCACTTATACTCTAATCTTAGAGGCAACCGAGGTTTGACAGTTGGTGTAAATTATGTAGGGTATTCCACCTGGATCAATTGCATTTCATTATTGATGAGAAAAAACTATTGCATTACACCCATGTGTTTTCAAATGATTTGATACGAAATTGCTTTATAATGGCTCTCAACTATACTTTGTAAAGATATTATGTTTTGTTTTGATATCTCTGCGTGCCAGTACTTTTGTGCTGACCCCTTCCCCTCTCTAACCTCTCAGGTTCAGAGGCCCAGTCTAGGGGTCAAGAGAATCAGTAGAACTTTCAGACAGAGCTGTAGAGACAAGTGGTGAGCCTTCTATGCTTCGTAAGGTCTTATGTCCTGCAGTCCTTTTATCTTATATTCAGTTTTAAGGTCTACTAGGGGCTTTGTCCCAGTTTTCAGATAGACATTGTTTCAGTCATTTGTTAGAGATTTTTGCAGACAGTTGTTCAGAGGATAATTGATGTTGAGGGAACCTTATCTCTCTGTTATTGTCTTTTTTCATATTTATGACCATGTTTCCAAATTATTGTGTTTTTTTTCACATTTCTTTGATCATATGAATTAGGTACATGAGTACCAGACAGATAGGGGTCTTTCGAGCCTCAATGGTTCGAAATGCTCGTCACGGCCAGGTCCTCGTTTGGGTCGTGACATGTTGGCATTGCCTCCTGACTTTTCAGCCACCCACTAGTTTATCATGACCCAAAAACCAGGGTCATGATGGCATTTGTCGTAGCGTACCTTGACAAGTAAGTCTATTATCCAAACTGATACAAGAAGAGGAAAAAATTAGAAATACCCCAAGGTATAACTTCTAGAATGAAATCGAACCATACAAGTAATCATAATAATGCAGAAATAACTTATCCAAAATACCAATTATGCCTAAAACTAGGTGTCATAGTGTAAGAACTACTAATACAAGCCAGGAGTCAAATACATTAGAAAAATAACCACAAAGGAATAATATATGTCTCTGAATACTAATAAAGACATAACTACTATAGAAAGATAGAGGTGAACTCTGGACGTATAAATGTCCAACTACTACCGTAGAAGCTCCAACAATCGCCCAAACCAAGCAAGCTAAGGCACACTCGAGCTAGAGCCTGCACTAAAAGGGCACAGTAGGCATGAGTACGGTCCACTTGTACTCAGTAGGTATAATAGACCAAGCAAAGTAGTAAATAAAGCATACAAAATATACACTAAGGGTACGTCACCTACAAATAGAAAAGGCCCCACAATGGTAGCCCACACCGCTTGCACTAGCAGTTCTATAATATTCATATATTTAATACAGCAACACTAGATAGGAATACAAATATACATAATATGACATATAAGTAGAGAAAAAGAGGGACGTATATAATCAAGATCATCAAGTGCAATTAAAGAAAGATAGAACAATTAGACGTTAACAAGTCTAGACATAGAACAAATAGGTAGATGACAAGTCAATATGGAAATTCAAACATAATATAAACACAATAAAGAGGGTGTAATGTATATAATGATAATGACGATGGCGATGATGATGATAATGCATGGTATTGGCACACATCCTTGAGTTTGGCACATAACCTTGAGTTTGGCACACATCTTTAAGTTTGGCACACAGCCTCAAGATCACCAATATCCACAATCTTCTTTGGCATGATCCTTTAGAGATGGTCCATAAAATATAATATCCGATACCAATATCCAGTATTTTAGTGTTTCCAGTTTTTCCAAATCACATACATAACATAATACACAAATTAAGAACACATATATGACAAGAAGTATATATAAAGCAATAAAACAAACAAGTGAAATGATGCATATGATGATATGAGAATGATGATGTAATGTTTACAACCATTCAAAATGAGTATTTGCACAACCAATCCATATGATTTATTTCCATAACTAATCCATATAATGTATTTCCACAACTAACCACAATGTTATAATTCTACAACCACATGAGCCAATATTCACTCATTACTTCTATTTTATCCATAAATTTTCACATGTCTCATATACCAATAAGTATGGATATATCACAATATATCAATGAAATCACATTAGTCATTTCAACAACACAATACAATTGTTCACATGTATTCAAGACTATCAATACCACATAAGACCCCGCACGGTCATACATATCACATCATATCTCAATTTCTATAATTATATCACATATAGTCCCCACATGTGAACAAAACATAGATAACTATTTTTTATGATTATTTCCTACTTTTTACATGCATTTTGGACCATTATTTACTGTCCAACCCCATCTAAAAGAGTTAAGTCATAACCTATCTCAAAAGTCAAAATATTGCAACCAAGACTTTGCTCTTAAAGCCTTAATCCTCATGAATAGTCTCGAACTCTACTAAAAATATCAGACATAGAATCTATGCATCAAAATAAAGCCAATGATACCCAAATTAACTACTTTTGGTTTACGGTGTATCAATAAGTGAATGTTAAGCAGATAAGGCCCTGGGATTGTATCAAGAAATTAAGTTGCCAGAGTGGAAGTAAAAAGTGATCAACATGGATTTCATTATCGGTCTTCCTTGATCTTGGAATTTGTTTGAATCAGTTTGGGTCATCGTATGACAAAGTCTGATCACTTTTTGCTAGTGAGGACTAACTTCTTGGCTGAGGGTTATGTAAGGTTGTATCTTCATAAGATTGTGAATTTGTATGGGGTACATGTTTCTATCATCTCAGAACATGATACACAATTTACATGTCACTTTTGGCGGTTATTTCAGAAAGGTTTAGGGACCAAAGTGAGTCTTAGTATAACTTTTCACCCGTAGTTGGATGGGCAAATAGAAAGGACTATTCAGACGTTAGAGGATATGTTTTGTGCTTGTGTGATAGACTATGGCAGTAGTTGGGTTGAACATTTACCCCTTGTGGAGTTTTCTTATAACAATAGCTACCACTATAGCATTGGGATGGCTCCGTATGAGGCCTTGTATGGTAGGAGGTGTAGATCTCCTATTGGGTGATTCGAGGTTGGAGAGGCAAAAATATTTGACCTGGATTTAGTTCACTAAGCTATGGAGAAAGTGAAGGTGATTTGGGATAGACTTAAGGCTGCCAAAGTCTCCAAAAGTCCTATGTGGATGTGAGGCGAAGGGATTTAGAGTTTGAGGTTGGGGATAGGGTGTTCTTGAAGGTATCTCCCATGAAGGGAGTGATGCAATTTGGTAAGAAGGGGAAGCTTAGTCCTTGATATGTTGGTCCTTACTTGGTCTTGACAAGCGTTGGTAAGGTTTCTTATGAATTAGACTTGCCTTCTAGTTTGAGCTCCATTCATTCGGTATTCCATATTTTTATATTGAAAAAGTGTGTGAGTAATCCATCTCAAATCATGCCTATCAAGGATATTGGTATTTCAGACTCTTTGTCTTATAAAGAGGTCTCAATTGAGATCTTGGATTGACAGGTCCATTAGTTGCGGACCAAGGATGTAACTTCAGTCAAGGTTCTTTAGAGGAACCACAAGGTTGAAAAGGCTACTTGAGAAGTGGAAGAGGACATAAAGTCCAAGTATCCATTTCTATTTTCTACTTTAAAAATTCATACAGAAGGTATGTGTTCTTCATCATACTTTTATTTTCAAACTTTGTTAAAAGAAAGATTAACTTCCTTACATCTTTGTTTTCTAACTTAGGTAAAGGTTAGAGTTGAGGTAGTGGGGGTGTAAATCATGCTAGTCATGTATTGTACCATCATTCAAGGATGAATGATCCAAGATGGGGAGAATTAAAATACCTTGGCTTTTGACCTTTAGAAATTTCTTGAGTTTTGAACTCTCTGGATATCATACGATTTAGACTTACTAGTCGTATGATGTGGGTATAGTTTAGGGGTCTTGGTCTTATTTTACTCAGTGTTGTTTTGGTTGGTTACTATCAAAGATACGAATGGACACCATATGAGTTGTATGGAGATGGTACGAGTGAGGAAAGCCATTCGTATGTTGATTAGTGTGTCATGCTCTTGGTAGGCTGCCTAGGGTACGGTTCTAAGGTACTTGTTATATATTGAAGGTACGACCTAGGTAAGGGGATTCAAATGGTGGACAACATGTGATGTTCAATATTCTGTCTAGGGTATGAGTGGTGGGTACCATTTGTATATTGTGTGTACGAGTCAAGGGAGAGAGTCTTACCCTCATGTAGTAATTTTTACAATTTAAGTTCAAGTTATTTTAGAAATTTTTCCTCTTAACCCTTTTTGACCTCACGACATAAAATATTTTTGGGACTTTATTTACCCTATTATGCTCAGTCAAAATCACTTTAAACACTCTCAAATCTCTTTCAAGCTCTTGGGTTAAGAAGAGGCTAAGGTTTCCTTCAAGGTAGTCAATTAAGGCTCTCAAGGGTGGAATCTCTCTATACTCTTTGGTATCTAAGACATGTTACTCTTCCCTCATTGTTAGTTCAAATAAATTTATATTTTAATGAATGGTTTTCATGATTTAAGTGTGGGTATTGTTTGATATTGAATTATATTTTGGGGGTTTTGGTTGTTAACGGATGAATATTATTTTCCCATGTTTTTCTCATGGTTTTCATGTTAAAATTATGGAATTGAACATGTGGTTTCATGGGAATGGTCAATTGGTTCTTAGTTTTAATTTTGGAAACTATATGCCCTCAACATGTTTGTTACAATGCCTATGAGAATGGTTTTATCATAAATTTGACTTTCATTGAAATTATTGCATTGCATAATATGGTTATGGAACCTAAATTGGTTTAAATAGTTTTAAATAATTTGGTAAGGCCTTGGTGGTCATGGTTTTGGTAAATTGAAAATTATGTAAGGTATATGAAAATCCCCTAAGTGTTGGCTAATGACATTACTTGCAAGCTATAGTTGGTATAAAGATATTACTTTATAAAGCCTTGGTTAATAACTTCTAAAATTGGTGGTTGGTTATATGCTAATGGTTTTAATTAGGCAATAAGGGTCGGTTGTGATAGCATACCGTGAAGGTGTGAGTCCAATGGACATACATTTAAAACTCATGTCTGCCGATGTGAGGGTTGGTCATGGTGACCTTATATTTGTGGGGTACATGAGAATTCCCTAATTTATACTTGTATATATTTATCATTGAGGGTGAAGAGTGCACAGGAATCTTCAACCCCTATGATATATTCGGTTCGTGCGGTTACATGTACTGGGCCGTTCAGGGGGTAACACTGGGCTCATATAGACCATGGGTAGATTATGATAGTAAAACTACAGAAAACTCAGGTTAAGGTTTTAAATACATGCTAAACCCTGTTCCCTTTCTTGACATAGATTTATATATATATATATATATATATATATATATATATATATATATAAACTGGGTTGCATATGGTTATTTACTTGGTTTTAAATATTGACATTATTTTATCCTTACTCCTAAGCACATGCTAGCGTTCACCCACTAACCCATCTTTAGGCACTGTATTTTCACGTGATGCAAGAATCGGCCATACTACTCCTCTTGCTCAGTGATTGGATTCGGAAATAACTTTGTGTCGGATTGAAGTGGTGATCTTTCATACTTTGTAAGGATATATTTCCTGTTATGGACTTCTCTACATACTTTTGTTATTTCTTAGATTTTGATTTTTGGCTATGGTCGAGAACATGTACCGACCAGATATTGTTTTAATTTGGGATAAAGGCTTTATAAGACTACATTGGGTTGACATAGGTAGTGTCGTTATTGGTGTCAGCCTTTGCATTGGTATTGGTACTGGGGTTGACATCGCTTAACAATATTTAATTTATCATTGTTTTATTTTGTTATGTTATATAGTCAAAATTCATCCAATATAGGATATAAGGCAGTTATGGTTGGGTATTGGGGGTGATCTCTGATCCTAAATGAGCTTAAGGCACCCGACATGACTAGGTCCTGGTTTGAGTCGTGTCATGTAATGCCTGATAGAGACTTGTATTGACCTTATTATTAATTTGGCGGTTATTATTATTGTGATAACTGTGTGGATAATTTTAAGTAAACTTTGTCAATACTTTGAGTTGATTTTTATCATTGTGATGTGCGTGTAGGGTCATGTATTAACCTTGTTAGTGTTTTGAGTTGGGTTATACCATTGTAATGCCAGTGTGGACTTATATTGTGATTCATTAAAATTTGAGATGTTTTGATTCGTATATGCTATGTTGAGCTAATTTTTGTGCATTTTTAACTTTTTCATGAACATACATACTCATTCAATTCATGATTCATGAAACTGAAATTATTGAAACACATTGATTCTTTGTGAAAGAAAATAAATCACCTTTTAAAATCTTCTCTGAGAAACGTGCCGACAAGATCTATTATATGAGAATATAAAATAATTTATCAAGAAATGTTCTTGTAAGATTGATTATTTTAGATTGTGTCTTTCTATGAGTTGTGAACCCTCATGGGTCCTCTTTTGGAAGCTTAGGCTCAATAGATGTATACCTAGGACAGACATGCATCATACTTATCTAATGCATCATCATTATCATACTCACCTGCTACATCACATCTGTTTGGTTGTATGATATGCGCTTTTCTTATTTTATCTTTATTGGCTGGGTTAGTATGGTGAGTGGGTATAAGACCGTGTTGGTGAAATTCTTTCTTGATATGAGTTGCACTATTATTTTGAATCAGAGCCTTGTACATGCCTGATTTACTTGAACTAGATTGATTACCTTGTTAAATGTTGTTGTTTGTTAGACTGAGGTAGCTTTTTTTAAGTATGCATTTTTTGGATGATTGGTGTGATGTTCCTCGCCATCAATACTTGTTGAGTACACGTATTTGGTACTCTTACTTGCTTTTGTTGCACCCTATGTTTAGGTATTAATTGAGTAGTCTTGAGCATTGATTGTGATTCCTGTTTGCTTTTTGGAGATAGAGCTAGTAGTTGTTGAATCTCAAATTTTACCTTGATCGCATGCTTATTTGCATTTGAGACACTTCAAACTATTGCTATTGTATTCGATATTAGAGGCTTTTACTGATGACAACCAAACCTGGGAGGCTGTGTAGATATTGTAACTCCTTCTTCTTCATATATATATATATACATATATATATATATATATATATTCTTTTTTTCTTTACTATTTTTGGAGTTGTCTTATTAGTTGAAATAGGCTTATCTATACCGATGAATGTGACAGGCATCATCATGATTCTGATTTTGAATTGTCATATCTTGTCTCTCTCTTTTACTAATATCTTTAGTCTTTTCCAATTTCTATCTCTATTTTTGTAAAGAAAGTTGGTAAAAATATATTTTTTTTAATGTCTCAAAAAAGTTCTAGTCCCTCAAGAAAGCAGTAAGTCCAATTCTAATCAAGTTTTTATTTTAATTAATGATTATTTTAAATGATTTCATCATCATTCTAATATATGTACCGATTTATTTTAGATTATCTATCCGTGGCTTGTTCCGAACAATCGAGAGTTGAAGATAACATTTTTTCTTACTTTACGGTCTGTGTAAACTTTACCGGACCCTAAGGTCATTGATGGAATAAAAATGGAATTGTTTAGAGCAACAATGTATTACCCCAAAAAATCCAAACCAATATTAATGCCATGTTTCAATTTCATGCATAGTACATCACAATTCTTTTATAGTTTTATGAGTAAGCTAGATGTATATTAAGGCTTCAAATAACTCCCAACTATCAGACGAATCAAAACATTCCTTACCGATTGAATTCTTGGGAAAAAAATTATTTTAGTCAGCTTCAAATGAGCATATCTCTCATTATACTATGAATTTTTGAGATCTTGACATACCAACAGGTAGATAATTGAATTCCAATGATATCAATTTATCCCAAATCCAATATCGGAGCAAAAAGTTATACCCATTTTACTCCGGTATGCCCGCTGACAAATGAGTGACGTCATGAGCTGACGACTTATCACAAGTCTGATGGCTTATCAGCCCATGTCGTCAGGCTTAGACAGAAACCCAAAAATTTCAGCTCTCAGGTGATGACCTGGGCTGACGGGCTATCACAGATCTGACGGCTTATCAACCTTGGTCATCAACTGATAATTTTAGCAATTAAGAAGTGATTTCGTAGAGGTAATTTGGTCTTTTTCCCTCAGTCTAAACACGGTATTAAAGCTCTGAGAAGGCTATTATAACATTATTTTCTCATTCTCCTCAAGAATAAGAACATTCTCTCCCAAAGAGGTTAAACCCTAGTCAAGAAAAAGCAAGAACAAGCCTAAGGATTTCTTCAAGAACCTTCAAGAAACACTAGATCTCTTTTAATATTCAAGCCAATTTCACCGCTAGTTTTCATGAATCTTCAATCGAAGGTATGCATAGTGTTCATCCATGGATTCCTTTCATCCATGGAGCTCAAGAACCATGTTTATAATAATAAAATTATGATTTGTATGATGTTGTATGACTATGTTCATGATGATGGTTGTGAATTGTGTTTCAAGATGGTATCTTAATGTATTTTCAGGAAGTATGTGAGCATGTTAGTTGAAATCCATGAGTTTGGGTGGCTCAAGATTGTTAAATTGATGAATAACCCTATGACACAAAGTGTGCATGTAAGGTGTTTGATAAAATGCCTAAAAGACTAGAATTCATGTATTATAGGTTAATTATGACCTAAATGACAAATGGATGCTAGACCCTTATGAAAATAATGACTTCTATGATATTATTATGCATCATGCGTGTTGATGGAATATTCATGAAAATAGATTAATGGATTTATGGCATGTTGTTATGTGCATTCCCTTCCATGTATAAGACTTTGAGAACTATGTGTAGTATGAAATCCCCAACTTATGGTATATTGAATTATGAATATTGGTCATGTGTTTAAGAAGAGCAAAGTCATGTTTTGTCAGTTTTCTTCAATCAAGTCCTGGGGGTACTTGTACCCGATAATTTAGCTGTGTGCCTAGAGCCATGTCATATTTCATGATACTCTCAGTCAAGCCATGATCCATAGAATTCAGTCAACCATATGACTAAGGAAATCTCAAAAATCTCAGTAGTTTAGTAATCTCAGTGATTTTAGTATTCCAAGTAAAATCTCAGTAACTAAAGTACTCTCAGTAAGTCCTCAGATATTAGTACATTCTGTCAGTCAACAGAACTCAGTAAACTTAGTTTAGCTTCGCTAATTAATCAGTTCAGCTCAATTAATCAATTCAGTGTCTTTCAGATGGGAGTAGAATTCAGCATCGAGCGAGCCTAGGGATGGGGACTCACCTGCTAAATAGGAATGAGATCCCTAGAAGCAATCCCTAAGTTCTAGAACTACGTAGCCAATGTAGGTACGATATTTCACCCATTAGATAGGACTGACATGCTCAGGGATCACCCATTAGCTCATTTAAATGTATAGGACTGATCCCAGGGGTCACCTGCTAGATTAGGACTGACTCCATAGCAGTTGTCTTTACCAGTGGCACGGTACTGACACCCTTCCAAATGGGCTTATAGGTTGGACCCTAGTTAGCATAGTATGGGGCATGTCGGTTTGATGAATACATCCCACAATTTTAGTTACAGAATAAGGACTGTCAGATACAATCAGTCCTTATCATTATCAATAGACTTCGGGATCACCCACTAGATAGGACTGACCTCAACTATGGTCAGTCAATATCAGTATAATCAGATTTAGAGATCACCCACTAGGTAGGACTAATCTCAGACTAAGTCAAATCATCTTTACTATCATTATACTTAGAGATCACCCGCTAGATAGGAGTGATCTCAGATTCAGTTACTCCAAATAGAACAGAACTTAGATAGTTCTATCAGAACTTAGACTGTCAGATACAGTCACTCAGTATCAGTTACATCGGTTATGACAATTATCATAGTCATATCAGTCATCATAACTCACGTTATCAATATTCAGTTTTAGTACTGTTAGACACAGTCAATCAGACCAGTTTTTCATAATTCGAACAGTCAGAAATAGTCGTTCATCTATTCAGTAATGCAGTATCAGTTCCTCACTTAGTAGTGACTTACATATAAATAATAGTGAACTTAGTCATTCAGTATCCCATTATTAGTACACTCATATTGTCAGCATTCAGACTCAGTAGTCAGTATCACCATGAGTTCAGTTATAGTTACTTATGCATATACGTATTCTCACGTTCATATCAGTCAGCATTGTTCATACATATAAGCCCTTTGTATTTAGACTACCTCACTCGTATACTTAGTACATTTAGTCGTACTGATGCATTCGTCCTATGGTGTTTTATTTTACGCCATAGGTTCAGAGGCATGAGTTCTAAAGTAGCAGTATCATTGCAGATTTCAGTAGTCAGAGTTAGCAGTGAGTCTTCATTTTTGGAGGACATGATTACTACTTTATTAATTCAGTATTTCAATTTGGCTTTTAGTAGTCGAGAGTTAGTTGGAGACATATTCCTTCCACTCCCACTTCAGACAGTTAGAGGCTTTCAGACTAGATTACAGACTAGATTCAGACTTCAGTATTTCGATTTTGTTTTGGTATTATGATACCACTTTATTCAGACATTGTTATTATTCAAATTATGTTCAATATTGAACCTTATGGCCTTTTAGTTCATGTTTCCACATTTATATACATATATTATGCAATATATAGGTACAAATATCAGTCATGGGTTAGCTTGTGATCCTTCGGGGTCATGAGCACCGCATAGCATTCCAATTCAAAAAATTGGGGCGTTATAAACTTGGTATAGAGCCTAAGGTTTAATAGAGTCCTAGGAAGTCTGAAAGATGCATCTAGTAGAGTCTTGTACATGGGTGTGTTGCGCGTCACATTTATATGCAAGAGGCTATAAGATGTTTTAGGAATAGTTTTTCGTCTTTCAGTATTCATGTCGTGCCAGTGAGCATAATCTCAAGTTAATCTCTCAGTCAAATCTATTTCTCCTCTTAATTTCAGAACATGCCTCCTAAGAGAAGAAGTCAGCTAGCCCCTTAGCCCAAAGATTCTTTGGGCGAACCTGTTTCTCATGTGGAGTTCACGGGTCACCCGCTAGATTAGGACTGACTCCATAATAGTTGTCTTTACCAGTGGCGCGGTACTGATATCCTTTCAACTGGGGTTACAGGTTGGACCCTAGTTAGCATAGTATGGGGCATGTCAGTTAGATAAATACATCCCACAGTTTTAGTTATAGAATCAGGACTGTCAGATACAGTCAATCCTTATCATTATTAATAGACTCCAGGATCACCTACTAGATATGACTGACCTCAACTATGGTTAATCAGTATCAGTATCATTAGATTTAGAGATCACTACTAGGTAGAACTGATCTCAGACTAAGTCAAATCATCTTTATTATCATTATACTCAGAGATCACCTGCTAGATAGGAGTGATCTTAAATTCAGTTACTCCATACCAAATGGAGCTCAGATAGTTTTATCAGAACTTAGACTGTCAGATACAATCGCTCAGTATCAGTTACATTGATATGCCGATCATCACAGTAATATCAGTTATATTAGTCATCATAACTCACGTTATCAGTATTCAATTTCAGGACTGTTAGACACAGTCAATCAGACCAGCTCTTCATAATTCAAATAGTAAAAAATAGTCGTTCATCTATTCACTAATGCATTATTAGTTCCTCACTTAGTAGTGACTTACATATAAATATCAGTGAACTTAGTCATTCAGTATCTCAGTATCAGTACATTTATGTTGTCAATATTTAGACTCAGTAGTCAGTATCACCAAGAGTTTAGTTATCATTACTTATACATTTATGTATTCTCATATTCATATCAGTCAGCATTGTTCATACATATAAACCCTTTGTATTTAGCCTACCTCACTCGTATACTCAGTACATTCAGTCGTACTGATGCATTCGTGCTATGGTGTTTTATTTTGCACCATAGGTTCAGAGGCATGAGTTCCATAGCAACATTAGCATTGCAGATTTTAGCAGTAGAGTCAGTGAGTTCTCATTCTCCAAGGATATGATTACTACTCTATTACTTCAGTATTTCAGTTTGGATTTTAGTAGTCGGGAGTTAGTTAGAGACATGTTCCTTCCACTACCCACTTCAGACAGAGGCTTACATACTAGATTACAAACTAGATTCAGACTTTAGTATTTTGGTTTTGTTTTGGTATAGATATTATGGTCTTTCAGTTCATGTTTTTGCATTTATATACATATATTATGCAGTGTACATGTATAAATATTAGTCATGGGTTAGCTTGTGGTCCTTTGGGGTCATGAGCCCCGTTAGCATTCTAATTCAGAAAATTAGGGCATTATAAACAACCAACACAAAAAACAATTTTGGAAGGTGGGATTATTATTGTTGATGATGGTAGTCGTAGTGGTGCTGCTGTTGGGGCTAATGATGCTACTTTTACTGTTTTTGAAAAAATAAGCCATTATGATTATGATCATACTAGTTGTATAGATTTTTCTCCAGATTTTACGACATCTAGCGAATGTTCTACATGCAAATATCAAGACTACAAGGCGAAACACGATGGGGTAATTAATACTATTAATGCACTAACTTCTTCTGTAAAGAAAATGGCATCTAGGAGGGGTGTCATTCTATCAAAGAGAATCTCATATCCATACACTCCACTAGGGATCAAGATGGCTAAGAAGAGAAGGAAAGATACTTCCAAGGCATCATCAAGCATAAAAAAAAATTACAATGCCTTTATCTTTGTCTTGCACCGATGTTCAGTGTGCAAGGGCCACAGAAGAGCAGTATAAGCCGAAGAAGGGGAATGTATATCACCTGTTCCAATAAACAAACAGGAACATATTTGTTTCAATTGATGATGTATCTGCTAAAAATTATCAAATAGATATATACATCTATTGCAACTGCTGTCTAACCTATTGCATCAGATGCGTTATCTGTTATAACAGATGAGTCTTATGTTGAAACAGATGGGTCATCTATTTGAAATTATCGTACTGCTCTGATTTGCCTCGAATTCGTCCCAAAAGATGATCCATTTGTTGTAACATAAGGCTCTTCTTTTGTAATAGATGGACAATCTATTGTATATCTATAATTAGCATTGACAATTCTGGCTTTCCAAATAGATGTCATAGTAGAAGCCACTGTTGAAGAGCATAATATCACAATTGATAATCCATCAACTGCTTCCAAAGAGAAAAAAAAGTGGAGCCTGTCAGTTTGAGAGAATGAAAAAATTACCTGTTTGAAGGGTTCAATATCTCAGACGAGGCTCCAAAAAAACTAACAAAGTTGATCAACGACTATTTAGAATAGATTGTCGATGGGCTCTTAAAGCATTATGCCGGCAGGTACATAAATCAATTCTTAAAGATATTGGTTTATACTATTCTTGTTGTAAGAACGTGACATTAACACATATAAATCATCATGTAAAAAACAAAATGATGAATGCTACAAAGTGAACGAATTGTGTCTTGATTTTGATATGTTTGACTTTGTTGTTGCACAGACCAGAATGAAGAATTAGGTCTATTTGATGTCACAACCCCAAACTTGCTGGAATGATGAGGTTTAAATATCATACATATTACTATTAATTAATACTTTGTTTAATTGCATCTGCAAATTAATTTTTTATCACGTAATTTGAAATATTTGATAATATGTGCAGCACATTGGTAGCATTTTTTACTATCTTAAAAAAAAGGCCAAGTTACAAACACAAGAACAATACAGATACACTATAGGCAATTGTTTGTACAAAGTTTACATCAATAATGCCTATGATAAGTATTGTCAACAACAATCGAAAGTTTCCCAAAATGAAAAACGCTTAATCAACATCATCAAAGGTTTTAGCATTCTGGCTGGCTTACCTTGGCATTTGGTTGATGAAGTGTACATCCAATCAATTGTGGTGCTGAATTCCATTGAGTGTTAGCTATCATTGTTTTAAAAGAGAAACATATTTGAGTTTATGACTCAATGTCGTGAAGGAAACATTGCAGGCCTTCGTCTGAGATACAAAAGCTAGCCAAAATATTGCCTACTTACCTTGATATGAGTGACTTTTTGGACCAAAAGGTTCGTACTGATTGGTCGATGATTGAAGCATACCGGGATAAAATGGGTAATCCATTTGATGTACAATATGTTGAAGGAATTTCTTAACAAATCATTGGTAGCTTATAAGTATAGGTGTTATGATTTAGTTTCATTCCATAAATTTCACAACGCTTGCATAAACTGCAAGATATGAATTATTTGTTTTTTTTAAAACACAGGAATTGCAGTTCTTTTGTTGTTGCTTACACCGAGTATTTGAGTGATGGATTACAAGTATCAAATGATAGACTTTATGCCGGATTATTCCGCAAAATATATGCTGCTCTTTTATAGAAATATGAAGAAGCAAAAGCTCAAAAGCCGTACGTAAGCAACATTAAAGATCCGCGACGATCAAAGTCGAATTTCATAACACTGGATGAAGAACAACTTATCCATATTGATTAAATCTTTACAGCTTGATTCCATCAATGTAATAACCTATCCTCCTTGGTTTAACTTATTGATTTATTTGTAGAGTAGATTATTTGTAACCATAATGATTTTTTTTATATTTCATTTATTTGTTGAGTTATTTCATGTAATTTCCGAAGGCTTCATCTTATTTTATGCTGTCTATGAATATAATTTAATCCCTAGTTTTGAACATGTTAATTGAAATGGAATACTAGATTCAAATATCACAACAGATAATACATTTGCTGTAACAGACGACATATCTTATCAAAGAGATTTAGACATATGTTGCAACATGAGATGCAATACGTAGATTATCCGTTGAAAATATATTACAGGTCTTCCTACTTTCTTAATTTTTTCCAATAAATTACCTATCAGTTGCAACAGATAGATTATATGTTGTAACAGATTGGATATCTGTTACAACAGATAGACTGGGAAATATCTATTAATGCAACAAATAACCAACCTATTCCCACAGATAATCAATCTGCCACAACAGGTATTATATCTGTTACAACATATATAAAATCCATTGCATCATAAAAATTTAACTTGGACAGACCTAAAAATTATTGCCACTACATGTAAAGTGAAGTGGCTTGAAATGAAAAATTGTTATTGTGTTCATTTCTGTCTTTGTACATATTATTTTTTATACACGGGCTCCAACCATTTAGTTAGTACCCTATAAGCCCAGACCCATTGCATCTTTCCCATAATGGTGTCGTACATACTGGTCATTTCTATGCCGATCAGCAAACACTCGATGTATACAAGCGAGTACGGCCCGAACTCTGCACCGATTTTATTTTTTGGGAGCTTGATGTTCTTATTTCGACCTTCAAAATATCATGATTCCTTCTTCAATACTTCAGCTGACAAATGATCCATCAACTTACTCTGCATTAACAACTTGGGCACAAACTTCAAGAGTGGCTACATGTGGGCTAAAAATGTGTCCTCACTGAAGACAGGTAAGTTGCAGTCATAAACGTGGAATTCAAACATTTTCTCTCTATTGATATACTACTCTACGAGGAAAACATTAAGGTTTATGACTGCAAGGATTCTCTTTGCCTTAGTCCAACTCTTGCTGTATGGATATGGCCTTTTCCCTCTAACATATTTAATCGCTTCTTTATCCCATTGGAATGTAGAAACTAACTTATCAAATCCTAGGCCCATTCGGGTACGCTAATTGCCTTCCCCTCATGAGGCAGAGAATTTCATCAACATACTGTGGTATAAGAAGATAATTTTTAAATAGGTTAGTAATTGTAAAAAATAAAAATTAGTGAAAAGAATCTGATGTAGAAAGTTCTCTGAATCAGTTCACTGATTACCCAGCCAACGCAACTTATGCAACAGACTTATATTATGTTGCAACAGAATACCAAGCTGTTGCAACAGATTACACATCTACTGCGTAGATTCTTCTTTGTGGAGTAGATTGAAAGGATAGGTTATGAAAAGTAAACTTACATTGTCCTCGTACCACACACACATATTTGTCAAATATGTGAAGTCTTTGGTGACAAATGAATGCATCATGTATTCTTTTTAAACCTTCATCTTGCCATTCATGATTTTCTGTAGTTCCTTCTTCTTCTCAATTCCAAGTGCCGCGAATATGTACACCTTCTTCAGTGGCTCCTAAACTTCAACAACTCTTGGAGCGGGAGGAGTTAAAATTTTTGCTATTTTTAGAACGGAGTGAATTTATCTAATTTTTCTTCTCTTATTCCTATCTACCACTGTAGGAGTGCATGGCTCCCTCTCTTTGTTGGTGGTATGACACACCTCCTAGATTTCAACTCCTCTACAGCCTTAGCAATGCCTTTAACTTTTTATGGAGTTTCTCCTCTCTGTCCTTATATACTTTGCATTTGTAATAAGAACATGAGGGTGAGAAGGGGTGAGAGGGACCAGTATAAGGGTGGGAGGGACCGGTGTAGGGGTGAGAGGAACCTGTGCAAGGGGTGTTTTCAAAAGTATTTAGTTTTTGCTGAGCACCAACATGCTCATAATCACGTCTGGCAGTAGTAGCATCAGGATGGCTGCCACCATCACAGACAAGTCCACCAGCAACACCCCTAGGAGAAGCACCTGGATCTGTTGCAGTTTGAGGTTGGTCGTGAAGAGCTTCCATATTAGGCTAACCTTACCTAACAGCTCTTTTTATGGATATTGTTCCAGTTAATTCCTTATTTATTAACTCCATCATTGGGTCTTCTTTTGCATCAACAAGACCCAGAGTAAGAAAAGAAGTCATCCCCAGCTCATCATCGGTAGGCACGATCCAAAGATGCACAACCTATAAAAAAAGGCAGGAGGTATTTAAGTCATAGAACAATAATTTACAGTCAGTTGGATTATATAGATATTATCAAAACCAACTTATGCAACAGATGATCTAGCTGCTGCAATAGCTGATCTGTATGATTCAACATATTGATAATATTTTGCATCAAATTGCAAATTTATTGCATAATTTGCATCAGATGAGTAATCTGTTGAGTCGGGTTCAGAGATTCAGAGCAACAGATGGTTAATCTGTTATGAAATATGGATCGTTTATAGCAATAGATTAGCCATCTGTTGCACCAGTTACAGTTGACAAGTAATCTGTTGTAATAGATGACCCATCTGTCGCAACAGATAGAACATCTGTTTCAATATCTTTCTTTGAGGAAAATTATTTTAGTTGAAAGAAGACGTACTGCATCATTCGGAGGGTTAAATAAATTAGCGTCCTGCTCCTTAATATTTTTTTTACCGCCCTTTACATCAACACCAAGACCACCGACACCACCACCAAATCATAAATACCGACACCAACAACACCACAAACACCATCCAACAATACCATGACAGTCAACAAAACACTGAGACAAAAACTAGGGTTTTCTCTTGTACTTCCTACTTTTTAGCATCAAAACACAAAATTGGTAACTTGCTCTCGAAGATAATACAACTAAAAGTCTTTTTTTCATCATTAACTAAAAAGCCCTAATTTTTAGAATAAAGAACAAATGTAGAACTTTTATCGAAATCTATTACCTGTGAAGACAGAGAAAACAACGGATACATGTGAGAATGAAGTCAAAAATAATAACTTTGTGATCGGAAATAGGAAGAAAATTGATCTATTTTGAAGGATTGATCAATATGTTGAGTAGTTGTTATCTGTATTATTGAGAAAGAGAGAAAGAGAGGAGCGAGAACTTGAGATTTGAAATGAGAAAAAGTTTTTTTCGTAAATGGATGATTTGTAATTTTAAAAATGAATGACAAGTTTTGAAATTGTTAATTTGGTCTGAATTGGTCTTAATTAATTTTTAAAATTTTAAAAGATATAGTTTTTAAAATATTAAGTTAATAAGAACTCATTTCAACTTAGAGTGATCGATCGACGACTCGGATCGAGATGAATGTAATACCAACACCATGAAAATGCAACGATGCAATTGAAGTTATTGTTGACCTTGTGAGCTCATTCATTTATCCCTAGTTCCACCTAAATCAATGTAGGTACTATTATTAATCTTAACATTAAGTTAATGAGAAATTATTTCAACTCAGAGTGTTCGATCGATGACTCGGGTTGGGATGAGCGTAATACCAACACCATTCAAATGTAACGACTCAATTGAAGTTGTTGTTGACCTTGTGAGATCATTCATTCTTTCCTAGTTCCACCTAAATCAATGTAGTTTCTATTTTTAATCTTAACATTAAGTTAATGAGAACTCATTTCAACTCAGAGTGATCGATCGATGACTCGGGTTGGGATGAATGCAATACCAACACCATACAAATGCAATGACTCAATTGAAGTTTTTGTTCACCCTGTGAGCTCATTCATTCATCCCTCGTTCCACCTAATTCAATGTAGGTACTATTATTAATCTTAACATTAAGTTAATGAGAACTCATTTCAACTCAAAGTTATCGATCGATGAATCAGATCGAGATGAACATAATACCAACACCATGAAAATGCAACAAATAAATTAAAGTTTTTGTTCACCCTGTGAGCTCATTCATTCATCCCTAGTTCCACCTAAATTAATTGAAATAAAATTTGTTGCAACAAATGACTGAGCTATTGGATATTTTCAAACAGATAATCATATCTGTTAAAATAGATGACATATCTGATTTAATTATCAAATAGATATTTGCATCTGTTGTGATAAATAACTGAGCTATTGGAAATTTTCAAACAGATATAGATATTTGTTGTAACAGATGACATATCTGATTTAGTTATCTAATGAATATTTGCATCTGTTGTCATAGATGAATGAGCTGTTGAGATTTTTCAAACAAATATTTATATCTGTTGCAACAGATGACATATCTATTTGAATATTTTTCTTTTAATTTAAAAGTAACCTTCTGTCCGAGTAGATAAAGTAGTACTACTAAAGATGATAAAAAATGTAGCTTGGATAACTCAAAATCACTTTGAGTATTGTCTTGTCTTTTCAATGTCACCTATTTTCTTCCTCATGCCTCTCAAATTATTAATGAATATTAAAACCCCTAATACTTCCTCCGTTTTATATTAGTTGGCCCCTATTGACTTGGCATACCCATTAAGAAGATACTACTATGAATTTGGGGTTTATTTTATCAAATTAGCCTTATTAATTATGGTTTGAAAATATAAATTTGAATAAATACACTTTATTTAGTTATTTAATAGTAAGGGTAGTACATCTAGAAATTAGAATTATCTCATCTCTACTTGAGCCCTAAATTTATTTTATCTGTCTCTTATCTTTTTATTTCTCTCCTGTTTAGGGTTATCACAATATTTTTTCTCTCCTCTTTCTCATAAAGAACCTTTCAGATCTAAACCAATCCATATCTTAGATTCCTCCACTGAAATTATTGTTTTGATCCTCTTTTGACATTAAGTTATGGTTCACTATTGCTCTTTTATTCTCGTCTTCTTCTTTGAAAGTTATTTACAACTATTTTTTATTTAATTACCATTTACCCATATCATATTTATTTAGTAAACTTTGATGTAACTTTTAATTGTTGAATAAACTAATAGAGAATTTTTATTACAATATGTAAAAAAAGTCATCTATTGGGAGAAGTTGAAAAACCTTGTTGGCAATATCATTTTTTTGTATATATTTTATTTATTTCTTTGTTGTTGATATTATTATTGATGTTGTTGGTGGGGTTGGCGTTGTTGGAACTTGTGGTGTGGTGTTGTTGATGGTGTTGGAACATAGGATATTGCTTCACTGTTGTTGATGATGTTTTTGGAACAAATGTTGTTGTTTTCTTTGTTGTTGATGTTTTTTATTTGTTGTTTCTTTTTTATTTTATACTATTTTTGATGTTGCAATAGATGGAGCAATTGTTGGAACAAATCAAACCACCAGCAAGGCTGGTTTGATATATTTTAACAGACTCCATATCTGTTGCAACAGACTCCACATCTGTTGCATCAGACTCCACATCTGTTGCAGTAGACTCTACATATGTTGCATCAGACTCCACATCTATTGCATCAGACTCTACATCTGATGTAACAAACTTTTCATCTGATACAATAGACTCCTCATCTGATGCAATAGACTTTACATCTATTAGAGCAGATGGATAATGTTCTTTTAGTGATATTAATTTTTTTCCTCTTCTTTGTAGATATAAGGAACTGAAAGTTGATCAACTTTTGCTCGACCATCATAAGAGGCTACAGTAAATATAGGTTTGGAGGAATAAGTGCATGTAGATAGAACCACTTCATATGTGAGAGATATGTATTACTGATAATGTTATCGTGGAAACACACATAGAGTACACTGATTTTGTGAATGCTATTTTTACCGATTAGTCATAGATCATTCAAACAAAATATCTGTAATTTTACAGTTAAGTTTAGTAGGTCCGAACTGATAAGGCTGAGGGACCATAAATATTGTTTTGATACCCTATTAAGATTTAATGTTTGTTGTTGCTCATGTTTATTTGTCAAGCATTATGAAGGGATCTAGTTTTGGTGTCATTGTAAAGAGATTCAATAGTGATTGGACTAACTTTTAGGTTGCAATGGACTTTGAGGAGGCCTTCGAAGCCTAACACTGCATCTAACAAGAACGAAAAACCTATATAGTTATTTTCCTAGCCCAGATTTATATGGTTAGGTTGTTTGTGGTGATGATTATACGCCAGAAGGTGCGGTAGACAAATGCCTTCGAGGGAAAATGAGTGGTTGATAAAAGACTCTATCATCTGAGAGCTAATTGAAGAGGATACATAGTGTAGAAAGTAACTTCTAGCAAATCTAGCTGATGATATTATCTTAAAACATAAGAAATCTGTATCAAGTGCAAATATGAAAATATATCCAATAATGTAAATTTATTTGTTGTCTCTCTAAGAGAAAAATAATATAGATGATCACTTAGCTAGGGAGCTGTGACTAGGTAGCATGGTTGAGATTATCACCTAGATAGAAAATAGTAGAAGAACAAGAAAGCCGCCTTAAGGGAATCTAGGGCTAAAATGTTGTACAGTAAGTCTAGAGAACTTCTGCCAATAACAACTACAGTTAAAGTAAGGAATCTAAGTGAAGGCATCAATTTATAAATTTTAAATTGCATCCCTTGCCTTCTTGTTTGTGGTTCCAATTAGGTCCACTGCTGTTAACCTGATCGGAACCACAAACGTGATTGAAAGACAGATTGAGCGTCACTACTTCCTTAGCAATATGGTTATCATTGATTGTGTTTTCTAGCCTTAGCACATTTTCAACATTAATTAGAGAAGATCGGAGGCTTGCTGTAGTATACGAATCCTGATAATTTTCAAGCTTGCCTCCATCTTGCCGATTTAGTATTCAAGTTTGTCATTTTCGTCTTTGAATTTGGTATAGAGTTCCTAATCTCTTATGAGCTCAATTAGGAAAATTACCTTCAAAATTACGGCATTGTGGAAGCCCTTTGAAACACCTTTTTCAAAAGCCTTAAAGGATACATGAAGGGTCATTGTGTATGTTTTTAGGTCAAAATATGTTGATGCACAGTGAAGATGTGGTCCCAACAGTTGAATAGCTCACTTTTATCGATCATTGCTCAATGCAGTTTGGTCAACCAACCTTCAAGGGTTTTGATAAATTAATTAGCAAGGAGTTTCATAATATTTGATCTAAAATGACTCTACCAAGCCTATCAAATGTTACGTAACTGTAGGTTCGTTACCCTATTAATTAAAACCTTTTCCGGAGTTAGTGAACAAATTAAACGATCTCAATATCTTAGACTTTTTATTGATCTCTCTTCTCCCATATAGAGGATAACGTATCCTCTATGTAAAAGTCTACACTGTTACCAGAAATACTTGCTACAACGAAAGTCTTTAGAAGGCTTGATTATTAGCCTCTCAATATCGCTTTTATGACTTTCTTACTGTCTTTTTCAATTATATTGGAATTGAAAAACCAAACTAAGCACAATTTCTCGATGTGCCCATTCTAATATAATTGCAAGAGCCGTCTAGAAAGTCATAAAAGTGATGTTGAGAGATTACTAGTCATGCCTTCTACAGACTTTCGCTGTGGCAAGCATTTATGGCGATGGTGTAGACTTTTGCATGATGGATATGTTTTCATCTATATGGGAGAAGAATGATCAGCAAAAAGGCTGAGATATTGAGATCGTTTCATATGTTCACTAACTCGGGCAAAGGTTTGGAGATATTGCCCCTCCTTGCTTATCTTGTGCATACAAATGTGAAAAGTGCAAGGCAAAACATAATGGAGTGATTAATACTATTAATGCATTAACTGCTGATGTAAAGGAATTGATATCTAACAATAGTGTCATTTGATCAAAGAGGATTTCAGTTTCATTCACTCCGTTAGAGAATAAGGCTAAGAGGAAAAAGAAAGCAATTTCTAAGACATTATAAAGTATCCAAAAAAGAAAAATTTTGGATCTGAAAAAGGTGAGAAGATAAAAAGGGAAGGAATAGGAAGGAAAAATTGAATACTAGATTTAGTTCATCTTATGTCGTTATGTCGAGTTACTGAGTTACTCCATCTAATTTTGAGAGCTTTTTCTTTTTAGGATAGTGAGGAAGGAAGAATCTCCCCATCATTAGCTAATACCGGAAGCAAGACATCTGATGTTATTGAACCACTTGACTGCCCTTTGTAGTTTGATAATCCAGAAGATGTCTTTTCTCTAGTTAGTCAACACATTAAACGATCTCAATCACTTGGTTTTTCTACTGACAATCTTCTTTCGTAGAGGACAAGATATCAGCAGAACTGCTTGACACAGCAAAAGCTGATATTGAGAGATTACTGGTTATGTTTTCTCAAGACTTGCTTCTACCAGAAAACTATTCTGCATTGAGTGCTGCACTATCTATATATGCTACAGCACCGGATTTTCCAATAGATATGGCATCTATTAAACCTTGCTAGCCATCTATTTATTCAATTTCATCGAGAGCATTAGATTTTTCTAAACACTTTCTGGCCAAACTTAAATTTTGCTCTTGGATTGCTTCTCTTTTTTTCTTTGCATCTTTCAAGCTGGCCTCCAAACTCAATTTTTGCTCTTGGATTTCTTCTCTTTTTTTCTTTGCATCCTTCAAACTTGGATTGCTCTTTAAGGATGCAAAGAAAAAAAGAGAAGCAATCCAATAGCAAACATTGAGTTTGGAGGCCAGCTTGAAGGATGCAAAGAAAAACAGAGAAGCAATCCAAGAGCAAAAATTGAGTTTGGCCAAGAAGTGTTTAGAACAATCTAATTCTCTCGATGAAATTGAATAAACAGATGACTAGCAAGTTGCAACAAATGCCACATCTGTTGGAAAATAAAACTGATATATCCATTTGTTGCAACAGATTGTCAATATGTTGTAAGTTATTTAACAGATGGAATATATTTTGCAACAGATTACCCATCTGTTGATTTATTTTAAAGTAATTTTCTTTTCTTTTTGAAATACAATACAAAGATAAAATGTTGTATTTAGATCCATATTTTTTTTAATTTACATATTTAAATAGTCACCAGTTTTATTTAATTAAGGGATATGAACAGTCGTGGCTTTTTGTTTTACTAAGTCAAGTCACCCCTTCCAATTCTATCATTTTATAAATAGGTCTCTCCGGCCTCTTCTCACTCGTTCATTTTAGTACACTTACAATTTAAATATGGTTGATCTAGATTCGTACAATAAGATTCATATCGAGTCCTTGCAGGAACTTCAAAAAAAGTTTGATGAACTCCAGAGAGATTTGGTCGACTTCGGAGCAAGGCTGAGGAGGGCCCTGCTGCTGTCGGATGAAAATTGTCTGGTTGACAATAATAATAGTAATAATAATAATAATAGTAATGATAATAATAATAATAGTAGTAATAATTATGTTATGTTTTTTTTCTTTCTTTTAGCATATGTATTTTCCTTTTTTATATCCGATCTACCTATAAGGGAATAAAAAAATCTATGTATATGTTTGGTTTGGTTTGGTCAACTTTGATTTTTTAATTCTTATTTAATATTTAATTATCATTCTATTTATTTCCTATTCTCAATATGTCGACGGTTAAAGGTAGGGACTAAATAATATACACAATTTAATAAATAATAAGAAACTAAATGATATACACAATTTATAGCCATAAAAGAAAGATTATTTAATTTTTAAAAAAGTCACAACGTTGGATTAATTAAGTTATATGATGATGATTGTTAAGAAAAAGGTGAATAGTCGTGACTGTGACTTTTTGTTTAAACACATTCAACAAATAAATAAAAACAAACAACGCTGCTGATGTATCAAATTCCTCATCTATTGCGACTGATGAATTAGTTGTTAGAAGAAATAAAAAAACTCCTAAAATAGATGGTCGATTTGTTGCAACAGATGGTATACCTATTGCAACAGATGGGTTATCTGATGCAACGGATATATAATCTGTTGTCATAACTCAATAAAAAAAATGATTATTATTTTATTAAGGAAACGGTTATTGAAAATCAGGTGTCTTCGATTTTTAAATTGAGAAAAAAGTTATTTAAATTTAAGAACTAATTAATAATAATAAGCTGAAAAGTCATGACTTGTCACAATAATAAAAACTCCAGCTTGATTTAATTAAGTCATTTCTTTTACAGAAAACAATAAGAAAAAAATGATAAACACAATTTAAACCGTAAAAACTCACCAAAAATATTCTTATTTTTAATTCTATTTTATTAATTTTTATAATAAAAAGTTACCAAATTTGGATTAATGATATGATGATAATTTTATTTTTAAAAAATATATATTGATTATATGTTGCAACAGATAGATTATCTGATACAACAGGTTATCTATTGTTCCAACGGATAATATATCTGTTGTCACAAATGAGTTATCTGATGCAACAGATATATAATCTGTGGTCACAACTCAATATAAAAATGGTTCCTGGATGGAAAAAACTAATTATTAATAATAATAAGCTGAAAAGTCATGACTTATCACAATATTGCTTAATTTAATTAAGTCATAACTTTTTACAGTAATCAAGAATGTCATTAATAAATAGAGGTGAACAGTTGCACCTTTAAATCTGTTTTATTAATTTATTTAATTAAAAAGTCAAAAAATTTGGATGTCATCATGATAATTTTTTTTTTAAAAAAGATATATAGATTATATGTTGCAACAGATAGATTATCTGATGCAACAAGTTATCTATTGTTTCAACGGATGATGTATCTGTTGCCACAAATGAGTTATCTGATGCAACAGATATATAATCTGTGGTCATTACTCAATATAAAAATGGTTCCTGAAAAGAACCAATTATTAATAATAATAATAAGCTGAAAAGTCATGACTTGTCACAATATTGCTTAATTTAATTAAGTAACAACTTTTCACAATAAGCAAGAAATGCCATTAATAAATGGAGGTGAACATTTGCGACTTTATGCCTAACACAATCAAGTTTAATCCTCTATAAATAGGTCCCTCCTTACTCAATCGTTCATTCTACTACACTCTATTTATTCCTTGCTCTTGTTACACCTTCAACTATTTTCTCTTCAAAGACTTGATAGCTTTTTTCTGTCTCTAGTAAGTTTTTTCTTGATTTTTGTGTAAATATACATTGTATTACATTTGAATTCTTTCTTTTCTTTTCTTTTGTTTTTGTTTTTACGTGTATGTTTTGTCAACTTATGTGTTTTGTAGATATGGATGATCCAGTGTGGGGTGCCGCTATTTTACGAGACGCCATACGAGAACTGCAAAAGGAGGTTCATGACCTGCAGTGGGATTTGGCTGCCGTCAGAGTAAGGATGCTGCGGGAGATTCGCAGGCTGAGGAGGGTGCTATTGCTGACGGTTGAAGATTAGACGACTGGCCATACAAATAATAATGATAATAATAATAATTAAACTTTTTTTTCTTTTACCTATGTATTTTTATTTTTTTGTTTGATAAAAAATTTATGTGTGATGCATTTGGCATTTTAATTCTTATTTAATTTTCATGCTGTCTATTTCTTCTTCACAATGAATGACATGTCTATAATTAAAGAATAATTTGAATCCAGTATTAATAGGAAGATATCAACATATGAGTTGAGTTATTTGTTGGGTATATGACAGAAGCTGTATTTTGTTGTTTGAAATAGATTATTCATTTGTTGCAACATAATAATTATCTGTTGCAACAGATAAATATTCTTTTGCAATAGATATATATTATGGTGCAACAAATTATTTATCTGTTGTAATAGATTGGTAATCTGGTGCTGACCAAATAGTTTAATCTGTAGGACTGAACGTTTAGAAATCACCTATGTGAGCGCAAAGTGGAAGCCGCTTCAAGGAGAATGTTAGTAAAGGCCTATTCTCTACGCTCTCATGAGACCCGGACGTGTTCATGGATGAAACAAATAAAATCGTGAGAACCATAAATGGTAAAAGGCTGGTTGTGTGACATGTGTTGTCTAGGTGTACATTAAAGCTCGACGATTCAAAGATATCAAATCTGCCAATTTACCGAGTACATCCGACGCATGTTCACTACGAAAAGTTCAAAGGGAAACCCACTTATCCAGATGCAATCAGTATTTGTTTGATGATCGCATACTTGTCCGTAAAGTTTTACAAAGAGTAGCCATAAGAAATTCATGTGGGGGATTGTTGGGTTCAATTAGTGTGAATGAGAAATGAAAAGTTTCTTGGAAGAAACACAACTCTTCGAGTAAAAGACACACTATTTCGAAAAAAAGTATGACTGTTTGGATGGTTGTGGCTGTTCGAAAAAGATACACTCTTTAGAATAGACAAACATGACTATTCAAAAAGAATACACCTTTCCGGTGAACCATTGCCACCTTTCAGAAAGGGCACTTAATGACTATATAAATCTACATTTTTTCACAGGTTTAGTATGAATTTTTCTGCACTGGAAAATGTTTCTTTTCTTCTAAAATACTCCATGTGATCATCTAACTGTTGAGTGAGTTCGAAGAGAATCCGATCGTTTGAGGTACCACTACAGTCGAATTGTTAAGCCATTTTATCCTCGGGTACTTGAGGGGAATTATTTCCTTAAGGACACTCCGTGAATTTGAAAGACTTGGCTTTTTTTGCTTCATCTAATTTTCATTAATATACTGAAAACATACTTCTTTGAAAGGTCGTTCTTGATCTTGTGTTGAAGGTTTTGGAAACTTCTTAAGTGCTCTTGATTATTTTGAAATTATATTTAAATTGTTTTGCCAAAATACAGATTTTTGTGTACCCAAAAACAACATATTTGCTGG
Source organism: Capsicum annuum (assembly GCF_002878395.1). NCBI lineage: Eukaryota > Viridiplantae > Streptophyta > Magnoliopsida > Solanales > Solanaceae > Capsicum > Capsicum annuum. Next base: position 52,657,906 of record NC_061111.1, on the reverse strand, counting down.
CACGCATAACGCTATTTTCAGGTGAAACGTTTCCTTTGGGTACTTCAGGATTGAGTGGAGCGTTGAAGTATTATGTTTACTACGTGTAAATAGTAGTTTTCGCTCACTTATAATGGATTGGATTTTTGGCAATACTAAGAAATACACTACTTATTATCCTCATGCTCTAAGGTTTCTTTATTTTACATTCTTTACGAAGTCTTAACTCCGAGGAATATAAGCATTAGGAACATTCTTTCTTTGTACTGCTTCTTTTACTTATTCATTTTCTATACATTATTGTTCTTAATAATCTTATTTCACAACACATTTATCTGCTTTAAAATGAAACTCACGAGTTAAATAGATCCACGTGTCCTTGACTTCTTGACAAATTCAACTGTACCATTTTTCAGTTAAACAGGTATATCTTCAATAGATCTTCACAAGTATGGTTCTGCATATATATATATATATATATATATATATATATATATATATATATATATATCACATGTCTTGAATAACTTCTATATATAATTAGACAAACAAAAATGTGTAAATATAATATTAACATACAGTAGAAAAACATATCTGAATAAGTAGTTGTTACATGACAAACTCCAGGGGCGGACCTACGTGTAATTTTTGGGTGCTACGGCACCCACTAAACTCGACGTAAATTAGGTATAATTATATAAAAAATACAGAATAAATGGTATAATTTATTAAAATGCACCCAAAGAACAAACATATGGTTGGGTGCAGTGGCATGAGGATGTGACTCCCGTGTCCAGCTTTCTGGGTTTGAATCCCTATAGCAACGTACAATTTTTTATAAATTTTTTTTGAGCACCCACAACCTTGAAATCCCGCCACTGACAAACTCCCACTATGCGCGTGGTCTGGGGTCGGGTCGGACCACAAGGGTCTACTGTATGCAGTCCTTCCTACCTGGCTAACAAAGTAATTTTGGAGAAATCAAACTTTCTGTATAACCAACCCCATGCTATTGATATCAATTTGAGGCCATAATCCAAGTGGCCCTTTGGATTTCCTAAATATATAACGGCTATCCACTTCGCAGCAGAACAGGAACTCACCATCCGCAAACCTATATTTTGGTATTGTTGGAAAAAATAGACTATTTTTCCCGCCCCTTCCGGACCGCTTTCAAGCAGAAAATAACAGAGAAATTAAAGAGAATAACAACACAAAGATTTAACGTGGAAAACTCACCAATTGGAGAAAAACCATGGGCCTCCAGAAAAATATTCACTATATGGAAATTATTACACCATACAATACACAATATTTTTCTCACACACCCTCACTTCCTAAAATACTATTCTCAAAGAGATCTCCAAGAGAATTATCCCAAGGAAAAAAATATTTTTGTGTGTATTAAATAATGAAGGAGGTGGAGTTTATTTCTAACTCCCAACCTCCTCCCAACCAAAGTAAATTTCCGATGTAGACTTTTCTTTCTTCAAAACAAACTTCAACAAATCTCCACCTTTTGAAGAGAAGAAAATGCAATCCGTTGGCCCTTTATAGTTGTCCAGCTGCACATAACAAAATTAGTTCTCCACCTAACTCTAAACTCGGCCAATCATATGTAACTGCAACTTCCTCATTGTCTGCTACTGACAATCATAGTTTTAAATTCAAGAATTATCATATCCCCACCACAAAGAGTACATCCACTCGGATTGAAAAACCAATCCAAGAATTTTCACTTGAAATCACTTCCTAATTTCAAGAATTTCATTTTCAGCACATGTCGAAAAAATTGCTAATAACTTATGGTGCAACTCTCTTGTTGATTTCTTGGGATTTCATTAGCCATCGACATCGTTTCCACCACAGACCTTGCATCACCTATCAATCAATGCAAATGTGCAAACTTGTGGACCAACTACCAATCATTCATGCTATGAGGATTTTCATCTTTCTTACAAAGAAATATCATCTCACTGTTCTAGGGAGACAATAGCCAAACTAGCCTCATTATTTGGACAATTATTTTTAACATGTCTCGGTTGTTTACAATTCGAGCAGATGACCTTCTTCTTAAAGCTTTGCTTCCATTTTCCTTTAACAACAAGAGCTGAATCTTCTAGAGATTTTTCATCTCCATTCTTCAATCTTTTTTCCTCAGAAATCAATTTGCTTGTCACTTCTGAGAAAATCACAGTTTCCTTCCCATACATTAAAATGGGTTGTATGTGCTTGTAGGAAGATGGAAGAGACCAGATGAGTCAAAGTGCCTTGTCTTCATCATCGATTTTCACTCCAATATATTCCAATTCAGAAAAAATTCCATTTAGGACACTCAGATGATCAGAAATAGTTGTACCTCAGCCATTTACAATTTATGAAATTGCTTCTTCAAATATAACATATTTGAAATACTTTTGGTTTGGTACAATTATTCAAGTTTCTCCCACAACTCCTTTGTTGTAGACAATCCAATCACATTAGCAAGAACATTTTTAGCTAAACACAAGCAAATTTGACTTGCCGCTTTCATGTCTAGCTCTTCCTATTCTTCATCACTAATTCTGGATTTTTCTGAGTCTTTACTACTTTCAGATTTTTCTGAATCCTTATCACCTTTTTTACTAGTAGGTCTCTCTTTTAATGTCTTGTGTAATCCAGATTGGATTAACACATCCTTGACTTGCACTTGTGTAACGCCCTAAAAAACGGGTCTTGGAGCATCACACGGTGCTTGAGGCTACGAGTATCCCCAAGCTAACCCTTTGAGCCATTTTCATTCAGTTCAACACAAATCAATGGGGTTTCCATAAATAATCCTCAAATATCAATAGAGTAACATCATCCAAGAATAAAAGAATTTTAGAAAGATAACAAAATACAACTTATTAGTCAACTCCCATTATCTATACTAGTCTGACAAGCCTCTAAGAAAATCAATAAAACCGGCGAGCCATTGAGACATGCCCCAACTGACTCATACTCAGTTATCAAATGTAAATAATTCCATGAAACCAACATCAGACATCATTTCCTCAGAACATAAGGACTCACCACAATGGAGAATGTAGAACAACATGCTCGAAGAATCACTGTCGAACCTGAAATTGAGCACCTGCACCTACATTCCGAGAAAATACAGCCCACATTCGAAGATGTGGGTCAGTACCATGGAAAGGAATGGAGTATATGAGGGTGTATGCAGTTGTATAAACATCATCATCATAAATATTTATAAGAAATATGCAGGATGTATGAAAGACTCACATAGCCCGAAGAAAATCATCATAATAATGAGAGGATGAAATAAGTACAATAACACATGTGAGTCATCATATAATTTGTCAATCACTTTCAGTTCATCAAGAATATCAATTCTCATAATGTAAATATCATTTAAATCTTTCGAAAGAATAACTTTCACAATTCCACTTTCAAATCACTTCACCATTCACTATAGACACAAGGAAACACACACACACACTGGGATATCCTATAACCGACATAAACCATGTGAGCTATATGGAGTCCAAAGTACAACCCACGTTGGGGAGAGCCGTCCTATCCTTGCCATCAGAGTAGAACTATCGATATCAAATCTACACAAACTAGTGATCACTATATAAATCAGCCTCAGGCTCGCTCCTATGAGGGCACGTAGTTCTAGGGAAGTAAGGTCGCTTTATACCTCCCGCTCAGTGCTAATGATTTCTTCCGGACTTAGCTTAGATCATTTCAAAGACAATCCATAGAAATTTTTTTTTAATAATATATAAATATACATCGGGAGCCATCATGCTTCCCATCTATCAAAATCAACCACGTTGTGGATTTCTTTCAGACTTGAGTTCAAAATAGCTCCATTAAGACCAAAAGGACAAATCATTTAAAATATCTCAAATATTCAACATCAACGTGCTTATAACGCACACTTTCTCAAAAAAACACAATTTTTAGTGGGGATTCACAATGCAAATATCAAAATCATGATAAATATCGTTCAAGATTCATGCTTTATATCTCCACATATGTAAATTCATCTTTCAAAATCATAAAAATCAAGATTTCGTAATAATCATCATAAGATATGGGTTCAAGCTTCAAATTTGTAAAAAACAAATAAAAATCATGCCTTGGTAAAGAAAATTACTTTTGGGCACAAGAACGAATGAGAGTTCTTGTTGAAAAACCCCACATATCTTGAATGATGAACTTTAGATTGATACTCATTTTTGAGATGTTAATCGTTCCTTTGAATGATGGTTCTTGGAGTTCTTGAACTAGGAACTTGGAATCTTGAATAAATTTGCAGAATTAATGGTGAACTTTGGAGGTTCTTGAAGTTGGATGTAGGAGCTTAGGGTTTTCTTTTTGAGGGAATTTGATGAAATATAACATATAATGCTTCTAATAGGCTTTAATATAGGGTTTGGACGGATTTTGGGTGAGGGGGAATGACCAAAACACCCTTAAAAATCAAATAATTCTCGAATCTGTCCTTTGGTGAACTGTTTTGATAGTCTGAAGTAGATCAACCATAACGTTTTACTCCGATATCCAAATTGGATGAAACTAATTTCATTAGAAAGAGGACTCTCATATCTTTCCATTGATATATAGTATGTTACCCAGATCATTGTGTACGAGGAGTTTGATCATTTGAAGTTAGAGCAAAAATACGCCAGGCCTCAGTACTTTTTCTGCACGTTTACTGTTCACTACTATTCATAGTTCAATCGGAATGTTCATAACTCATCGCTCAGGTGTCTGTTTTGGATGATCCACATATCATTGGAAAGATTATTCGATACTCTACGCAATGGTGGGTCATAATCTAAGACATTACAAACGAAAATTTTATAATTCATTCTAGAAGATAGAACCCAACATGTTTATGCTCAAAATTGTAATGAAAAATTTCCCGAGGTATTACATCATCCCCCCTTGGAAACATTCGTCCTCGAATGATGCTAGACATGCCAATATTAGATAGGGAATAGAGCATACATCTAAAACCATTCGTTAGACTCATTAACACATCGTTTCTCACTCCGAATGCAACATAGAATGCATAAATTCAACAAACTACAGCTGAACACATAATAAATGACAGCTGAATTGCTGCAACTTTTATCAAAAGTGCATGATTTAGGAAAGAACGGTACCTTCATCTTGATCGAAGTTCGCAAAAAATAGGTGCGGGTACTTGGATCGCATATCTGCCTTAGCTTTCCATGTTGCACCGTCAATAGATTGGTTTTGCCACAACACCTTGACCAAGTGAACTTCTTTGTTCCTTAGTCTTCGGACAATGAAATCAACAATATCAGCAGGAATCTCATCAAAAGAAAGATTTTCTTGAATGTCAGCACTAACAGAGGAATCCACTAGCACAACATCGCTAATATGCTTTCTAAGCATGGAGACATGGAATATTGGATGAGCAGAGGACAACTCGGAAGGCAACTCGACCTCATAAGCTACCTTACCAACACGGCTAAGAATTTTGTAAGGACAACATAACGGGGACTAAGCTTCCCCTTCTTTCCAAATCTCTTCACTCCTTTCATGGGTGAAATTTTCAGATACACTAGGTCACTAACTTCAAACTCAAGGTCTCTCCTTCTAACATTCACATATGACTTCTGACGACTCTGCGCAGTTTTCAACCTTTCCCTAATCAACTTAACTTTTTCCATAGCCTCAAATACCGGATCAGGACCGCTCACAGCCGCTTCACCCACCTCAAACCAACCTATGGGTGATCTACACTCCCTCCCATATAAGGCTTCAAATGGAGCCATGCCAATACTAGAGTGGAAACTATTATTGTAAGCAAACTCTATCAATGGTAAGTGATCATCCCAACTTCCTTTAAAGTCAAGTGCACAAGCTCTCAACATATCCTCTAAGGTCTGGATGGCCCGCTCAGCCTGACCATCGGTCTGCGGATAAAAATCAGAACTCAAAAGCACTTGGGTACCAAGACCCTTCTGAAAAGCTTTCTAAAATTGCTAAGTGAACTCAGTACCCCTATCCAAAATGATAGACAAGGGAACTCTATGCAGTCTGACTAGCTCTCGGATATACAATCAAGCGTAATCCTCAGCAGTATATGAAGTATGAACAGGCAAGAAATGAGCAGACTTAGTCAACCTATCAACCAAAACCCAAATAAAATCATGATGGCGTCGGGAAGGAGGTAAAGCAATCACGAAGTCCATATTTATCTCTTCCCACTTCCAGGTGGGAATACTAAACTCTTGCATCATACCACCACGTCTTTGGTGTTCAACCTTAACCTGTTGGCATATTGTACACTTAGCTACAAACGCTGCTATATCTTTCTTCATGCCACTCCATCAATAGATTTCTCGCAAGTCTCGATACATCTTGGTGTAACCAGGATGAATAAAATATCATGCCCCATGCTCTTCATCCATAATCCTCTGTCTCAGATCTTTAACATTCGGGACACATAATCTACCCTACAATCTCAACACACCATCTACCCCTTGGGAGAAAACCTCTACTTTTTGGTCCTTGACTGACTCCTTCAGTCTTACCAAACTAGCATCTACGTATTGCTTTTCCTTTACGTCTGAAACCAAGGAGGATTCGGATCTACTCTGAACCCCTATACTACCTTTAGAAGAGTCAAACAACCTAACCCCCAATCTATCCAAATGATGTACATCACGAGCCAACTCTTTCTTACCTTCTATCACATGCGAAATACTACCTATGGACACTCTACTTAAGGCATCCACCATAATATTGTCCTTTTCTGGATGGTACATTACACTCATATCATAGTCCTTTAACAATTCTAATAATCATCTCTGTCTAAGATTTAATTCTCTCTGGGTAAACACATACTGTAGACTCTTATGATAAGTGAAAACATCAACATGGACACCATACAAATAGTGTCTCCAGATTTTCAAAGCAAACACAACAACAGCCAACGCAAGGTCATGAGTGGGGTAATTTTTCTCATGGGGTTTCAACTGTCTAGAAGCATAAGCTATCGCCTTACCCTTCTACATCAATACGCAACCCAACCAAACTCTCGAACATCACAGTACACCACAAAACCATCAACACCATCAGGCAAAGTCAAAATAGGGGCTGAAGTGAGTCGAGTCTTCAACTCCTGAAAACTCTTCTCACAAGATTCGGACCACAAGAACTTCACTTTCTTTTGGGTCAACCGAGTCATAGGAGACGCTATAGAGGAGAAACCCTCAACAAAACGGCGGTAATAGCCAGCTAAACCAAGGAAACTTTGGATATCAGTCAGACAAATAGGTCTAGGCCAATTTCTAACAGCTTTGGTCTTTTGGGGATCAACTCTAATACCCTCGGAAGAAATGATATGACCCAGAAAAGCAACTGAACTTAGCCAAAACTCACACTTACTGAACTTGGAAAATAACTTGTGATCTCTAAGGGTTTCCAAGATAGTTTAGAGATGATCAGAATGTTCATCCTCACTATGGGAGTACACCAGTATATCATCGATGAACACTATGACAAACATATCTAGATATGGTCTGAACACTCAATTCATGAGGTCCATAAAAGCTGTTGGTGCATTAGATAACTCGAAAGGCATAACAAGAAACTCAAAATGGCCATAACGAGTTGGAAAAATGGTTTTTAGGATGTCACACTCCCTAACTTTGAGTTGATGATAGCCGAAATAAAGTTCTATCTTTGAGAAATAACTTGCACCTTGCAATTGGTCAAACAAATCATCTATTCTTGGAAGGGGGTACTTATTTTTTATGGTGACTTTATTTAGTTGGCGGTAATCAATGTACATACGTAAAGAGCCATCTTTATTGCTCACAAACAACATAGGAGTACCCCAAGGAGAAACACTGGGCCTTATGAAACCCTTATCTAGTAGATCTTTGAGTTACTCTTTCAACTCCTTAAGTTTTACAGGGGCCATACGGTAAGGAGAAATAGAAATGGACCGAGTATTGGGAAGAAGATCAATTCCAAACTCTATCTCTCTATCAGGAGGTATCCCTGGGAGATCATCCAGAAAGACATCAGAAAACTCATTAATGACGTAAATAGACTGGAGATTTGGAGTCTCAGACTTAGTGTCTTTGACTCTAGCCAAATGGTAAATACACCTCTTGGAAATAAGCTTTCTAGCTTTGAGGTAAGAGATAAAATGACTCTTGGGTGACACAGAATTCCCAGACCACTCAAACACGGATGCACCCAAAAACTGAAAGTTGACCACTCGGGTCCGATAATCAATAGAGACATAAAAAGAATACAACCAGTCCATACCCAGAATCACATCAAAATCTACCATGTCTAACTCAATCAAATCAGCCAACAAGACTCTATGAAGAACGGTAATAGGACACTTTTTATACACTTTCTGGGCATCAATCGAATCACCTACTGGGGTAGAAACTAGGATAGGTTTAGGAATAATCTCAGGACTCATTTCAAAATTCACAGTAATTAAAGGTGTAACATATGAGAAAATGCATCCAGGATTTAACAAAGCATACACATCAAACTGAAATATATGAAGCATAATAGTAACATCGGGAGAGTCCTCCTGTTCCTGGTAGGATGGTAAAGCATAGAATCTATTCTGGTGTTGCCCGCCAGCATTGCTAGAAGAGGCGCCCTGAGCTGGGGCTGGGCGAGTCGCTGGAACTGGAGCACTAACAGTCTGAGTTTGGGTCTGAGGGCGATAGTCACGATGCCCTTGTCCATGCTATAGATAATCTCTTAACTCTATGACCCATGTCACCACACCAAAAATAACCCCTCTTCTCACCCCAACACTCACCCGAATGATCCCTACCATACTTAGGACACAGGGGACGATTTGGCTTACTGCCAGAACTGTACTGGGACTTGGATGCATATGACCTGCTACCTTGCTCTTGCCTACCTCTAGGCATGGGAGCACTAGAAGATGACGGTGCTGGCATAGATGAACGATCCTGATACTGAGGGTGACTCCTTTCCTGCGATCTAGTCTGACCCTTTCTGTGCTGCTCGGACCTAGCTCTCTTACTCCTTAATCTTTTCTGCCTCAATATATTGGGCATGAGTGTTCAACCTATAAAGATTCATCTAACTATTCAGCATAGCAAACCTACACTTCTTAACCACATAACTAGACACTCCAGTCACAAACTTACTCATACTAGCCCGATTATCAGCTACTAAGTCAGGAGCATACTTGGCCAACTGATTAAACTTTAGATAGTACTACCTAACAGTCATAGAGCACTGTCGCAGTTTCATAAACTCATTCACCTTAGCCTCTCTCATCTCCAAAGTGAAAAACTTATCTAGGAATGCATCTTGAAACTCTTGCCAAGTTGTAGGGACAGCTCCCTCACCTTTACCTTTCCTCCAAGCAATATCCCAGCCATAAGCAAGGTCTTTTAACCTATACGTAGCCAACTCCACACTATGTTCCTCAGATATATGCATCACCTGAGTAATCTTCTGAACCTTCTCTAAAAACAACTGTGGATCGTCATCAGACTTGGACCCATAGAATTCTGGTGGATTCATCCGCATGAAGTCATGGATCCTAGCAGCATCTGAATCACCTCCCTACTACTATAGAGTCGGGGCTGGGTTGTCCTGAACATTTGCAGTAACATCTTGGGCCAGCGCCTGAAAGGCTGCCCTAAATTTAGCATGAGGCATGTTTTCATTGAATGGGTCAGTGGGTTGAGGTTGCTGACCATCATTATTTCTTCTCGCTCGACGTGGAGACATATTTCTGAAAGAAGAGAGCATGAATCAATAGCATAGAGAGACACTTTAAGTACGATAGACTTCTAAAAGAAAGAATCATATTTTTTCCTAAAACGTCTTATAGCCTCTTGCTTATAGATGTGGCATGCTACACACCAATGATCAATATTCTACTTAATATGGCTTGTCAGACTCCCTAGGACACCTTAAAACCTTAGGCTCTGATACCAAGTTTGTAACGCTCTGGAAAATAGGTCCCAGAGCGTCACACGATGCTTGAGGCTGCGAGTAGCCCCAAGCTAACCCTTTGAACCATTTCATTCAGTTTAACACAAATCAATGGGGTTTCCATAAATAACCCTCAAATATCAACAGATTAATCATCATCCAAGAATAAAAGAATTTCAGAAAGATAATAAAATACAACTTATTAGTCAACTCCCAACATCTATACTAGTCTGACAAGCCTCTAAGAAAATCAATAAAACCAGCAAGCCATTGAGACATGCCCCAACTGGCTCATACTTAGTTATCAAATGTAAATGATTCCGTGAAACCAGCATTAGACATCACGTCCTCAGAATATGAGGACTCACCACAACAGAGGATGTAGAACAGAGTGCCTAAAAAATCACTATTGAACTTGGAACTGAGCACCTGAACCTACATTTTGAGAAAATGCATCCCACATTCAAAGATGCGGGTCAGTACCATGGAAAGGAACCGGGTATATAGGGGTGTATGCAGTTGTATAAACATCATCATCATAAATATTTATAAGAAATATGCAGGATGTATGAAAGACTCACATAGCTCGAAGAAAATCATCATAATCATGAGAGGAAGAAATAAGTACAAAAACACATGTGAGTCATCATATAATTTGTCAATCACTTTCAGTTCATCAAGAATATCAATTCTCATAATGTAAATATCATTAAATCTTTCGAAAGAATAAATTTCACAATTCCACTTTCAAATTACTTCACCATTCACCGTAGACACAAGCAAACACACACACACACTGGGAGATCCTATAATCGACATAAACCATATGAGCTATATGGAGTCCAACATACAACCCACGTTGGGGAGAGCCGTCCTATCCTTGCCATTGGAGTAGGAATATCAATATCAAATCCATACAAACTAGTGATCACTATATAAATTAGCCTCAGACTCACTCCTACGGGGGCACGTAGTTCTAGGGAAGTAAGGTTGCTTTATACCTCCCACTCAGTGCTAAAGATTTCTACCGGACTTATCTTAGATCATTTCAAAGACAATCCATAACAAAATAATTTTATTAATATATAAATATACATCGGGATCCATTATGCTTCCCATCTATCAAAATCAACCACGTTGTGGATTTATTTCACACTCGATTTCAAAACAACTCCATTAAGACCGAAAGGTCAAATCATTCAAAATATCTCAAATATTCAACATCAACGTGCTTATAACACACACTTTCTCAAAAAAACACAATTTCCAATGGGGATTTATGACCCAAATATCAAAATCATGACAAATATCATTCAAGATTCATGCTTTATATCTCCACATATGTAAATTCATCTTTCAAAATCATAAACGTCAACATTTCATAATAATCATCATAAGATATGGGTTCATGCTTCACATTCGTACAATTCAAATAAAAATCATGCCTTTTGTAAAGAAAATTACTTTTGGGCTAAAGAAGTAAAGAGAGTTCTTGTTGAAAAACCCCACATACCTTGAATGATGAACTTTAGATCGATACTAAATTTTGAGATGTTAATCGTTCCTTTGAATGATGGTTCTTGGAGTTCTTGAACTAGAAACTTGGAATCTTGTATAAATTTGCAGAATTGATGGTGAACTTTGGAGGTTCTTGAAGTTGGATGTAGGAGCTTGGGGTTTTCTTTTTGAGGGAATTTGATGAAATATAACATATAATGCTTCTAATAGGATTTAATATAGGGTTTGGACGGATTTTGGGTGAGGGGAAATGACCAAAACGCCCCTAAAAATCAAATAATTCTCGAATCTATCCTTTGGTGGACTGTTTTGATAGTCTGAAGTAGATCAACCATAATGTTTTACTCTGATATCCAAATTGAATGAAACCAATTTCATTAGAAAAAGGACTCTCATATCTTTCCGTTGATATATAGTATCTCACCTGGATCATTGTGTACGAAGAGTTATGATCGTTTTTATGTATGAATTTCAGAGGAGTTTTGGAATCTATGTTCTAAATTATGTACTCCGAATGTTTTAATGTTACTATTGTTTTGAACTTGTGGTCCTATCCCATAAATTGCATTACCTGTACACGTATATGTATGGAATTTGAATTTAAGATCGTTGAGAGCATAAATTATGAACTCCCTCTCTTGTATTGAATTAAAGATTATGATTTTGTGATTTGAAAGATGTTTTTGCAATATTATAGCATTTGAGCATGATTTGAAATTGTTGAGTAGGTGTCTTTGATATAAATGTGTTCTTGTGTTTAAGAGAAAGAATTGCATGCGAATTGATAACTTTGACATGACCACCTTGTACTGTACTACTGAAATGCTTGACACATGAGGTTTGTGAAAGAGTTTATTTGAATTGAATTATTGAAATGGTGGTCCCAATTTTTTTTAAATAGAGATTTACGATAGACTAATAATGGCTCAGATATATGATTTGCAAGTTAATGTTATGACGATACCATATGTATTTATGCCACAACAAATTATGTTTTCAGAGTATATTTTCAGAGACTATATGTTTTGGTAGAGTTTTAAAAAGGGGCTTAAAGAGGGTTTTGTGATTACCCGAAGAAGGTGCGAGTTCAAGCAACTCTTAGCCTGAAATCGTATTTGTTGATATGGGTAGATTAATATTGTACGTTGGTGACGGCTGTATGGTGTAGTAGATTCAGAGACTCCGACCCTCACAACACACTTAGATTGGGGGTTTCACTGCCAAGTTAATGATAGTTTCCATATAGCCCATGGAATTTTTTAGAGTTGTAGGGTATATCATCTAGCGCAGAAGTAACACAGATTTCTCAGAGTTGAGATGATTTTTACAAAGTCTTTAAAGTGCCCATGTGAATTCTTAATATGCGATATACTTATGAACTGTTTTAAATTGCTCTCATATATGTTGAATAATAAATAATTATTTTGGATATGTTCTGCGTACCAGTACATTTATATTGACCCCCCTCCCCCTACCTCTCAAGTTTTGAGACTTGTCTAGGGGTTCAAATAAGTAGCAGATAATTTAGAAATTATACAGTGGTGAGCCTTCTATATTCTAGAAGGCCTGTCTTTTTAGATTATGTCACTTATTTCAGTTTTGGTCTACTGGGGCCCTTGTCACAGTTTCAGATAATGTAGTAGAGATTTCGCAGATTGAGTCAGATGTTATTTAGATACAGTTGATTTACAGTTTCCATACTTGTGTTGAATTTAGAATTGACCATGTTTTCTTAGAAGATTATGTTTCCGCATCTTCTTTTATTATATGAATGTTGTGCATGATTACCAGATAGAGAAGGGAATCCCAGGCCTTCATGATTTAGGATGTTCATCACGGCCAAGCCCTTGTTCGGGTCATGACAAACTTGGTATCAAAGCACGGTTCATGGTCCTAGGGTATCTGTGAAATCACGTCGGGTAGAGTCTTATTTATGAGTGTGTTATGTGCTACACTTATAAGCAGGAGGCTACTAGGCATTTAAGAATATTTCTCTTCTTTGTGATTTAGTTCGTGCTTCAGAGTCTAATCTGTCCCCTAATCAATGACCTCTTTCTTTTCAGAAAACCAGTGATGCTTCCCCGTCGCACCAACCTTAATGCTCAGGATGATGAAGTCTATCCCACCCATGGGATGCGGACTCATAACAGAGCTCATACCCCAGAACCTATTCCTACTCTGGGAGTACCTCTTGTACCGACCAATTCTCCCAAAGCTTTCCTGACGGGGGCCAATCACACTTAGCCTCATAAAGGAGAGGTTTCTAATGCTAAATTCAGACAGTCTATTCACATACTGGCACAACTGGTAGCCATATAGACTCAGAGGTTGGAGGGTACTGGGTCTGCTTCTATTTCTTTTGAACTTACTAGAGTGGGCTAGTTCATGAGAATAAACCCGCCTAAGTTCTCTGGTGCTAACGTAGAAGAGGACCTGCAGGAGTTCATAGATGAAATAGAGAAGTTTTTCAAAGTAATGTATATTGATTAGGTGGAGGGTGTTGATCTAGCAACATACCAGCTAAAGGATGTAGTGAACCAATGGTACAACAAGTGGAAAGATACGAAGGGTGACAGTGCTGAAACCACAGTTTGGGACGAGTTCGTAGAAGCTTTTCTTGACCTATTTTTTCCTCTGGAGTTGAGGGAAGCTAAATTAAAGGAGTTCATAAACCTTAAGCAGGGTAAGATGAGTGTTTAGGAGTATACTTTAAAGTTTAACTAGTTGGCCCATTATGCTCCTGAGATGATGAGTAGTATGAGGTCCTAAATGAGGAAGTTTGCTTCCAGCCTTTCAGATAGTCTAGTGCTTGAGTGTCAGGGAGCTATGCTTAATAGGGATATGGACTTTGCTGGACTGTCAGTCCATATGTAGTAAGTTGAGGAGAAGAAGAAGAAGATAATCGAATCTAGGGAAAAGCATAAGCAGGAAATGAGAGCTAGAGCGACAAACCAGAGTCATAGTCTGTAGCAGACCTATAATTGGGGCAACAAATAGCAGAAGAAAAAGAATTGGGGTAATGCACAGTCATCAGCTAGTGCTCCAGTGTCCAAATCCATAATTGAGCAGCGCACCCGGAATTTTTAGTCTAGTTAGGGGCCGAGGATGTAGGGTACGCAGTCACAAGGAAGTGTATCCTAGACTTTTCGGTATTATCTGTGCTGTGGGAGATGCGGGAGGAATCATCCAAGGAGATGTTAGTTTGGTGCTTTGGTGTGTTATTCATGCGATCAGCTAGGCCATATCTAGAGAGACTGTCCGGCAACAAAGAGTAATGTTGGAGGAGTCAAGTCGCCGGCGAATTTATTTGCACCACCATCTTAGAAGGGTGCCACTTTATCCGCCGGAAATGGTTGGAACCGATTGTATGCTTTGACCAACCTCTAGGAGAAAGAGGCCTCACCAGATGTAGTTGCTGGTATGTTGTAAATCTTTTCTCGGGATGTGTATGTATTACTTGATCCCGGGTCTACCTTGTCTTTTGTGACCCCATATGTGGCTGTTGGTTTTGGGTTTGAGCCTGATGTGATTGCCGAACCTTTTTCGAATTCCACCCCGGTGGGAGATTCTGTTGTGGCTAGGAGGGTGTATAGAATTATGTTGTGTTTATTTTCAGCCGGGATATTAAGGCAGATCTCATAGAAATAGATATGGTTGATTTTGATGACATCTTTAGGAAGGACTGGCTCCATTAGTGCTATTCCACCTTGAATTGTAGGACCCAAAGAGTCACCTTTTCTTTTCCGAATGAGTCTGTGATAGAATGGGAGGGACATTTTCTATCACCTAGAGGGCACTTCATATCTTATCTCAGAAACCGTAAACTTATTTCCAAAGGTTGCTTGTATCATCTTATTTAGGTTAAAGTTCTAGTGCCGAAAGTCTCCCTCTTCAGTCTATCCCTGTAGTGAATAAATACCCAGAAGTCTTTCTAGATGATCTCCCTGGAATACCACCCGATAGGGAGATAGATTTTGGTATTGATTTATTGCTAGATACGCATCCTATTTTTATTCTGTCATATAGGATGGATCTTGCAGAGCTAAAAGAGTTGAAAGAATAGATAGCAGATCTTCTAGATAAAGGTTTTTATCTTCCCCAGTGTGTCTCCCTGGGGTGCACCTGTACTTTTCATGCGAAATAAAGATGGTTCCCTTCATATGTACATAGATTACCGCCAGTTGAATAAGGTCACAATAAAAAATAAATATCCTCTTCCTAGGATTGATGATCTTTTTGATCAACTTCAGGGTGTTAAGTATTTTTCAAAGCTAGAACTTCGTTCGAGATATCACCAGTTGAAAGTTAGAGAATCAGATATTCCTAAAACAGCTTTCCGAACTAGATACAACCATTATGAATTCTTATTCATGTCCTTCGTGTTGACAAAAGCCCCTGCAGCTTTCATGGATCTAATGAATAGGGTTTTTTGTTAGTTTCTGGATCTGTTTGTCATTGTATTCATTGATGACATTTTGGTATATTCTCAGAGCGCGGAGGACCATACCAATCACCTCCGAATCATCCTTCAGACCCTTAAAGATTATAATTTGTATACAAAATTCTCCAAGTGTGAATTCTGGTTTAATACTATTGCGTTCTTGGAGCATATTGTGTCTAGTGAGGGAATTAAGGTTGATCCCCAAAAGATTGAGGCAGTGAGAAAATAGCCCAGACCCACGACTCCAATCGACATTTGGAGCTTTTTATGTTTGGCGGGTTATTACAGAAGATTCATCGAGAGTTTTTCTTCCATACCTGCACCACTTACTAAGTTAACTCCAAAAAAGGTAAAGTTTTTGTGGTCTGACTCTTGTGAGAATAGTTTTGAGAAGTTGAAAGACAAGTTGACTACTGCTCCTATTCTGACTCTTTCGAAGGGTACAAAAGGTTTTGTTGTATACTGTGATACGTCTCGAGTGTGACTTGGGTGTGTTCTTATGCAGCATGCTAAGGTAGTGGCTTATGCATCTAGGCAGTTGAAGGTGCATGAGCGAAACTACCCTATTCATGACTTGGAGTTAGCGGCTGTGGTTTTTTCACTTTAGATCTAGCAGCACTATTTGTCTGGGGTACACGTTGATATATTTACTGACCATAAGAGTTTACATTATGTTTTCTCACAAAAAAAATTAAATCACAGGCAGAGGTGGTGGGTGGAACTTTTAAAAGACTATGACATGAGCCTGTACTATTATTCGGGCAAGATGAATGTGGTAGCCAACACCCTCAGTAGGTTATCTATGGGCAGTCTTTCTCATGTGGTGAAAGAAAAGAGGGAGATGGTGAAGGATATTCACCGACTTTTAAATCTAGGAATGGAACTTTTGGATTCTGAAGATGGAGGAGTGGTTGTTCATGAGATAGCTAAATCTTCCCTTTGTGCAGAAGTCAAAGAGAAGCAGGTTGAAGATCCCATCTTGATGCAGATCAAGAAAGATGTAGGCCAGCAAAAGGTATTGTCTTTTGAAATTGATAGTGATGGTTTTTTGAGATACCAGGGTAGATTTTGTGTTCTAGATGTAAATGGTCTGAGGAAGAGAATCCTTGATAAAGCTCACACGTTAAGGTATGTTGTTCACCCTGGTTCTAATAAGATGTATTATGATTTGAAAACCATTTATTGGTGGAATAATATGAAGTGTGATGTGGCTAATTATGTTGCTAAGTGTTTGAATTGTTAACAAGTTAAAGTGGAACATTTGAGGCCAGGTGGTAATTCTCCAGAGATAGCTTTACCTTTGTGGCAGTGGGAGATGGTTAATATGGACTTCATTACAGGAATTTTGAGGTCCCAAAACAATTATGATTCCATTTGGGTGATTGTAGATAGGTTGACCAAGTCAGCTCACTTTCTACCTGTTAGGATAAATTATTCGGGAGAGGATTATGCCAAACTTTTCATTGCAGAAATAGTTCGTTTGCATGGGGCACCTGTGTCCATCATATCTGACAGAGGTACACAGTTTTCCTCACAGTTTTGGAGATCGTTTTAAAAGGGTTTAGGTACCCAAGTGAATTTGAGCACGACTTTTCCCCTTCAGACAGACGGGCAAACTGAGCGCACCATCCAGACCCTTGAAGACATGTTGAGGGCCTGTGTGATTTATTTTAAAGGTAGTTTGGTAGAGAACTTGCAATTGATAGAGTTTACATATAGTAATAGTTTTCATTCTAATATTAATATGGCACCTTTTGAGGCATTGTATGAGAGAGGATGTAGATCCCCGATAGGATGGTATGAAGTAGGTGGGACACAGATATTTGGGTGTGATCTTGTTCATCAGGCAATAGAATATGTGAAAGTTAATAGAGAACAACTTAAGATAGCTCAGAGTCGTCAGAAGTCCTACGCCGATGTTAGGAGAAGAGATCTAGAGTTTGAGGTTGGAGATTGGGTGTTTCTCAAGGTTTCTCCCATGAAGGGTGTCATGCGGTTTGGGAAGAAAGGTAAGCTGATTCCTCTCTATATAAGACCATATCAGATTATGAGAAGGATAGGTGGATTTGCGTATAAGTTAGAATTGCCAACTAGTTTGGGTTTGGTTTATCCGGTGTTTCATATATCTATGTTGAAGAAGTGTATTGGAGACCATTCTTTAGTATTTCCTGTCGAAGAAATCAAAGTGACAAACTTCTTATCCTATGAAGAAGATCCTGTAGAGATTTTGGATCTCCAAGTTATAAGATTGAGGAACAAAGAGACAACCTCATTTAAAGTGTTGTGGAGAAACCAAAAAATTGAAGAAGTGACTTGGGAATCAGAAGTTGACATGAGAGCTAGATACTCAAACCTTTTTTATCAAATGGATGACGAAATGGAAGGTACAATCCTTGTCTTATTCTTTCTATGCCTTAGTATGCTTGAAATTATACTTGTCTGTATCCCGCGTCTACATTCGGGGACGAATGCTTGAAATTATACTTGTCTGTATCCTGCGTCTACATTCGGGGACGAATGTTCCCAAGGGAGGATATTGTAACGCCCCAAAGTTTTTTCTTAGCTAAATTTTATCCCTAAAATATCAAGCATTGGCTTCTAGAATGATTTATACTTTTCTCGGCCGAATCCTTTAGATTTTAACTTTTCATTTCGTAGATGATTGAATAAGTTTTTCGTCGACATAAGATGCGTCCAAAAC
This sequence comes from Capsicum annuum, assembly GCF_002878395.1. Classification (NCBI taxonomy): domain Eukaryota; kingdom Viridiplantae; phylum Streptophyta; class Magnoliopsida; order Solanales; family Solanaceae; genus Capsicum; species Capsicum annuum. The sequence goes on along the minus strand of NC_061111.1, from coordinate 52,639,280 downwards.
GGACACTCGGTGAAGGAGTTATGATTAATTTAAGTCCTAGTTGTAAAACACCATCATTCCTGTCCTTGGCCCATCGTGGAGAGAGTGTAAATAACGATGGTCAATTTCCAGTGGGACTCTGCGATGGTGGCGCATCGCGGAGTAGGCCAAAATCCCATTCGTCAATTTCTAGTGAGCCACCGTGATAGTGGTGCATTGCGGTGGCCCCTGAAATCAGGCTCCTAGTTATATTTTAATACCGGTCTCATTAAGGGTATATTGGATATTTTCCCACACCCTTATCAGTTGAAACACAAGATTTCAACCCCAATTGAGCATATTACTCATACATTCACCAAAAATATTCAAAAACACTCTCTAGGGTTCCATATTGATAAACCAAATAAATCAAGATTCAACCAAGGGTTTTCAAAACAAATTAAAGATTTGGAATCCTCAAGCCTTGGGCATCAATAAACATCCTTTAAATTTCTAGATAGAGGTACGTGAGGTTTATCCTAAAAAAACTACATGGGCATAAAACAATTAGAGCATGATTTTTTGATTTTTATGTATGAATTTCAAAGGGGTTTTGGAATCTATGTTCTAAATTACGTACTCCAAATGTTTTAATGTTACTTTTATTTTGAACTTGTGGTCCCATCCCTTAAATTGATTTACATGTATACGTATATGTATGGAATTTGAGATTTAAGATCGTTGAGAGCATAAATTATGAACTCCCTCTCTGTATTGAATTAAAGATTATGGTTATGTGATTTGAAAGATGTATTTGCAATATTATAGCATTTGAGCATGATTTGAAAATGTTGAGAGGGTGTTTATTGATATAAATGTGTTCTTGTGTTTAAGAGAAAGAATTGCATGTGAATTGAGAACTTTGACATGACTACCTTGTACTATATTACTGAAATGCTTGACAAAGATGAGTTCCTTGTACGTGCTTACATGAGGTTTGAGAAAGAGTTTCTTTAAATTGAATTATTGAAATGGTGGTCCCAAAACTTGTGTTTTGAAAATAGAGATTTACGATAGACTAATAACGGCTCAGAGATGTGACTTGCCAGTCAATGGTATGACAATACCATATGTATTTATGCCATAACAGATTATGTTTTCAGAGCATGTTTTCAGAGTATGTTTTCAGAGACTGTATGTTTTGATAGAGTTTTATAAAGGGGCTTAAAGAGGTTTAGGTGGTTACTTGAAGAAGGTGCGAGTTCAAGCAAATCTTAGCTTGAAACCGTATTTGCCGATACGGGTAGATTATTATTGTACGCTGGCAATGGCCGTGTGGCGTAGTAGATTTAGAGATTCCGACCCTTGCAGCACACTTGGGTTGGGGGATTCGTTGCCGAGTTAATGGCAGTTTCCATATAGCCCATGGAATTTTTTAGAGTTATAGGGTATACCACCTAGCGCAGAAGTAACATCGATTTTTCAGAGTTAAGATGATTTTTACAGAGTCTTTAAAATGCCCATGTGAATTCTTACTATATGATATACTTATGAATTGTTTTAAATTTCTCTCATATATGTTGTATAATAAATGATTATTGTGGATATGCTCTACGTACTAGTATATCTGTATTGACCCCCCTACCACTCAAGTTCTGAGTCTCAGTGTAGGGGTCCAGATAAGCAGTAGATAATTTAGATAGCTGATCAGATTGTGCAGTGGTTAGCTTTTTCTATTATAGAAGTCCTATTTTTCCAGATTATGTCACTTATTTCAGTTTTGGTCTACTGAGGGCCTTGTCCCAATTTCAAGCAATTGTCAAATTTTCATGTAGTAGAGATTTTGCAAACTGAGTCAGATGTTATTTAGATATAGTTGATTTACAATTTCCGTACTTATGTTGAATTCAGAATTGACCATGTTTCTGTAGTAGATTATGTTTTGCATCTTCTTTTATTTTATGAATATTGTGCTTGATTACCAGATAGAGAAGGGTATTCCACGCCTTCATGGTTCGGGATGTCCATCATGGCCAGGCCCTCGTTCGGGCCGTGACATAAGTAAATAGTTTAATATGAACTGATATATTTTAAGTACCTTTTTCTGAGTAAGAAATAAACAGTTTCGTTGAGCTGAAAGCAGCTTCTCAGAAAAAGACACAAAGAGAGTCACTACGATAGTATCATTTTTTTTCAATTCTTTAATATCCTAAAGGCATAGAGTATGAATTATATAAAAAGAGAAAAGACATAAATACTTTTATCTTTTAAGAGGAATGTGGGGGTGGGTGTTGGGAAGCAAAACAATCCCATATCGGAGAAATAGAGGAGGCATTTCCAATATTTAAGAGTCTCACCCAACTCTATTAGTATGAGGCCTTTTGGGAGGTGTCCAAAAACAAATTCGTAAGGGCTTGGCCCAAAGTGGACAATATCATACTAGTGCGGAGTTTGGGTGAAGTTACACGCGGTCCCAACAAGTGGTATCATAGCCCAGGTTCAGGTGTGTCGGAGTAGTGGACTGCATTTGGTGAGAAGGGGTGTGTCACAGTAGTGGAATGCATTTGGTGGTAAAGTTACACTAGGTCCCAACAAGTGGTATCAGAGCCCAGGTTCGGGTATGTCGGAGTAGTGGAATGCATTTGATAAGAAGAGGAGTGTCGGAGTACTGGACCGCGTTTGATGAGAAGGGGTATGTCGGAGTAGTGGATTGCGTTCGGTGAGAAGTTCCCAGTGTGACAACAAGACTGGAGATGTGTAGGTGGGGTCTTGACAACAAGACTGGAGATGTGCAGGTGGGGGGTGGATAGGTATTTATGTTTTTGTCCTGATAAAAACATGATAGTCTTGGGGTGGGAGGGGTGTGTCACAATAGTGGACTGCGTTTGGTGTTGAAGTTACACACGGTCCAAACAAATGGTATCATAGCCCAGGTTCGAGTGTTTCGGAGTAGTGGACTGAATTTGGTGAGAATTTCTCGGTGTAACAACAAGACTGGAGATGTGTAGGTGGGGGTGGGGGTGGATGGGTATTTATGTTTTTGTCTTGATAAAAACATGATAGTCTTGGGGTAGGAGGGGGAAATGCACTTATGTTTTTGTACTAATAGAAACATGATAGTCTTTGGGGGAGGGAGGGGGTACTTATGTTTTTCACCCTCTTTCGTTTCTTCCATTAAAAAACATTAAAGATAGTGTTTCCCTGGAAAATGGCGAGTCAATCAACCGCAAGTGCATTGGCTATTTGATCTCATTTTATATCCCACTAAATTTGGATTCCAAAGTGTGTATCTTTCCTTTAATTTTATGTGATATAAGAGGGTGATAAAGGATATACCTTTTTTCTCTATGTCGTTGTCTCGTCAATGAGGGCATATAAATTAATAGCCATGTGTACGCTTTTCTCCCCATCATCTTTCACCTATGAAGTTGTCCTTCCTTCTCAATGCCCATATAAGGCCAACCAAGATCAGATATAGTTAGTTTCTATGAAATCTATTTTATTCGAGCATTTATGTCAATGGTATAAGGTAGAACACTTAATGGGAAAGGGTGACCTTTTATCTCCTTACCAACCCCAGGTAAACTCTTTTACCACACTTTTCTCGACACCCTTTTTTACAAGCTAGAATTCAACTCTAAGGACACACTACACTTAATGAACTAATATTTTTATAGGAGAAAAAAATGAAACCAATTTACTACTCTTGTCATATATCTATAATAGTTTCCAATAATTATTATCATATAGTAAATTTTTTGCACAAACCGTACATATTGTGTAAAAAATAAAAGGGGGAATTTGTTTTGGTTAGTTTAATACAAGTTTTAGTTTGAGTCCTCTCGAGGACGCGACCCATTTTTGGGGAGATGACAGTGGTTGGGGTTATAATTTCTCCATACTACGTTACTGATTGGAAATTATTCCACATACAAGAACTGGGTAAAAGAGCTTGAACTATAAAGATCAATCTGATACCTAGCTTTTTTGGTGTGGTAAATGGTTATGTAGTCTGACGACCAAGTTTCTGTGAGGCCCAATGATTGATTAGTATTATGTCAGAGATTGCCATAGTAACTTCCTCCTCTTGAAACTTAACTAATCAAAGACAGGTGTTCACCATTTTAAGAGGGCACGAAGTTTGTGTTTGGTGTGAAGTGTACCACAATTTTTGTACAAGATAAAAAATTTCGTTCTTCTTTTTACTATGTAAATCAATTTTTGCTGTTATTGAAAATTTTTTTGCCTGGTGAGAACAATTTCGCGCCCATTTGATAATCCTATTCCAACTTAACGAAGCTTAGTAGGAATTTTAAGTGAAACTAGGCGAAGGAGGTTATGGCACGGTATAAAGGCAAGCTTCAAAATGGTCCTAAGTTAGCCATAAAGATATTGAGCAAGCCTGTAATAGTTCATCAACAAGTTTGCCACGTACAACTTATTGGCTATTGTGCTGAGAAATCAAAATGTGCCCTTGCGTATTATTTTATGCCTAATGGATCACTTGAAAAGTACATTATACCTCAAGATGGAGGAGCATATCTATTGGATTGGGAAAGGAGTTTGAAATTGCTCTTGGAGTTGCTCAAGGTATTGAATATTTGCATCAAGGTTGTGACTTGTGACATTCAAATTCTACATTTTGACATCAACCTAACAACATACTCTTAGATGAGAATTTCATACCCAAACTATCTGATTTTGGTCTTGCCAAATCATAACACACGGACAAGTGCCAGGGGAACAATTGGATATATTAGCTCCAGAATTGATCGATAGAAGTATTGAACCCATATCTCCCCAGACAGATGTTTATAGCTTTGAACTTCTAATTATTGAAAACAAATTTGGCAGCAAAAGAGGATATAATCAATTTAGAAAGGAAAAGGATATTGAAGTACAAGATGAGACACATGATGATGAAAAGAAGATGATAAAAAAGCTTATTTTAGTTGCTTTGTGGTGCATACAAATAAATCTACTCAATCGTCCCTCCATGGAGAAAGTAGTAGAAATGCGTGAAGGTGGAATTACAAACTTAGGAAATGCCTCTCAGGCCTTCTGGATTGCTGCAACCACTTCCACTGGCATTCAATCACATATGGTTTTCCAAAGCCCAAAGTGAAGACAATACACATTTCATAAGAATAAGCCACTTTACCACATATATTTTGACCGAATCAGTGGGAAAAGAAAAAATAGTAGCGTAAACACTAAGAAGTTTCCAAATGTTTCAGTGAGAATACGTTACCCACCATGCATTTTTCCGCTGAGCTGGTTCGGTGGGAAATGGGTGAAAAAATAATGTTTCGTAGAAAAAATTTCCTATTGATTATTGTTGGAAAATCCTCTATTTCTAATAGTGTTAGTTATACAAAAAAAATGGGAGACATATATTTTATTCAATAATGCAAAGTTTTATATGGAAAAATAAATGAAACCAATCAGTGTATTGACAAAAACATTGCTGTATTTTGTGTCCATAAAACATGAAGCTAAGTGGAAGCTGTAAGAAAAGTGTTGATTTAAAATCGTTAAAAGAAAATAACGCAGGAATTCAATTCAAAAGCTAGCCGCTAAAACAGAGATGGGGTTTAAAGAAGAGAATATGCAGAAAGGTTGATTATTTTCTTGTAAAAGTCATATCTTATTGATCATCAACTGGTTAACTTAAATAGCTTCTATTACAACTAAAAATATGACCAAAAAAAACAACCTATTTCTACCAAAAATATAAGTAACTAATCAATTTCCTACCAAAGATAGTGATCCTAATTTAACTAGGATTTGTACGTAAAAAAAAGCTGGAGAAAAAAGAAAAAAAACAAGTTGCATTCTTAAAGCAACTTTTAACACTCCTCCTTTCTTTATAAAATGTAAACACCAATTCTTTGCCTTAGAAGCTCGAAGTTGCTGACTGGAAATGGCTTAGTAAACAGGTCTGCTAGCTAGTTTTCAGATTTGCAGTAGATTAGAGTCACTTCTCCCTTTCGCTACACTTCTCTAAAGAAATAGACCTTGATTTTGAAATGTTTGGTCTTCCTATGAAACACCAAATTATTTGAGATTGCAATAGCTTCCTGGTTATTGACTAAAATCTCAGTACTGTCATTCTGTTCCATATGTAAATCACACATGATCTTTTTGAGCCATAGGGCTAGGTTTACTACTGCCGTTGCTGCTATGAATTCAACCTCTGCAGTAGATTGTGCAACAATTTCTTGCTTCTTAGATGACCATGAAAAGATTCCTAAACCTAGGCTGAAACAATGTCCAAAAGTACTTCTCATATTATCAGCGGATCCAACCCAATCACTATCCAAGAAACCAAACAACTTGAAGCTTTGAGACTTCTCAAACTTTACACCATAGTCAACCGTTCCTTTGATATATCTTAATATTCTTTTTACTACTCTTAAATGCATCTCACTTGCACAATGCATAAAACGAGATAAGAGACTTACACCAAATAGAATATCTGGTCTTGTCGCAGTGAGATATATTAAGCATCCGATCAAGCTTCTATAATACCTTTCGTCAACTTTATCGGCTCCATCTTCTTTACAAAGTTTCTCTTTTTGATTCAGTGTTGTGTCATCGTCTTGCAATCCTCCTTTTGAAATTTCTTTAGAATTTTCTTTTCGTATTTCTTTTGGAAAATTAACACTTCACTTTCGCTTTGCTTGATCTCCATCCCAAGAAAATAGGGCATAAGACCAAGATCTGTCATTTCAAAAACTAGCATCATCTCTTCTTTAAACTCGTCAACAAACTTTAAATTATTTCCTATTATTAGAAGATCATCAACATAAAAAGACATAATAAGAATATCATTATCTTTGTGTTTTACATAAAGAGTGGATTCCGATAAGTTTTTTTCAAAACCCAAGCCTAATAGATGATTATCTATCCTACTATACCAAGATCTTGGTGATTGCCTTAAACCATAGAAAGCTTTCTTTAGGAAATAAACCTTATTTTTATATCCGTTGACAACAAAATCATTTGGTTGCTGAACATAAATCTCCTCCTGGAGAAGACCATTAAGAAAGGCTGGCTTAACATCTAGTTGATAACATTTCAAATTTTTTTCCATTGTAATGGTTAGTAGAAATTTTATTGTGCCAAGGCAAGCAACTGGTTCAAAAGTTTCAGAGTAGTCGACTCCGAAGATCTGAGTGTAGCCCTTCACCACAAGCCTCACTTTGTGTTTGTTGATTGAACCATCTGCGTTCAACTTTGTTTTGAAGACCCATTTTACACCAATGATCTTTCTGTCAGGAGGTTTCTCAACAAGCTCCCAGGTTTGGTTTTTCTCATTCATCATCATCTCCTCCTTCATTATAGCCACCCATTTTTGATCCCCTTTTGCTTCTTCATAACTTGCAGGCTTACAAATTACAATATTGCATATCTGATAGATATTAGAGATCAACCTTGTGCCCCTAATAGGAGGATCATCTACTAGATCTTTTGGATCTAATTGAGTGGTAACTTTAGGATATTTTTGGGGCTTCTCCCAATTACAGTGTCGGTCTTCAATAAAGTGAACATCTCTAGTTATAATAATTTTTTTCTATTTAAGGTTGATAAACCTTATATGCTTGGGATACATTATTGTAGCCTATAAAGATGCCAAGAATCACCTTCTTGTCAAGTTTGTTGTGTTTAACTTGAGGAATTTGAACAAAACACACACAACCAAACACTTTTACAAAACTTAGTGAAGGTTTAAACCCATACCAAGCTTCAAATGGTGTTTTATCTTCTAAAGCCTTCGCTAGAAGTCAATTTTACACTAAGACTGCAGTATTTACTGCCTCTACCTAAAATGTTTTAGGCAACTCCATCTCATATAACATACACTTGGCCATCTCCATTATCCATTTATTTTTTCTTTCACTGACACTATTAGAGTTGTGACCCAAATTATGTTGAGCCAGCCCTAAAAGTTTCACGGTGCGACCCATATTTATGATTTTTAATAAGGTCTGTGGTGGTAGCATAGTGTTGGGCCTACACGGTATGGACTTTTATATTTTTGGGCCTAGGACTTATTTGTATGCATATATTATATCAGTGCATTTTGTGGGTTATTTCGTGTATTCAAAAAATAACCATTCTCCACATTGTACTTCTTTCCTTTCATTATAGTGAAACATCCTCTACCTTTACCCATGGTTTTTTACCGCAAGGTTTCCATGTAAATATGCGTGTTCTTATTATCTTTCTATTTTTGGTTTGCTTTATTCTTTCTGAATCATAAAAAACTAGTATCAAAGCCTGTTTGATTGTTTTCTTAGCGATGGCAACCATGAAGTATGATATTCTGCTGTTGGATCAAAACACCGAATTTTCATTATGGTAGGTTAAGATGCGGACTGTGCTCAGGCAGATGGATTTGGAAGATGCTTTATTAAGGTTTGAGAAGATACCCTCATCGTGGATGGATAAGGATAAATGACAAAATGATCAAAAGTCTCTATTACAGATCCACCTTCACTTATCCAATCAAATTCTACAGGATGTTTTGAAGGAGACCACTGCCACTTCGTTGTGGTTAAAACTAGAATCTTTATGCATGAAGAAGAGATTAACAAGTAAGTTGTATCTCAAACAATGAATTTATTCCCATTTTATGTCTGAGGGTGCGTCTTTGAACAATTACCTATCTATCTTTAAAGAAATCATCTCTAATTTAGAGAATTTGGATGTTAAGTAAGATAAGAAAGATTTAGGATTGATTTTTTTGTGTTTGCTTCCTGAATCAAACACGACCTTTAGGGATACAATTTTATATAGTCATGATACCCTGATGATTGATGAATTCTATGATGCATTGTTCTCTCAGGAAAAGATGAAGCATCTTGTGAATGGGTCAGAGACTCAAGGATATGGTCTCATTGTTCGAGAAAGGAATCACGAGAGGAATTCTGGGGGTGATGATAGGTTTAGGTCCAAATATAGAAACAAAAATAAAACCTGTAATTACTGCAAGAAGAAGGGCCATATCAAATTCTAGTATTGAAAGCTATAAAATAGAAAGAAAAGGGAAGCTCCAAAAACCGAAGGGAAACTAACCAGAGAAGTTCGATAAAACTAGTTTTGGGGAAGATGGCTGTAGTGATAGAGAACTCTTGGTAGTTTCTGATGGTATCACCAAACCCTGTGAGTATTGGATTCTTGATTCAGCTTGTATGTTTTATATGTGTCATAATCGAAATTGGTTTACGATATATGAAATAATCTCTAAAGGTGCTGTGTTGATGAGAAATAACATACCTTGTAAGATAGCTGATATTTGAACAATCAAGATCATGATATTTGATGGGGTTGTAAGGATACTTTGTGATGTCCGGTATGTCCCAGACTTGAAGAGAAATTTTATTTCCTTGAGTACCCTTGATTCAAACGGTTATAGGTGCACTGGTGAAGGTTGATTACTGAAGGTTACTAAAGGTGATTTTGTTATGATGAGCAGACAGAGAAAGTTTACAACTTTGTATGTCCTACAAGGTTCAACTATTATAGGTGATGCAACTATTTCTACCCCCTCTCTATCAAAAACTGATGTTGCTAAACTTTGGCATATACACTTGGGGAATATGAGTGAAAACGAGATAGCTGAACTAAGCAGGAGAGGACTTCTTAATGGGGCAGAGTATTACCAAATTGGAGTTCTGTGAGCACTGCATTTTCGGGAAGCATAAGAGAGTTAAATTCACTAAAGTCATCGACTTAACTAAGGGTACACTTTATTACTTTTATTCTGATCTATGGGGTCCTGCTTGAGCACCTTCTAGAGGAGGCACTAATTACTTGTTGACATTATTGATGACTATCCCAGAAAAGTTTGGGTATTTCTTCTAAAGAAAAAGAATGATGTGTTTCCTACTTTTAGAGAGTGAAAAACTCTGATTGAAAATCAGATAGGGAAGCAGGTAAAACACCTTTAGACCGATATTGGTTTAGAGTTCTACTCTAATAAATTTAATGCTTTGTGCAAGTCAGAAGAAATTATGAGGTACTTTATAGTTCGTCATACTCCGCAGTAGAATGGTGTGGCCGAATAAATGAATAGGACTATAATGGAGAAGGTGCATTGTATGATCTCTAATGCTGGTTTACCCAAGTGTTTTTAGGCTGAAGCTGCTTTCATAGCTTACCTTCTTATTAACCGCTCTTCCTTAGTCGCGTTTGATAAAAAGACTCCACAAGAGGTATGGTCTGGTACTCCTGCTAGTTATTCTAATTTGAGGATATTTGGATGTCCTGTGTATGCTCATATTGATAATGGAAAGTTGGAACCTAGATATGTCAAGTGCTTATTTATGGGTTATAAGCCTGGTGTTAAAGGTTATAAGCTTTGGTGTCCAATAAATAGAAAGGTTATAATTAGCAGGGATTTTATGTTGGATGAAACTGCCATGCTTTGGGATGAAACTGCCATGCTTTGGTCTCCCTTCGAATCTAGTGCTTTGCCCCCAGATGAGCTTAGTGACATGAATCAGCAAAAGTCAAGCACCCATGTTGAATTGTAGATTGGATCAGAGGCTATACAAGTTCCTACTTTTTAGTCTAACCCGGAGATAGAGAGTGATACTATTTCTTCTTCACCACTAGTGGCGCCATAATATTCTATTACAAAAGACAGGCTTAGAAGAGATATTAGACCTCCTAAAAAATATGCTGAAATTGATTTAGTTTCTTGTGCATTGAGTGTAGCAAAAGGTATTGATTTCAGTAAAGATATTTCTTCTTACTCAGAGGTAGTTAGCTATGATGATTCCTACCGATGGATGATTACTATACAGGAGAAGATGGAATCACTTCATAAGAATAAAACATGGGATCTGGTGAGATTGCCTAAAGATAAGAAAGCTGTCCATTGCAAGTGGGTATTCAAAATAAAAGAAGGAACACCAGGATTTTAATATGCTAGGTACAAAGCAATACTAGTTGCTAAAGGTTACAGTCATGTTCCAGGTATAGACTTTACAGATGTGTTTTCTCCAGTTGTAAAGCATAGCTTTATTAGAGCATTGCTTAGTATTATGGCCATGCATAATATTGAGCTTGATCAGTTGGATGTCAAAACTGCATTCTTAAATGGAGAACTTGAGGAGGACATCTATATGTAGCAACCAGAGGGCTTTGTATTCTCAGGAAAGGAGGACTATATATGCTTGCTAAAAAAGTCTCTTTATGGCTTAAATTAGTCGCCCAGGCAGTGGTATAAGAGGTTTGACTCTTTTACGACCTCTCATATATTTTAGAGAAGCAACTATAATAGTTGTGTCTACTTCAATGAAGTAAGTTATGGTTTATTCGTGTATCTTTTCTTGTATTTTGATGATTTGTTGATTACAACAAAGGATATGAAAGAGATAATAAAAGTCAAAGCCCAACTCAGTAAGGAGTTTGATATGAAGGATCTATGAGTAGCAAAGAAGATTCTTAGCATGGAGATTATAAGGGATAGAAAGAATTGTAAGTTATGCTTGAGTCAGAAAAGATATATTGAAAAAGTGCTTCACAGGTTCAATATGCAAAATTCCAAGACTGTACGTACTCCATTGGCAGCTCACTTCAAACTTTCGGTCACTTTATCTCCAAAGATAGATGATGAGGTTGACTATATGTCTCGAGTTCCAAACTCTAGTGCCGTCGGGTCTCTTATGTATACGATGGTGTGTTTCCGACTAGGTTTATCTTATGCTATTAGTGCAGTTAGCAGATACATGGCAAATCCTAGCAAAGAACATTGGAAACCAATTCAGTGGATTTTTAGATACTTGTATAGATCTCTGATGTTTGTTTGCAGTTTGGGCAAAATAGAGATGGAGTAATTGGGTATGTTCATTCTAATTTTTCAGGAGACCATGATAAAAGGAGGTCCCTTACAGGCTATGTTTTCACTATTGATAGTTGTGCTATCAATTGGAAAGATACTTTATAGACTACGGTTGCTTTGTCAACTACTGAGGCAGAGTACATGGCTATTATAGAGTCTTTCAGAGAAGCCATTTGGTTGAAGGGTCTATTTGGTGAACTTAGTAAATACTTGCAGATTAATACGGTCTTTTGTGATAGTCAAAGTGCTATCTATGAAAGATTAGATGTTTCACGAGAGGACAAAGCACAATGATATTTGGTATCATTTGTGCGTGAAATTATTTCTCGTGGTGATATTGGTAAGCAAGATTAGTACCCATGATAATCCTGCTGATATAATGACCAAAACACTAACAAGTGCCAAGTTTGAGAATTGCTTAGAGTTGGTTGGTGTTAGCTGTTAAGATGTGCCCTTATGGGCTTTTATAGAAGAGGTGGAGTGTTTGTCTTGAAATGGATTTGAGTTCTGAATTAGAATTCACCTCAAGGAGAAGATTGTTAGAGTTGTGACCTAAATTATGGTGAGCCGTCCATGAAAGTTTTATGGTGTGACCCATATTTGTGATTTTCAATAAGGTCTGTAGTGGTAGCGTAGTGATTAGGTCTACGCGGTATGGACCTTTATGTTTTTGGGCATAGGACTTATTATATGCACGTACTATATAAGTGCATTTCGTGGGTTATTTTGTGTATTCAGAAAATACTCATTCTCCACGTTGTACTCCTCTCCTTTCATTATAGTGAAACATCCTCTACCGCTGCTCTTAATTTTTCCCCGTAAGGGATTCTACATAAATTTGTGTGTCCTTGTTATCTTTTTGCTTGTGTTTTACTTTATTCTCCCTGAATTATAACAGACACCATTTTGTTCTGGTGTGTATGGAGTTATAAGTTGAAGCTCAATGCCGGCCTTCTCATAGAATGAATCAAATTTTGTTGAGGTATATTCCTTTCCATTATCTGAACTCAAAGCTTGAATTGTACAACGACTTTGATTTTCCACCAGTTTTTTGAATTTCTAGAATACCCAATAACTTCTGACTTGAATTTGAAAAAAAAAATCCGGCACATTCTTGTAAGATTATCAATGAAAAAAACGTAATAGATGCTACCTTTTAGTGATGGAGTTCTTTGAGGTCTGGCGACATTGGTGTGAATTAGTTGAAGCTTTTGTGAAGCTCTCCAAGTTGATTTTTTGTAGAAGACTTTTTGTGTTGCTTACCGAATTGGCTGGCATGGGCATATGTAATGCCCCATATTTCCCTAACATAATCTAAGTCCCATGAGTATTCATATATAAAATTTTTGAAACACTCATTATTTTTCAGTTTAGAGCCTTCCATTGAGTAGGAAATTCAGTTAGCTTTCCAATGATATAATATTCGCCTAAATCCAATAAACGGGCAAGAAGTTATGACGATTTTAAGTTTCAGTCGTTAAACACCGTCATTTTAACCCTTAGTGCATCGCAGAGCCAACACAAAATAACGATTGTCAATTTTCAGTGATGCTCCGCGAAACAACCGCGTCGTGCCATCAGCCAAAATCCTAATTATCCTTTCCAGTGTCCTATCGTAATAATGGCGTATCGCTCTAAGGGTGAATTTTAGAGTCAAAAGAGCACCGTTATTCCTTTGCATCGCGCCAGGTCCTCAGTTCCTAGTTGTCCAATTGCAGTGACATGACGTAATAGTGCCGCATCGTGCTAGCTCACACAATTGAGAATTTTTCAGTAATTCTGAGTTTTAAATATGAGGGCATTACAGTCTTTTTCCCCTCACCCTAGTTAGCCTTTAACACAAAATTCACCCTAATTAACCTATAATTTCATTATTTTAATAACGTTTCCTCCAAATCAAAGAAGATTCTCTCCCAATCAAGAACCCTAGTTTTCAAATTCAAGGCCAATCCTCAAGAACTCACCAAGAACTTCAAGAAATTCATCAATTAAGGTAAGTTAGATGTTTATATATGGATTCCTTTCGTCCATGGATTCCAAGTAACCTATTTAATTTACAAGTTTTGATCTTGTCAAGTTATTATATTTTAAATTATGATTTCATCCATGAATCTCCATGTACTATTGATTTTATACCATGATACCATGAATTTATTGTTATTATTTAATCCTTCATGTTTTAACATTAGTACTTATTGAATTAAACCATAAATTAATGCTATTATGATGAATTCATGCTATTCCTATAAGAACCATGACATTCCTATGATTGTTTTAAACCATGAACTACAAGTGTTTGATAAAATGCCTACAAGAGTGGTTTATTTAATAAGAGCCTTCATGTTTTGATCTCCAAGTTTTAGTGTCATTTTACTATAATTGTTTTGAGTCCTGGGGGTATTGAATACCCAAAATACATAGATGTTTATTTAAGTTTAGTCTCAGTACATTACAAAATAGCATCAGATTATACTGTGAGCATTTTCAGAATAGTCAAATATCAGTCAATTAAACTCAGAACAGTCTAGTATTTTAGTGTCTTTTAGTTGGGAGTAGGATTTAGCACCGAGGGAGTGTAGGGATGACGGCTTCCCCGTCAGATAGTAAGAGTCGTTAGTAGTAGTCCCTATACTCCAGAACTACGTAGCCAGCATAGGATATGAGAAGTCACCTGTCAGATTAGGCTTGAATATCTCACAGGGGTCACCCGTCAGTTCAGGCTTGACACCCTTAGTCCATTGGACATTATATCAGTTTAGTAGATCCACACAACCATTTTTTGTACGTGGCATGGTATTAACACCCTTTCAACTGGGGTTATGAGTTGGACCCCGATTAACTCAAATTGGGGAATGTCGATTAGATGATACATCCCACAGTCTCAGATATAGTCTTAGTTAAAGTTTCAATTCAGTTACACAGTCTTAGAGTTTCTTGACCAAAGCATACAAATATCAGTATTTTTTAGTATTTTAGTTTATAGATTTTACTCAGTCCATGTTATATGCATGGTCATGCATTCCCAGTATCTATAGATTTTCTCGTATATTTAGTATTTACAGATTGTCATGCATACTCGATATTTACAAATTCTCCATATATTTTTAGTATCTACGAATTCCATGTTCTCTACTCAATACTCCATGTTTTACATGCATATTCAGTTAATTATTAGTTCTATTCATGAAACCATGCATATAAGCCTACCTCATTTAGCATACCAGTATATTTAAAGTATTGATCACATACCTTTCTTTGCGCTATGATGTATCATATAATAGGTGCTGACGCGCTATTCCCGGACCACACTTAGACCTCACTCCTTAGGCTATCAGTAGTACAGTAGCAGTGGTGAGTCCTCATCATTTGAGGATAAATTATTTTACTTCATATCTCTATTTCAGTAGTCAGCAGAGTTAGTTTGGGGCCTATCCTATCAACTTATATTCAATCAGTCAGTTTAAAGTTTTTTCAGGCATTATATTCAGTTATTCAGTATTTGGATGTTCAGTTGACATGTCATCTTATCAGTATTTAATTAGATTCAGTCAGTTTTTCTATAGATTCATATTTAAGTATTGATTCAGTGATAAAACCTTATGGCAATATCAGATTTTTCTGCAACTATGATATTATTATTCAGTGCTTACAATAGGTACCAACTCATGGGTTAGCTTCTGGTCCCTTGGGACTGTAAGCACCATGCGACAACTAGGGGTAGTCCCGGGTCATTACAACATGATATTTAGTAGCATTAACATCCAAATCCGGTAAGTTCTCAGCCATATTTAATTTCTGCATTTTTACAAGACCTTGATAATGATAGTGCCCAAGTCTCCTATTCCATAACTCAGCAATGTTTTCTTTTGCTGCATACACCATCTGCTCTTCTTGCAATAGATTTAATGAGAAACTTCTGCCTCTCATTTTTACTTTAAATAGGTCTTGTCCAGATGGTTCCTTGATCAAGAAGTATTTATCTTTGAAATATAATTTGAAACCTTTTTCTAATAACTGACCTACACTTAACAAGTTTTGGTCCAAATTGGGTACATAAAGAACATTAGAAATTATTTGTGCCCTATTGTGTTTCAATTGTAATGGTTCTCATTCCTTTTGCTGGAATATAACCACCATGACTGATTCTAAATTTTTTAACTTTAGTAGACCTCAATTATTTAAAAAGATTTTTAATCACAAGTCATATGATTTATGCATCCGCTACCAATCATCCATGACTCACTTGAGACACTACTTGTATAACATGATGCGACAAAGAGTTGATCTTCTTCCTGTTCATGAATAACTCAAGCCTTTGTATCTTGCTACTAAGTTTTGTTCTTGCAGATGATTGTTTCATGCCCAAGATCATTGCACTTAATGCACTTAGCATCAACCATCTCCAGCACTTGAAAGGTGCATGTCCAAGCTTGCCGTAATGCTTACAAGGAAGGTAGTTTCCTTCAAACCACTTGTTTTGTTTTTTTTTGCTGTTTGCTGCACCTTCTACATTAGTTGGTTGGTACTTCTTATTCTTATTATAACGTCCATCATCATGATGCTTGGCTGGTAAGGCACTTTTGGCAGTTCCTTCTTATCTCATAACATGCCATTGCTCTTGCACTGGAAAAGCACTTAAAAGTTCTACAAGTGTGATCTTAGAAAAGTCCTTAGTATTTTTTAAGGTTGTTATGGTAGCCTCAAATCTCTTAGGTACCATTACTAGAATTTTTTCAATGATCCTTGAATCATTAAAAGTGGAACCCAACAATTTGGTGTGATTTGCTAAATTAAGAAGTCTGTCATAGTACTCCTTTATGGTTTCACTTCTTTCATCCTTTGTAGCCCAAACTCATATACCAGATTCAATACTTGTATCCCTTAAATCCTCTTATCTCCTTCATACTCAGTCTTGAGATAATCCCATATCACTTTCACTGATTGCAAGGACATGATACGAGTTAAGATATTAGATGAAACTACAGTAAATAAGCATGCCATTGCCTTTGATTTCCTAGTATTCCTCTCCTTGTGAGTTTTAATCTGTGGTACCGTGGGATTGTCTAAAAAGGGATCTATCTCGTAGTCATCTTCAACAGCTTCCCAGAGATCCAAAACTTGCTGATATATCCATATTCTAACTGCCCAAATTTGATAACTTTCTCCATGAAAGTTGGTGGTGCCATTAAAGAAAAATTTGCTTCTCCATTCATGGTGTCCACTGGATCAGATTGATGCACACACTCACAGGTCCCTTAAGATTAAAGCTCCAATACCAATTATTCTTTTAAAATAGTTAAAAGGAAATAACGCAGGAATTCAATTCAAAAGCTAGCCGTTGAAATAGAGATGGAGTTTAAAGAAGAGAATATGCAGAGAGGTTGATTATTTTCTAGTAAAAGTCGTGTCTTATTGATCATCAATTGGTTAACTTAAATAGTGGCTATTACAACAAAAAATAGGAAAAAAAAACCTATTTCTACCAAAAATATAAGTAACTAATCAGTTTCCTACCAAAGATAGGAATCCTAATTTAACTAGGATTTGTTTGTAAAAAAAAACTGGAGAAAAAAATAAAAAAATAGGTTGCATTCTTAAAGCAACTTTCAACAAAAAACAATTCAGGAAAAGTAAAAATATGCAACAGGCTTACGAATAAAATAGAAGGGTTAACCTGCATCATTCACAAGGACATTTAATATACTTAACCAAATCATAGGAGTGATTCTTGGGATAAAAAGTTATGAAACGAATTCAGAATATAAAGAAGTAAAGAAAGGACGAAGTCAAGATTGATCATCATTTATCATATATACTTAAAAATAATTTTGACTTTACATACTATGTAAATTTTCTATTAAGGGGCCGAATATACCACCTTGCGTCCCTTTATTTTCGCCCCTCATTATGGTGCCAACTTTTTTTATTCTACAAAATATTGGTAGTGACCAGCTACTAATGTGGGAATTTGCAATCCTCAAGGTCCATTCATGGCCTCAAAAGAAAGTAAGATTATACAGAGGATTGATCGTATCAATAGTGTCCCAAAAATGTGATGAATTAAGCACATTTCAGGAATGAAAATAGTCTAACACAGTAAAATTTGAAATCTCAATTCAATACAAGACATTCATCTTCCTTTACAATACAATGTCATGCTGGGTTCAATTGGTGTGAATGAAAAATGAAAAGTTTCTTGGAGGGGACACAACTCTTCGAGTAAAAGACACATTATTTCGAGAAAAGGTATGACTATTTGGATGATTGTGACTATTCGAAAAAGACACACTCTTTTAAATAGACAGACATGATTATTCAAAAAGGATACACCTTTACGGTGAACCATTGTCACCTTTCGGAAAGGGAACTTAATGGTTATATAAACCTGTGTTTTTCCACTGGTTTAGAATGATTTTTTTTTTGTATTTGAAAACATTTCTTGTCATCTAAAATACTCTGGGTGATCATCTAACTGTTGAGTGAGTTTGAAGAGAATCTGATCGTTTGAGGTACCACTACAGTCGGATTGCTGGGAGGAACATTTCGCAACCTCAGGTACTTGAAGGAAATTATTTCCTTAAGGATAGTCCGTGAATTCAGAGGACTTTGCTTTTTCGGCTTCATCTAGTTTTCTTTAAAATACTGAAAATAGCCTTCTTTAAAAGGGCATTTTTGATCTTGTGTTGAAGGTGTTGGAAACTTTCTAAGAGTTCTTGATTTATTCTTGAACTTGTGTTGAAGTTATTTTACCAAAATACAGATTTTTGTGTACCCAAAACAACAATCTTAAGGAAATAAGTGGAATCTCTTTTCTTGTTTGGTTAAATTTTCTTTTCACTAAAGTTTTTTTCTCCATAATCTGTTTTGTTTGATTTATAGAGATTAAGGCTTTAAGCTTTCTACTTCGTTTGAACTTAACAAGTGATTTGAAAAAATAAAAATCTTCATTACAAGTTATAGGTCATTCGGTTGACGATTGGAAGTCATAAAAACTTCATCGTTAAACTAGAAACAAGGAGTGTTTAAAGTTGCTACAACTTTATAAGTAGTATTTTGATATACTAAAACTTACCATCTTGTTGTGACAAGAAGATGGCTACTGACAGTCAAGTGAATGATACTACAATGACAATGCGAGCAACTAATGTTGGCATAATGAGTCATACGAGTGCTCCGCAGGAAATGGTACCAGTGGAAAAACCCAAAAAATTCACGGGTGTTGATTTTAAAAGGTGGCAATAGAAGATGTTCTTCTACCTTACAACTTTATGCCTTCAAAGATTCACATCTGAAGAAGCTCCAGAGATGCCTGAGGGAACTTCAAACCAGGAGAAATTTGTCGTTATGGAGGC
Organism: Capsicum annuum; assembly: GCF_002878395.1. NCBI lineage: Eukaryota > Viridiplantae > Streptophyta > Magnoliopsida > Solanales > Solanaceae > Capsicum > Capsicum annuum. The sequence continues at coordinate 52,620,116 of NC_061111.1, read as the reverse complement.
GTGGAAACACTCCAATTTCTAATGCAGGAATTACATTCTAAATGGCCTCTAAGATGAACTATACAATGAGTATATTGGAATGAAGACAACAAAAGAGTTTTGGGGGGAGCTAGAAAGAAAATACAAGACGGAAGATGCTGGAATCAAAAATTTCATCGTTGTAAGATTCCTTGAGTTTAAAATGACGGACAACAAGCCTGCCGTATCTCAAGTCCAGAAACTTCAAGTTATCATCCACGATCTGTAATACCCTAAATTTTCCTTAAGTTTAATTTAGTCTCCAAAAGATTTAGGGATGACCTCCTGAGTAAATATTATTTAAATCAGCTAGCATTTCCCCAATTTAGACTTTTTATCATGTGGGAAATTGAATTAGACTTAAAACGATACCAATTTCGTACAAATTCGGTGTCGGGATAAAAAGTTATGGACGTTTTACAGAGAACTGTCTGAACTGCCTAGGAGCGATGGGCGAGCCGACGGACCGTCACACAAGCGACAGACTATCACGCAAGCGACAGACCATCGCTCCAGCCATCGCAATTGAGGTAGAAACCCATTCACTGGCCAAGTGCGGTGGTCAGGCCAATGGACCATCGAACTAGCGATGGACCATCGCCCAAGCCATAGCAGCTAAGGTAGTAAGTCCCTGTTCTAGCCCAAGTATGACGGTCAGGGTGAAGAACCATCACAATAGAGATGGACCATCTCCCAAGCCATCGTAACTAAGACAGTGAGGCATTTTTCAGGAAATGATGCAACGGGCCGTCCGACAGACCGTCACCCAAGCCGTCGCAACCTTTACTCAGGGATTTTTAGCCTTTTTAAAAGGGTTTTTGGGTCTTTTTTCACCCTTTTTAACATCTAATTATATCAGACCAGAGTTCAAAACTTCATTATTCATCTATAATACCAAATTAGGGTTTCTCTCAAAGATCAAACCCCAAGAACAAGATACAAGCCCTTCTTCAAGAAAACTCAAGAGTCAAGCATCACTATCTAAGAATTTTCAAGAAAAGACTCCAAGAACATTCTCAAGGCTTCAAAAGTTATCTTGTCTCATTGAATCAAGCCAAATAAGGTATGTGGGGTTTGAACAAGGATAACTCTTTCACCCTTGTTCCCAAAGGCTTATTTTAATTACAAATTTCTACGATTTATGAGATTTTCCATGAAATTTAAATTAGGGTTTATACCCATTTTACTTATTTGTAAGAATATGAGATTTCCCATGGATTATATATTTAATTACATAATTATGCTTATATTTCCAAGCCTATTGTTGAAATTTTCAGATTTTTAAGATCATTTATGAATAATTTCATTACCAAGTATGAATTTTGAGATGTTTGACATGAGATTGATGTTTGGGTCAGTAGACCTCGTTTAAAGATTGTTGTTTTAAGGTTGTTTGTGACATAAGCACCCTATGGCAAGATTATATTCAGATTTTAAGTAAAGATTTGACCTTTTGGGTCTAAGTTAAGATAGGAATTCACATTGTTCATATAATTTAAAGCAAATATAAGCATTATACTATATTTTAAGGTGAATTTCCTAAAAAGTTTTGAGCCTAAGTATGGGAGTAGAATCTGATGACAAGGGTAGAATAGATCTCCCCAATGTGGGAAAGATGTTGGACTCCATGTCAGCTCACATGGTTTATGTCAGTTAGATAAAACTCCCTTAGTCCTAAAGTCCTATAATCTCTAGGTTTCAAAGAAGTCCCTTATTATACATAAGATAAAAGTATAAGTTTTAAAGCTATTGTTTTAAGATTCCTCTTGCTTACGTTTTGAGAATAACATTGAGAATACAAATTTTAGAACTAAGTGTAATGACTCACGAGATCTATGCTATATGCTTTACTAAACATGGTTTATGAGATTCAAATTTCAGTTTTACTCAAGCTATGTGAGTCATTTATATCAGCATGCATGATTTTATAATGATTGATGATATTGTTTACTTATTGTATACACACCCATATACTCAGTACATCCTCAAAGTACTGATCCACTTATATATCTATGTCCTGCATTGTCTCATAATGTAGGTCCAGGCGCTTAGTCTCAGAAGTGACAGTGATCCTCGAGTATCTCTATCTACACCTCTGTAGTTGATGAGTCCTCAAAGTTCGAGGACCTATTTTCCCTAATTTCAGTCTTCATAGTAGTTGGTTTATTTCCCTCCAATTTAGTTCGAGTCAGTTGGGGGTTTGTCCCAATGACTCTCTTGTTTTTTTAGTAAGTAGAGGCTAGTAGAACTATTAGTTGATGTTTTAGATTTCAGTAATGGTTGTTCAAGCAGTATTTTCAGTTATTTGAGTTTAGACATGGTATGACAATACAAGTGTTTTTCTCTATTTTTCCTTAAAGTAAGTTCAAAAACTCAGTAGTAGGCTCAAAGGGTTAGCTTGGGGCTACTTGTATCCTTAAGCACCGTGTCACCTCTTGGGATGAGAATTTGGGGCATTACAAACTTGGTATGAAATCCTAAGGTTTAGAGAGTCCTAGGGAGTCTGACAAGACGCATTACATAGAGTCTTGGTGATCGGTGTGTAGCGCGCCATATCTATGAGCAAGAGGGTACAAGAAGTTTTTGAAAAAGTCATCTCTTTCTTTCATAATCTGTCGTGCTTACAGTTGTCACTCTCTACAATTAATTCGTGTCTTTTATAACAGAAAATGCCTCCTCAAAGAGCTAATGCCTATAGGAATGATAACCAACAACCTCAGCCTATTGATCCCCTGAATGAGAATGTGTCTCATCCTGAGTTTTGGGCGACTTTTCAGGTGTTAGCCCAGGTAGTCACTGCTAATATTCAGGCCAATAACTAGGTTACAGTTCCGCATCAGCAAGGAGGTGATTTAGCTACAGCTAGGATTTGTTATTTCATAAGGATGAATCCGCCAGAGTTTTATGGGTTGAAGGTAGGTGAGGATCCACAGTTGTATCTTGATGTAATGAACTGATTTTTTTCTGAACTGGAATGCTACACGGTGCTCGTGACCCTGAAGGACCCCAAGATAACCCATGACTGATATCTGTACCTGTAAACTGCATAATATATCATAAAATGTGGAAAACATGACTAAAAGGCCATAAGGTTGAATCTGAACAAAATATAATATCTGGTGGGGTATAAATACCCAAAACATAATATAATAACTATCTGAAAACATGATAGTCTAGAAAGCCTCTAACTGTATTAATAGAGAGTTGAAGGAACATGTCTCCAACTAACTCTGTAAAAATAAAGAAAACTAAACTGAAATAGTAACCAAAATAAAGTCATGTAGTCATACTGGTGATAGGTCATCACGAATTGTCGTTATAAAAAGGTGAAATCTTGTTTTTCTGATTAAGGTTGACGACATTGGTGATAGGTCATCACGGGAGTGACGACTTGTCATAAAATGTCATCAATGGGGGTGAAAATCTTCCCAGGGCTAGCAACACTGGTGATAGGCCATCACAGGCGTGATGGCTTGTCACAAATGTTGTCACTCCGTTTCCCAACCTGACATGCCAGAGTAAAATGGGCATAACTTTTTGCTTCGATATTGTTTTTATGAAAAATCAGTATCGTTGGAAAGATAATTCAATTATGTATATGTTGGAGGGTTGAGACACCAAAAATTATTTGTACAATGAGAGATATGATAGTTTGAATCTGACTATGGCAATATCTTTCTCAAGAATTCGATCGGTGAGGAATGTTTTGATTCGTCTATTAGCTAAGAGTTATTTGAGGCCTTAATACACCTCAACCTTGATATTAAAACTACCAAAGCACTAAGATTTAATACTCATGAGTTTAAAGCATGGTTCTAATATTGGTTTTTTCAGGGTATTACAATATCTCCCCCTTTAAAATATTTGTCCTCGAATGATGACTGATAGAGAGGGAAGAAAAGATAAGATGATGCATACACTGATCATGCTCAAATAGCACATGATTTTAGGACTGAAATGAATTCTAAACTGAATATAGCATAACTGAACATGCATATCTGATGCATGACTGATAAGCTAAACTCATGAATGAATGACTGATGTTCGGATGAACTAAAATTTCTCGCAATGAGAATGCATATCTAATGCGTGATTGCTTGACTGAACTGATACATGAATGCATGATAAGCTATACAATGGTACTTAATACCAAGTTTATATTGGAATTTTGAACATATAACTGAATAAACTTAAGAAAAATGGTTACCTTGAGCTAAGTCTAAATTGGCAGAGAAAAGATAAGGGTACTTAGTTTGTATGTATGCTTCTTCTTCCCAAGTAGCTCCCTCCACGAACTAATTCCGCCAAAGAACCTTGACTAGAGGGACTTCTTTGTTCCTCAGCCTATGAGTCTAATAGTCGAAGATTTTGATTGGAATCTCTTCATAAGAGAGGCTGTTCTGAACATCTATGCTCTGAAGAGGGACTACAACTGATGGGTGACCTATGCACTTCTTGAGCAAAGAAACATGGAAGACTGGGTAAACTGAAGCTTGATCTAAAGGCAATTCGAGCTCATAAGCTACCTTGCCGAAGTGAATGAGAATCCTAAAGGGACCGACATATCGGAGACTGAGCTTCCCCTTCTTGCCGAATCTCTTCACTCTCTTCATGGGAGAGATCTTGAGATAGACATAGTCATCGACCTCAAATTTGAGATCCTATCTATGAACATCCGCATAAAACTTCTATCATCTCTGAGCATCCTAGAGTCTTTCTCTAATCAACTGAACCTTCTCTAAGGCATCGAATACTAAGTTAGGACCTATGACTGTGGCCTTACTAACTTTGAACCAACCGATCAGAGACCTATATCTCCTACCATAGAGAGCTTTGAGTGGAGCCATCTGAATTCTGGAATGATAGCTGTTGTTGTATGCAAACTTAATCAAAGGCAAATGGTCATCCCAACTTCCCTTGAAATCAATTTCACACGCCCATAGCATATCTTCTAGAGTCTAAATGGTCCTTTCTGCTTGACCATCTGTCTGAGGATGAAAACTGTACTGAGATAAACTTGGGTACCAACACCCTTTTGGAACACTTTCCAAAAGTGAGAGGTGAATTGGGTACCTCTGTCTGAGATGATAGATAATGGAACACCATGTAATCTGACCAACTCCCTTATATAGACTTTGGCATAATCCTCGACTAGATAAGAAGTAAGAACTGGAAGAAAGTGAGATGACTTGGTCATTCTATCTACAATGACCCAAGCTGAATCATGCTGATGACGAGTGCGAGGCAAACCCATCACAAAGTCCATGTTCACTTCTTCCCACTTCCAAGTAGGAATGGTGAACTCTTGTATGGAACCACTAGGTTTTTGATGCTCTATGTTAACCTGCTGACATGTAGAGAACTTAGCCATAAATTCTATAATATCTCTCTTCATCTTACTCTACCAATAGATCTCCTGCAAGTTGTGGTACATATTAGTGGCCCCTCGATGAATAGAGTATCATACACCATGCATTTCTGCAAGAATTTGCTGCCTCAAGTCATCTACACCTTGAATACACAGACAACCCTGACAATGAAGAACACCATCTCCCCCTTGGGAGAAAAACTCTACTTTCTGATCCGAAACTGACTCTTTTAGCTTGACAAGGCCAGGATCCCTACTTTGCTTCTCTTTCACCTTAGAAACTAGAGATGACTAGAAACTACTCTGAACACATACACCACCCTCTGAAGAGTCTACTAAACAAACGCCTAGTCTGGCAAACTGATGGATCTCTTGAGCTATCTTCTTCTTGCTATCCTCAACGTGAGAAATAATACCCATAGAAATTCTATTGAGAGCGTTGTCCATAATGTTGGCCTTTTCCAGATGGTAAAGGACACTTATGTCATAATCTTTCAAAAGCTCTAACCACCTTCTCTGATGAAGATAGAGATCTTTCTGAGAAAAGACATACAATAGACTCCTGTGATCTGTGAAGACATCTACATGAACTCTATATAAATAATTTCTCCTAATCTGTAAGGAAAACAGCACAACTGCTAACTCAAGATCATGAGTAGGGTAATTCTTCTCATGGGGCTTTAACTGTCTGGAGGCATAGGCTATGACCTTACTATGCTGCATGAGGACACAACCTAAACCTATTATGGATGTATCATAATATACTACGAATCCATTAGAACCGTCGGTAAGTGCTAAAACTGGAGCTGAGGTTAGTCGAGTCTTCAACTCCTAAAAACTCTTCTCGTAAGGTTCTTACCACTGAAACTTGACCTTCTTCTGAGTCAATTTGGACATAGGGGATGCAATAGAAGAAAATCCCTTAAAAACCGTCTGTAATAGCCAGCCAACCTCAAGAAACTCCTAATATTTGATGGAGATACTAGGCGAGGCCAGTTTCTTACAGCTTCAGTTTTTTGAGAATCTACCCTGATTCCATTACCAAAAACAATATGGCCAAGGAATACTACTGATCTTATCCAAAACTCACACTTACTGAACTTGGCAAATAACTAATGATCTCTGAGAGTCTGAAGAATAATTCTGAGATGGTCTTAACGATCATTCTTTGTGAGGGAATAAACCAGAATATCATCTATGAAGACTATGACAAATATGTCAAAGTACTGCTTAAACATACGTTTCATCAAGTCCATGAAAATGGCTAAAGCATTAGTAAGACCAAAGGACATAACTAGAAATTTGAAGTGACCATACCGAGTACGAAAAGCTATCTTTGGGATGTCACATTCTCTGACTCAAAGCTGGTGATACCCTGATCTGAGGTCTATCTTAGAGAAATAGCTGAAACCCTAAAATTGGTCAAACAGGTCATCAATTCTGGGAAGTGGATACCTGTTCTTGACCGTAACCTTATTGAGCTGATGGTAATTAATACATATCCTGAGAGAATCATCTTTTTTGTGCACGAATAAGACTGGTAAGCCCCACAAGGAAATGCTGGGTCTGATAAATCCCTTGTCTAAGAGATCCTTCAACTGTTCTTTTAGTTCCTTGAGTTTTGTAGGTGCCATTCTGTATGGAGAAATAGAGATAGACTGAGTGTGTAGAATAAGATCAATGGCAAAGTCTATTTCCTTTTTGGGTGGAATGCCTAGAAGATCTTCAAGAATTACATCTGAATACTTATTAACTACAGGGACTGATTCAAGCTAGGAGATTCAGAACTGGAATCCTTAATATACACTAGATGATACACACACCCTTTAGAAATCATTTTCCTTGCCCGAAGGTAGGAAACAAAATGACCCTTGAATAATGAATTAATACCCCTCTACTCTAAAACAGGTTCATTCGGGAACTAAAGTTGAACTATCCTATTTCTGCAGTTGACTATGGCATAGCAGGAATGAAGCCAATCCATGTCGAGAATGACATCAAAATTAGTCATCTCTTATTCGACTAAATCTACTGACGTGGATCTCTGAAATATCATGACCGGGTAGTTCTTGTATACCCACCAAGCTATAATGGTTTTACCCACTGGGGTAGAGACTGAAAAGGGCTCTGCTAAAATTTTGGGACTGATTTTGAAATCGCCTGCTATGTATGGAGTAACAAAAGAGAAGGATGTGCCTGGGTCTAGCAAAGCAGAAACATGAACATGGAAAATTTGTAACATACCAGTAATGACATCAGGAGAACTTTCCTGATCCTGCCAAGTCTAAAGAGCATAGAGTCTATTTAGTAGTTGCCCACTAGTAGCACTGGAAGCGATACCCTGCTGGTTCGGGTGCACGAACTAAGTTGTGGAATGATTTTGCTGATCCTGAGGACCTGGCTAGGGATATTCTATAACCTGGATTGCCACAACCGAAACAAATGCCACTACCTGGTCTACACACACTCTGATGGTTCTTACTGCAAGTCTGAAACTGAGGATAAGTACGGGCATTACTGACACTGCCCTGGGTCTTAGCCACTGGCGCTATATCTTTGTTTCCTACTTTGAACTTAGGAGCTAGAGCACTAGTTGAAGAAGGAGCTGGAGCTGATATCTTGGAGCAAAACTGTGAACGGTTTCCTCTTTCTGATTTGCACTGAGCAAAGTTGAAACTGCCTGTCTTTTCTATCTTGTTCTGCTTTCCCTAGTCCTAATCTTTTGCTCCTCTATTTGCTGGGCATGGGTCATGTGTCTATCTAAAGTTATATCACTATTTAGCATCGCAGATCTATACTTATTCACCATGCTATTATTTACCCCTGACATGAACTTACTCATCTTGGCTCTACTGTCTGCAACTATATGAGGGGCATATCTGGCTAACTGAGTAAATCTGAGAGAGCACTCTTTAACCATCATATTTCCCAGGCTGAGGTTGATGAACTTTAGGACTTTTGCCTCCCTCAGCTCTTGGGGAAAGAATCTATCTAAGAAAGTCGTGACAAATTTCTCCCAATCAACTAGACCTGCGTCCTCTAACCTTTCAAACTTCCACTGATTATATTAAGTGTGAGCGACATCCTGTAATTTGTATGGGGATAACTGGCACTTTGAGATGAAGTAACTCCCATGATGTCAATGACTTTTTCGACTTGGTCAATGAATTCTTGAGGGTCTTCATCAGACTTAGACCTAAAAATAGATGAAGGGTTCATTCGGGTGAAGTCTCTAATCATATCTGCGGCTGAGTTGGCCACTGGGTTGGCTGGAACGACAATCGGTCATTCATTTTGGGAAGCTATAGACTGAGAAAGAGTGGTAAATATAGTTCTAAACTCTGTATGAGAAACATGTTCTCCCAAAGGATTTTCGAGCTGAGGAGCTAGCTGGTTTCTTCTCTTTAGAAGCCTGTTCTGAAATAAGAGAAGAACGGATTAGACTAGGAGTTTACTTGAGATTATGCTCACTAGCACGACATGTATACTGAAGAAGGGAAAATATTCCTAAAACATCTCGTAGCCTCCTATACATAAATGTGGTGCACAACACACCCATGTACAAGACTCTACTAGATACGACTTTTAGACTTTCTAGGACACTATTAAACCTTAGGCTCTGATACCAAGTTTGTAACGACCTAATTTTTTTTAACCAAAATGCTACAAGGTGCTCATGACCCCGAAGGACCATAAGCTAACCCATGACTGATATCTGTACCTCTAAACTACATAATATATCATTAAATGTAGAAAACATGACTAAAAGGCCATAAGGTTGAATCTAAACAAAACATAATATCTGGTGGGGTATAAATACCCAAAACAAATTGTAATAACTATCTGAAAACATGATAGTCTAGAAAGCCTCTAACTGTCTGAATAGGGAGTTGAAGGAACATGTCTCTAACTAACTCCATAAAACTAAAGAAAACTGAACTGAAATAATAAATAAAATAAAATCATGTAGTCCCCAAATGAAGAGGACTCACTGCAACTCTGAGTATTGAAATGCTACTGCTACTGCTGATCTGGAACCTGTGCCTCTGAACCTATGGTATAACATAAAAAAAAGCACCATAGCGCAAATACATTAGTACATCTGAGAGTACTGAGTTATACGAGTGAGGTAGGCTAAATGCAAAGGGTTATATCATGAGCAATGCTAAATAACTGACTAATATGGACGTGAGAGTACATACATGAATACATAGTAACTGAGATTGTACTAACATGAGAAAACTTATTCTGTATACTAATAACATGAACGACCATATCTGACAGTCATAAATCTGATGGAACTAACTAAGTTCTGTACTATATTTGAGTTGACTGTATCGACAGTCCCTATGTTTGAAGAACTAACTGAGTTCTTTTACTAAGAATGAACCTGAAATTATAGGAGGTAGTGGTTTAACCAACAAACCCCATATGTGCCATTATGGCTAAGCCGAGGTCCAATCTCTGCCCTGACTGGAAGAGTGTCAATACCTCACCACTATAAGGACAACGTAGGAGTAACCCTCATATAACAGGTAACACTACTGAGAATGGTAGGGAACCCTCATATAACAGGTTAAGCCACCTCATCTACCCTCGTATAATAGGCTGTGATATCTCAACCTATGCTGGCTACATAGGTTTGGAATGCAAGAATGACTACTAAGAATCATACCCTCATATAACAGGTGCGTTCCCATCCTTGGATTCACTCGGTGCTAACTTCTACTCCCATCTGAAGAGACTGAACATGAGTAACTGACCGTACATGGACTGAGCTTACTGAATTCCATTGGCTGACGAAATACTATTGCTATCTACTAATGGACTGAGATATGAGATTTCTAAGATTTCCTGAGTCACATGACTGGCTGAATTCTAGGAAAATAACTTGACTGAGGATATCATGAAAACATGACATGGATCTAGGCACACAACTATATTTTTCAGGTACAAGTACCCCCAGACACGATAGAAGGAAACAGACGTACATAACTGGCTTAATCATAAGAGTAGAGTCCACATTTCATCATATCATACATGAGGGATTTCAGAGTAAGCATGGTTATCAATAATGTATTATATGGAAAGGATTTAATATCACATGGAAGTACTTGCACAACCTTAATATCATGTTCATTGCATAATCATACTAGAAACACATATCAATAGCATGGAAGTTCATGTGGAATTATCTTAAGAGTTGACATAGCTTGTCATTTAAATACTATGGGATCGTAATAACATGATTTTTAGTATTCCTTGCATGCACACTTTGGGGCATAGGTTTTCTCAACAATTTTAATCATCTTAAACCGCCCAAATTCATGTGTTTTAACTACAAACATGCATACATCACAAAAGTCAACTTAAATTAATACCTTGAATCTTAAACAATGATCATTAACATGAACAACATCACATAACAACAAGGAAATCAAAGTTTCTCATTTAAAAGCATGGTTCTTGAACTCTATGAATGAAAAGGATCCATAGATGAACACTACGCATACCTCAGTGATTGAATCTTAAAAAAGATCTAATGCTTCTGAAGGTTCTTGAAGAATTCCTTGGGCATTCTCTTGAGGAGATGATCTTGAGAGAAAACCCTAATCTTGTGGTTGAGAGTGTATGAGAGATCTTTTTGAGATGTTTAACTAAAGAGAATGGAAGATAATATGCTCCTTGAGGCTTATAAGTTGTGGGAAGTCAAGGGAAAAGACCAAAATACCCTTAATAAAACGTCCCTCAAATGCTGGGAAAAATAGCTGCAACATTTGTGATAAGCCATCATACTGGTGATAGGTCATCATGAATTGTCATCACAAAAAGATGAAATCTTAGTTTTCTGGTTAAGGTTGACGACATTGGTGATAGGCCATCACAGGTGTGATGGCTTGTCACAAAATGTCATCACTTGGGGTAAAAATCTGCCATGGTTTGACGACATTGGTGATAGGTCATCACGAGCGTGATGGCTTGTCACAAATGTCGTCATTCATTTTCCCAGCCTAACATGGTGGAGTCAAATGGGCATAACTTTTCGCTCCAAAATGGGATTTAGGAAAAATCAATATAATTGGAAATATAATTCAATTATATATCTGTTGGTGGGTTGTGAGCCCAAAAATTCTTTGTTTAATGAGAGATATGATCATTTGAATCTCACTATGGCAATATCTTTCTCAAGAATTCAATCGGTAAGGAATGTTTTGATTCGTCTATTAGCTCAGAGTTATTTGAGGCCTTAATACACCTCAACCTTGGTATTAACACTATTAAAGCACTAAGATTTAATATTCATGAGTTTGAAGCATGGTTTTAATATTGGTCTGAATTTTCAGTGTATTACATTTGATGAGGTGAGGAAGATCACCCAAGTTATGTCTACTTCTGAGGAAAAGATACATATGATTGGGTTGTGATTTAGAGGAAAAGTAGAGGGGAGGGTGCTGCTCCCATGACTTGGCAGGTGTTCCGGGATACATTTTTGGACAAGTTCTTCCTACTTGAGATGAGGGAAGCAAAGATAGAATAGTTTATAAACCTAAGGAAAGGCTCCATGATAGTTAAGGATTATTGCCTCAAGTTCAACCAGTTATCTAAGTATGCTCCTAATTTGATGGCTGACACCAGAACTAGTATGAGTAAGTTTGTGACTGGTGTATCTGGATTGGTTTTTAAGGAGTGTAGGAATGCTATGCTCAATAGATACATGGATCTTTCTAGACTGATGATCCATGCTTAGTAGATAGAAACAGACAAGACAAAGAAGAGAGATAGAGTTAGAGGGAACAAAAGGGCTAGATCAGAGCAGCATGAGTATGGTCAGACTAGATCTCATGAAGAGAACCGCCTACAGTTTCAGAGCTATTCGTCTATGCCAGTACCTTTATCAGCTAGTGCTCCCATACCCAGAAACAAGTAGGAGCAGGGGAATAAGCCTACTATGTCCAGGTCCTAGAATAGTTTGAGTAACAGGCCAGTTATCCCCCATGTGCTAAGTGTGGCAAGACCCATCCCGACGAGTGTGTGGCTGAGCAGAGAGGTTGTTTTGGTTGTGAAAAGTTGGGCCACAAACTTACAGAGTTCCCACATGCTAGGCAAGGGAACCGGGATATTAGACCTCAGACTCAGGCTACCAGTGCACCAGTTTTAATTCCCAGAGGGGCCAGTTTTTGAGTGGTATAGAAATTTTATATCTCCTAAGAGTCATTTTTTATCCTATCTTAAAGACAGAAAGTTGATGTCTAAAGGTTGTATCTATCATCTAGTTAGAGTTAAAGATACTATGTTTGAAGCTTCAACTATTCTCTCAGTTAACATAGTTAATGAGTTTCCTAATATTTTTCTAGAGGATCTCTCAGGGGTACCTCCCGATAGAGAGATTGAATTCGGGATTGACCTTCTTCTTGATACACAACCTATTTTCACTCCTCTATATCATATGGCACCCATAGAATGTAAGGAGTTGAAAGTTAAACTTAAAGATCTTTTATACAATGGTTTCATAAGGCCTAGTATTTCTCCATTGGGCACATTTGTCCTATTCGTCCGGAAGAAAGATTGTTCTTTGCGTATGTGCATCGACTATCATCAGATGAATAAGGTTACAGTTACGAATAAGTTCCTTCTTCCGAGAATGGATGAGCTTCTTGATCAATTCCAAGGTGCAAGTTATTTCTCAAAGGTAGACCTTAGATCTAGCTATCATCAGCTTAAAGTGAGGGAGTATGATATCCCAAAAACAGCTTTTGAAACCCATTATTGTTATTTTGAGTTTTTGGTCATGTCTTTCGGGCTAACTAATGCTCCAGTAGCTTTCATGAATCTCATAAATCAATTGTTCAAATAATATCTTGATATGTTTGTCATTGTATTCATAGACGATATTCTTGTTTACTGCTGTAGTAAGGATGGCCATACAGATCATCTTAGAATCGTCTTGCAAACTCTTAGAGATCATTGGTTGTTCACAAAATTTTGCAAGTGTGAGTTTTGGCTAAGATCTGTAGCTTTTCTGGGTCATATTATTTTTGTCGAAGGCATTAGAGTTGATCCCTAAAAGACAGAAGCTATAAAGAATTGGCCTAGACCTATCTCTCTATCAGACATTAGGAGTTTCTTGGATCTAGTTAGTTATGATAGTTGTTTTGTTGAGGGTTTCTCATCCATTGCATCTCCTATGTCTAGACAAATCCAAAAGAAAGTTAAGTTCCTATGGGCAATTCTTGTGAGAAGTATTTACAGGAGTTGAAGACTTGACTTACATCAGCTGTAGTATTAGCTTTACCTAATGGTAATGATGGTTTTGTGGTCTGTTATGATGCCTCTAGAGTTGGTTTGGGTTGTGTGTTGATGCAAAGGGGTAAGGTTATATCCTATGCCTCTAGACATTTGAAGCTGCATGCAAAGAATTACCCAACTCATGATCTTGAATTAGTTACTGCCATTTTTGCTTTGAAAATATGGAGACACTATCTGTATGGTGTTCATATTGATGTCTTTATGGACCACAAAAGCTTGCAGTATGTGTTTACTCAGAGGGAGTTGAATCTTTATTAGAGAAGGTCGTTGGAGTTGCTAAAAGATTATGATATGAGTGTGTTGTTTCATCTGGGCAAGGCCAATGTAGTAGAAGATGCCCTTAGCAGGTTGTCTATGGGCAGTGGTGCTTATATGGAGAAAGATAAGAAAGAATTGGCTCATGAATTTCATTGTTTGGCTAGAATGGGTGTTAGATTGCTTCATTCAGCTAAAAGTAATATTTGGGTTCAGAGTAGTTCTGAATCCTCTTTAGTTTTGGTAGTGAAGGAGAAGCAAGACCTGGATCCTAGTTTGGTCAAAACTAAAGGAGTCAGTTAAAGACCAAAAGGTAGAGGTTTTCTCCCAAGGGGGAGATGACGTGTTGATGTTTCAGGAAAGACTGTGCATTCCTGGTGTTGATGATTTGAGGTAGAGGGTTATGGATGAAGCGCATGGCGTGCAATACTCTATTCATCCAGAAGCTACCAAGATGTACCATGATTTATGAGAAATCTATTAGTGGAATGGTATGAAGAGGGATATAGCAGAGTTCATGGCAAAGTGTGCAACTTGTCAACAGGTTAAGGCAGAGCACCAAAGTCCTGGTGGTATATTGCAAGAGTTGGGTATACCTAATTTGAAGTGGGAAGAGGTGAGTATGGATTTTGTGACTAGTTTACCCCCTTCGCATCATCATCATGATTCTATTTGGGTTGTTATAGACAAACTGACTAAGTCGACACATTTCCTTCTAGTGCATACGTCTTATATAAAAGAGGATTATGCTAAATTGTTTATCCGGGAGTTAGTCAGATTGCATGGAGTTCCCTTGTCTATCATCTCAAATAGGGGTACTTAGTTTACTTCTCAGTTTTGGAGGGCTTTTTAGAAGGGTCTTGGTACCCAAGTGCACCTTAGTTCCTCCTTTCAACCATAGAATAATTGTCAGACTGAGAGGACTATCCAAAATTTGGAAGATATGTTAAGGGCATGTGCTCGTAATTTCAAGGGTAGTTGGGATGAGCATTTCCCATTGATTTAGTTTATGTATAACAATAGGTATCATTCTAGCATTCCGATGGCCCCGTTTGAGGCTTTGTATGGAAGGAGATGTAGATCACTCACAGGTTAGTTTGATGTGGGTAAAGCAGTTTTGATTAGACCTAATGCAGTATTTGAGGTAATGGAGAAGGTCAAGTTGATTAAAGAAGGATTAAGACAGCCTAGAGTCATCAGAAATTGTATGTAGATATGAGGAGAAGAGATCTTGAGTTTAAAGTTGATGACTTGGTGTATCTGAAAATTTCACCCATTAAAGGGGTAAAAAGATTTGGCAAGAAGGGGAAGCTTCATCCCCATTATGTTGGCCCTTACAGGATCCTGAGATGTGTTGGGAAAGTAGCTTATGAAGTTGATTTGCCCCTAGATCTATCAGCTATTCATCCTGTCTTTCACGTCTCTATGCTTAAGAAGTGCATCAGAGACTCAATCGTTGTAGTTCCTTTAGAAAGCTCAGAAATTCATGATAGCCTCTCGTATGAAGAAATTCTAGTTGAGATCCTTGATTGTCAGATTCATAGACTACAAAACAAAGAAGATCCATTAGTCATACTTCTATGGTAAAATTAATCCATCGACGGAGCCACTTGGGAAGTAGAAGCAGATATGCGTACCAAGTACCCTCATCATTTTGCTGCGGATTCAGATTCAGTTTAAGGTAACAAGTTACCTCAGTTCATCTCTTTTATTCCATGCTTCAAGCTGTATATAGCCATTCATGTGATTGTTTATGCATTTGCAAATCGGTTTACTCAAGTTTTTAGTAGTATATATCAGTTATAGCCTCTGTTTTTAGCTTTTCTGTTTCATTAGCTACATTTACGGACGAATGTCCCCGAGGGAGAAATATTGTAATACCCTAAACTTTTCTTAAGTCTAATTTAGTCTCTAGAAGATTTAGGGATGACCTCCTAAGTGAATAATGTTTAAATCAGATAGAATTTCACTAATTTTGACATTTTATCATGTGCGAAATTGAATTAGCTTTTCAATGATACCAATTTCATCCAAATTTGGTACCGGGGTAAAAAGTTATGGACTTTTTATATAGAACTGTCCGAACTACCTAGGAGCGACGGGCAGGCCGACGAACGATCGTACAAGTGACGGACCATCGCTCCGGCCATCGCAATTGTGGTAGAAAACCCATTCACTAGCCAAGTGTAATGGTCAGGACGTCGGACCGTCGAGCTAGCAATGGACCATCGCCCAAGCCGTCGCAACTAAGGCATTATGTCCTTGTTCTGGCCTAAGTGCGATGGTCAGGCCAGCAAACCACCACACTAGCGATGGACCATTGCCCAATCCATTGCAACTGAGATAGTGAGGCCTTTTTCTGGCCATGATGCAATGGGCAGTCTGACAGACAGTCGCACTAGCGACAGACCGTCGCCCAAGCCGTCTCAACCTTCGTTCGGCGATTTTTAGCCTTTTTAAAAGGGTTTTTTGGGTTTTTTCCACCCTTTTTAACATCTAATTATATCAGACCAGAGCTCACAACTTCATTATTTATCTATAATACCAAATTAGAGTTTCTCTCAAAGATCAAACCCCAAGAACAAGATACAAACCCTTCTTCAAGAAAATTCAAGATTCAAGCATCACTATCTAAGAATTTTCAAAAGAAGACTCCAAGAACATTCTCAAGGCTTCAAAAGTTATCTTGTCTCATTGAATCAAGCCAAATAAGGTATGTGGGGTTTGAACAAGGATAACTCTTTCACCCTTGTTCCCAAAGGCTTATTTTAATTACAAATTTCTATGATTTATGAGATTTTCCTTGAAATTTAAATTAGGGTTTATACCCATTTTCCTTATTTGTAAGAATATGAGATTTCCCATGGATTAAATGTTTAATTATATAATTATGCTTATATTTCCAAGCCTATTGCTGAAATTTTCAGATTTTTAAGATCATTTATGAATAATTGCATTACCAAGTATGAATTTTGAGATGTTTGACATGAGATTGATGTTTGGGTCAATAGACCTCGTTTAAATATTGTTGTTTCAAGATTGTTTGTGACATAAGCACCCCATGGATAGATTATTTTTAGATTTTAAGTAAAGATTTGACCTTTTGGGTCTAAGATAAGATAGGAATCAACATTATTCATATAATTTATAGCAACGATAGGCATTATGCTATATTTTAAGGTGTATATCCTAAAAGGTTTTGAGCCTAAGCATGGGAGTAGTATTTAGCATCGAGTTGGGATTGATTCCAAGGACTCATGACCTAGAACTATGAGCCACCGTAGGATGATAATTTACCCCAAGCGGGTTAAGATAGTGATCACTAAAGTTAAGGTTCTATTCCTATGGAAAGGGTAGAACAACTTTCCCTAACATGGGCAAGATGTTGGACTCTATGTCGGCTCACATGGTGTATGTCAGTTAGAAGAAACTCCCTAAGTCCCAAAGTGCTATAATATCTAGGCTTCAAAGAAGTCCCTTATTCTCCATAACATAAAAGTATAAGTTTGAAAGCTATTATTTTAAGATTCCTCTTGCTTACAAGTTTTGAGAATAAGACGGAGAATACAAATTTTAGAACTAAGTGTAATGACTCACTAGATTTATGCTATATGCTTTATTATACATGATTTATGAGATTCATATTTCAGTTTTACTCAAGCTATGTGAGTCATTTATATCAGCATGCATGATTTTATAAAGATTGATGATGTTGTTTACTTATTGCATACACCCCCATATACTCAGTACATCGTCAAATTACTAATCCACATATATTTCTATGTGCTGCATTGTCTCATAATGTAGGTCCAGGTGCTCAGTCTTAGTAGTGTCAGTGATCCCCGAGTACCTCTATCTACACTTTTGCAGTTGGTGAGTTCTGATAGTCTGAGGACCTATTTTCCCTGATTTCAGTCTTCATAGTAGTTAGTTTATTTCCTTTTAGTTCAGTTCGAGTCTGTTGGGGGTTTGTCCCAATGACTCTCTAGTTTTTTAGTAAGTAGAGGCTTTTCAGTTTATTAGTTGATGTTTTAGTTTTAAGTAATGGTTGTTCAAGCAGTATTTTCAGTTATTTTAGTTTCGAAATGGTATGGCAATACAAGTGTGTTGCTTTATTTTCCTTAAAGTAAGTTCAAAAACTCAGTAGTAGGCTCAAAGGGTTAGCTTGGGGATACTTGTAGCCTTAAGCACCATGTGACATCTCGAGATGGTATTTCGGGGCATTACACGATCTCCTCGTGGAAGGTATGAGTTTGATAAATACCTTTGTTGAACATATTAATAATGTTCTTAATGTTCACATGAACTCAATTGTAGGTATGTTCGTGAATGAGGCATTTTAAGTTGCGGCAATAATAGAGAAGTTACCACCTATGTGGAAGGACTTCAGGAACTACTTGAAACTTATGTGAAAGGAGATGATAGTTGAAGATCTTATAGTAAGACTGCACATTGAAAAAGACAACAATGCCATGAAAAGAAGGTTGAAAGGAAATTCTGCAATAAGTGGAGCAAATATTGTAGAAGACAACCACAACAACTCCAAAAAGTGAAAGAAAGTTGGACATGAAAGCAATTAACCCAAGAGGAAATTTAAGGAAAAATGCTTTAACTATGGTAAGATTGGCCATAAGTAAATGGATTGTCATGCCCCAAAGAAAGGCAAAAAGAAGGACAAAGAAAATATGGCTGAATCCAAGAAAGAAACAGATGATCTGTATGCCATGCTGTCTGAATGCAACTTGGTGGGAAATCCTCAATAATGGTTGATGGATTCCGGTGCTAGCCACCATGTTTGTGAAAATAAGGAGTTGTTTGCTGCTTTTGCTCTAGCTCAAGGTGAAGAGAAAATATATGGACAACTTCACAACTACAAAAGTTGAAGGAACAGGAAAAGGCTGCCTGAAAATGACATCAAGCAAAGTGTTGACTTTAAGCAATGTCCTGTATGTTCCAGAGTTATGGAAAAACTTAATTTCTGTATCACTTCTTGACAAAAATGGATTCAAATGTGTATTTGTTTCCAAAAAAATTGTACATAGTAAAGGAGAAGTGTACATAGGAAAAGACTACCTCACTAAGGAACTATTCATAATGAATGCAATGAATATTGAAATCAATAAAAGTTCAGTTTCTTCTTACTTTCTTGAGTCTAATGATTTGTGGCATGAATGATTAGGACATGTCAATTACAAAATTTTGCGAAAACTAATCAACTTAGAAGTTTTGCCAAACTTTAAGTGCAATAAATCAAAATGACAAACATGTATGAAATCAAAGTATGCTAAGCATCTGTATAAGTCAGTTGAAAGGAATTCCATTCCCTTATACTTAATACACACTGACATTTGTGATATGAAGTCAACACCATCTCGTGGTGGAAAAAAGTATTTTATAACTTTTATTGACAATTGCAATAGATATTGTTATGTCTATTTGTTAAACAGCAAAGAAAACCAATAAATGCATTTAGGTAATATTAATAGAAGTTGAAAATCAGTTAGAGAAAAAGATCAAAATGATAAGAAGTGATAGAGGTGGTGAATGAATCTCCCTTTGCAAAAATATGTCTAAAGAATGGAATTGTCCATCAAACTATGACCCCGTATTCACCTTAGTCTAATGGAATTGTAGAAAGGAAAAATCAAACCTTGAAGGAAATGAAAAATGAAAAGGAAGGAAACCCAACTTAAAATATTTCAAAGTGTGGGGGTGTCTAGAAAAGGACCAAGTTGCTATGCCTAAAAGGATAAAGATAGGACCTAAGACGGTGGACAGTGTGTTCATAGGATATGCTAAAAGTAGTAAAACATGTCGGTTTTTGGATCATACATCCAAACATCCGTTTATCAATGAAAGTATGGTAATTGAATAAACAAAATGCTGAATTCTTTGAACATATTTATCCGTATAAAACTAGACATGAACAGTCTAGTGGGGGGTCTAAGCGACCTCGGGATGAACCAAGTGTGGATGTACAGAATGATGAGAATCCAAGACGTAGTACACGTCAAAGAACATCAACTTTTTTTAGATTGGATATTTTAATATTTCTCTTGGAAAATGAGTCTCAAATATTTAAAGAAACGATGGTGTCTTCATATTTATCCTTTAGGAAACAGGCAGTTAATAGTAATATTGTTTCAATCTGAAGCAACCATATGTGGGAGTTGGTTGATCTTCCTCCAGGAAATAAACCTTTAGGTTCTAAATGGATCTTTAAAAGGAAAATGAAAGCAGATGGTACTATTGACAAATACAAGGCAAGACTTGTAGTAAAAGGATTTAAACAGAAAGAAGGCCTTTATTACTTTGATACATACTCTCCTGTAACAAGAATAACATCAATTCGTATGTTAATTGACTTGGCGACGGTATGTAGTCTTGAAATCCATCAAATGGATATGAAAACAACATTCCTAAAAGGAGAATTGGAGGAAGAAATTTACACGGAACAGCCTGAGTTTCTTTCATTCCAGGAAAAAAAATAAGGTGTGTAAACTTGTTAAGTCACTTTATGGACTAAAACAAGCACCTAAACAATGGCATGCGATGTTTGACCAAACCATGTTGGCAAACTGGTTCAAGATAAATGAATTTGATAAATGTGCTTACATCAAAGACACTCCAAATCACCAAGTCATTGTTTGTTTATATGTGGATGATATATTGATCATCAGTAGAGACATTTTTGACATAAATGCTATAAAATGAAAGACCTTGGAGTTATGGATGTGATCTTTGGAATAAGAATACATAGAACTCCACAAAGGTTGGCATTGTCACAGTCTCATTACATAGTGAAGGTACTTTACAAATTTAAGTATTTGGAATTTCGTATTGCCAAGACTCCATTGGATATGAGATTCACACTTCAAAAGAATGAGGGTGAAAGTGACTCACAGTTGAAATATGTAAGAGCATTGTGATATGTAATGTATATAATGAATTGGACACGATCGGACATAGCATGTGCTATTAGTAAGTTGAGTCAGTACGTGAGTAATTCCAACAAAACTCATTGGATAGAAATGAAAAGAGTTTTAGGGTATCTTAAATACACTTCAACAATTTTTTATGTCATCTAGTTACTGACCTACAATAATAGATATACTACTAATAGTAATTAGATTTAGTAACCTAAAACAAAATAATTAAGTAAGAGACTATGCTTTGCATTATAATAAATATCCTGAGGTACTTGAAGGATATAGTGATACAAATTAGATCATCGGATCAAATGACGTAAAATCCAAGAGTGGATACGTTTTTACAATAGGTGGAGGAGCAGTTTCCTGGAAATCATCCAAATAGACATATATTGCTCGCTCTACGATAGAATCAAAATTTATCACACTAGATAAAGATAGTGAAGAAGCAAAATGGCTTTAGAATTTCTTGGAAGATATTTGTTAGTAGCCCAAACCATTGGCACCGATATGCATACACCGTGATAGTCAAGCAGCAATAGGTAGGGTAGGGATCATGATGTACAATGGTAAATATCATCATATAATATGGAGACATAATACATTTAGAGAAATTTTCTCTAATAAAATTATCACCGTTGACTATGTGAAGTCAAGGATAATGTGTCAGATCTACTTAATAAAGGCCTAACTAGAGAACAAGTTGAGAGGATATCCAAGGGAATGGGTTTATGGCCTAAGACAAGTCAGCATGGTGGTAACTTTACCTAGAAGATTAGAGATACCAAGAGCTAGGTTCAACTGTTGACTATGTGAAGTCAAAGGATAATATGTCGAATCCATTTACCAAAGGCCTAACTAGATAAGGAGTTGAGAGGATATCCAAGAGAATGGGTTTATAGACATTTTGTGAGAATGGCGGTAACCCTATGTAATACCCCACATTTTGGACTAGAATAGAAATTCGTCATTCATATGCGTAGAAGTTCCAAAAGCCTCAAATCCTATGTAATTTAGTGTGTTAATCAATTATATAGTATGTGAATCTATTTGAGAATGAATTAATATCATAGAGGTTCCCTAACTCAAGGACGATTTGAAAGCTTTCCTATCATTCAAGTTTTAGTGAGCGTCAAAACTTAGGTTACCTTCAATTGACCATAAATCCTTGTATCTATCGAATTAGTGGATCTACTATATATCAGATGAATTTCTTTGAATTATCTTTCCAACTATACTAATTTCATCAAAAACCAATATCGGAGCAAGGAGTTACGCCCATTTTACTCCAGTATGTTAGGCTGGGAAATGGAGTGATGACATTCGTGATAAGCTATCACGAGCGTGACGACCTATCACCAATATCGTCATCCCTGGGCAGATTTCTACCCCCAGTGATGACATTTTATGATAAGTCATCACGCTCGTGATGACCTATCACCAATGTTGTCAACCTTAACTAGAAAATCAAAATTTCATCCTTTTGTGACGACATTTCATGACGACTTATCACCAGCTTGACGGCTTGTCATGGATGTCGTCAGCTATTTTTTTCTAGAAATTTAAGCGCATTTTTTCAAGGGTATTTTGGTATTTTTCCATCTGTTGGAGGTCTCTATAAGTATGAGGACCAAACCTTAATTTTATCATTTACTCTTCCAATTCCCTTATGAGAAAATATCTAGGGTTTTATTCAAGAACCCTAATCTTCCAAAAATCATCCATAAATTCTTCAAGATTTCTTCAAGAATCAAGTTCTTCATAGTATGGGCTTTGAGAATCATTTATTACAAGTGCGGATAGAATCTCAAGTTTTAGAACTCATCCAATTTCAAAGATTAAGGAATGTAGATGTTGATTATTTGGTTCCTTTCATCCAAGAAGCTTAAGAACCCTTTTTAAAATATAAAGATTTTATGTTTGTGAGATTCCATGATTTGTATGAGTTGAAATTGATGTTACATGTGTTGTTGAGTTTTGATTCATGATTGTTTACAAGATTCATGAGCTTTCACCCTAGTAGGTGGAAGTCATGTGATATTTGTGATGAATCTTCCTAATGTTGCTTTCTATGTGATGTGTTCATGTCAAATGGGCGTAGAAATGGTTGAATAAGCGAAGCATGTTCCCCATAGGATTGATAAAACGCGTAGGTGAAGCATAAAGGGCCATTGTAGTATGTTGAAGATGAAACCCCAAATTGTGAGTTAGTTTATGCATGCCTCATGTTTGATAAAATGCCCAAGTAAATGAATTATTCCATGGTAGTAGGAAATCCCCAAATAAGTGTGAACCTGTGCATGTCTAGTGTTTTGTTGAAGGACCTTAGTGAACAAGTAAAGATGTGAGAGTAGTAAATTCTCCAATTATTTGCTATTGATATATGCTAAGTTTTTAATACATGCCAAGTAGTTAGCAAGTAAGTTATGACATAATAGTATGAAGTTTCCCTAAGCCATGTGATATCCAAACACATGTCAAGACTAATATAGGTATGAAATAGTTGAGGTAAAACCTGGTTAAATGGAGTACGATCTAGTGGCATGTTTCCCCTACGTTATTATATAATTATGATTCTGAGATGCTTAAAGTGACCCCTTGGTGACTGTGATGATGAATAGACGTTTGTGATCCTTAAATGTTTGAGGTGATGTCTTAATGACTATGGGAATAAACATATGACATGATTCCTAATTACTTGAAGAGATGCTTTAATGATTGTGAGATGCTTTAATGATTGTGAAGATGCTTTAATGATTGTGATGATGAATGAATGCTTGTGATGATGAACGAATACTTGTGATGATGAATGAATGACTGTGGTGATGACTAGTCAAGAATGATTATGCTTTACTTTTATGCTATCGAGTCCTGGGGGTATTTATACCTTCCAATAGAGTTGTTATCTAGAGCCCATGTTAGTTTCTCGATAATTTCAGTTGAGCCATGATTCTCAGAACTCAGTGAACAATAGAGCTCTGTATCCTCAGACAAGTGTAGGACTTAAGGAAGCTCAATAATCTTAGTTATCTCTGTAATCTTTATATCTCTAGTAATCTAGCCTCAGTTTTGTAGTCAGATCAGATCTAATAGTATTCAACTGATTCACTTCTAATCTTAGAAGCGATTCGAGTAATCTATTAAAGCTTTGTATTGTCAGTCAGATACCATAATTCAATACCATTTCCGTTAGATACAAAACAAAGTGATTTCAGCGTAACTCAGTTAGATCTTTTGAGAAATATGATCAGTATCAGATTTGGTTCAGTTATGTTCAGTTTTGAATTACGTTCAGAGTCTTTCAGTTGGGATTAGAAACTATCACCAAGAGAGGGAAGGGATGGAGGCTCTTCCCATCAGCGAGAGAGGCCAGAGTCATTAGTAGCAATTCCTGACCTCCAGAACTGCATAGTTAGTGCAGGATACAGGAGTCACCATCAAGAAAGGCTATCACCTCCAGAGAGAGAGAGTATTTGACTATTATTGCCTTAGGTCGACTTCCTAGTAAGGGTCATCCATTAAAGAAGATTGACCAGAGAGAGGTCTTTACCCATGGCACGGTATTGACACCCTTTCAGCTGGGGTTACAGGTTGGACCCCACCTATGGTAGGTTGGGGCATGTCGGTTAAGTATCTACTTCTCACAGTTATAGTTTCAGTTTTAGATTCAATTTCAGTATCAATATCAATCTTTAGAAATCAGTACTGTTAGATATAATTATCTATCTTTATAAGGAACTCAGATAGTTCTATTGATTCATAAACCATCCCGTCAGATAGGCTTGGTCTCATATACAGTTATTTGATATCATATTCAGAGATATGCCGCCAGACAAGCTTGATCACAATATCTAATATCTATTGAGTATTCTTGTTGTCAAATTCAGATATAATCATACTTCTTATCTTTGATAATTTCCTCTGGAATAATCTATTAGAGAAGTTTATCTCTAATCCTGTTAGTAAAAAACAGTAAGCTTAAAATTCAGTCCTTGATGTAAGTACATTTGGACTTTTAGTTATTATTATCAAATGAGTCAGTGATTTAGTATCTCAGTGTCAGTAGTGAGTTCAGTCTATAGTAAAGTGGTATCCGAGTTTTAGTATCTAGAGTTTTAATGATTGTGTTCATAGTCTGTGCATTCATGTGTGTGTTCTCATGCGGCTTCTTCATGATTATTAGTTTAGATATTATGCATGCACGAGCCTTTGCATCAGCCTACCTCGTCTACATACTCGGTACATTCCTGTACTGACGCATTTGTGCTATGGTGTTTTATTTGAAACCGTAGGTTCAGAGGCACAAAATCCAAAGTATCCTCAGCAGTTCAATCCCAGTCAGCAGCAGTAGCAGTGAGTCCTCTTTCTTCGAGGATGAATCTCAGTTTACTATTATTGTTTCACACTTTATTTATTTTATGTTGACAGAGTTAGTTGGGGACCTATCCTATCAACTTCACAGTTTAGATAGTTTAGAGGCTTTTCAGATGGATGTATTAGTATTTAGTTTTCTGTATTATGAGTATTCATAGATGTGTGATGTGTGAGCAAAAGCTAACATATTTAATGCTTTTAGCTCAAAATAATTGTGAATTCTGAAGCAACTCTTGTTGTTTTGATATGTTTGCTCATCGTATTGTAGTAAAAGGATGAAGGAATGAAAATAAATGACAATGGAGCAAAAGAGTTGAAAATCTGAGAAAAAAAGAAGAAAACATGGCTGACAACATCCGTGATAAGTTGTAAGCCTTGTGATAGCCTATCAGAAGTAGCGCCAGCCTTAACTAGGGAATTGGAGTTGAGAAACAGTTCTAACAATGTCTGTGATGTGGCGTCAAGTGGGTGATAAGGCATCAAGAATGGCGTCAGCCTTAAGAAGAAAATCAGTGATAGGAGAAGACATCTGACGACGTTGGTGATAAGCCGTCAAATCCTTAATGCGGCATTAGAGTCATCGCCATCCTAAGGGAGAGAGTTAAAGAAAATGGAGCAAGTCTGGTGCCATCCGTGATAGGGCGTTAGAATCTTGACGCGGTGTTAGCTTGGGTGTCACCTAATCCAAGAATTAATTGAATTTTCTATTTTATTTCCTTAATTAGGCTTTAGTATAAATAGCATCTTTTAGGGTTTATTCAGGCAGTTTTTTTTTTTTTTTTAGTTTTGGATAGTTTTATATTCTTCAAAACTTATCAACTATTTGTGGATTCCTATTTTTTCGGGATTAAATTGAAGAAACTACTTGTTGCTTTTCATGCATTCAGAAGTTTATCCTTATTATGATGAATTCAACTTTGTATTTCGTTCATCAAATCATAAGTGGCTAATTCCATTAGTCGAAGTTATGGGATCCATGGACTAGGGTTTGATAGGTTACTAGGTATTTAACGAATTCAAAGAGTAGTAGGACGTCTTGAAATTCTTTTGTTTAATTGAAATCTACTGGTTGCAAACATTAGGTTATGCCTTAGGTTTTATTTGCTTCTAATGGAGAAATAGACTAGAGTTCGTGAATTATCAACAGGGAATCGAAAGCTACCAACCTTCTATTGAATAATCAATACCTTAACTAAATTGATCTACCTGAGATAAAATCCTATTGGAAATAGATAAGTTATCTAAGTTCGAGAGAATTAGATAATAAATTGTCTGGTAAGGTCGAGAGATGAGTCAGATAGTATCGTCTTCAGGGATATTCTGCTGTTTCTACTTACTTCAAGAGTCCCAAACATTACCTAGTATCTTTAAATTCCCAAAATCCATGGTGAACATAACTCTGGTTTCCCATTTAGACTGATTTCAAACACTAAAATATTAAAAGTGACAATTAACTCTCTATGAACTTTAAACCCCTATTTCTAGAAACATTAAACTACCATAAAGTACTTCGTAAACAAATTGAAGTTCACACCATATTCCCTGTGGGATTCAACCCTAACCTAGTTGCATTTTATATTGACAGCAATCACTTACACCCATTTAAGAGTATAATTTGAGCGTTATAAAAATGGTACCATTGCCGGTGAATACGGTTGTAGACTAAAAGTTTGTGTATAAAAATTTGTTGATATTTAAGTTTCCTTGATTACGTTTATTTGTTGTTTTTGTCTATTTAAGGTACTGTGTTGTTTATGCCAAAAAAAAGAAATTCCGAAGAACCACTATTACTAATCAACCTGGAACCTCAGCTGATAGGGAGAATGGCAGAACAATAGGAAGTAGAAAGACTAGCTGCTTTGGCTAGGGCTCAGGTGAATGTGTAGAATTTAGGTCAACAAGCACGTCACCAGAACCCTGATGATAAAGACTTGGATGATGTGGAATTGCTGAATCCTTAAAACCCAAGGTGAGCTGAACAAGTTGTTGTACCAGTGCAGGGAAATATCAATAGAAATTGTCCAGTCTGAGGAAGATATGGTCAACATCCTATTCAATATGAGGCTAATGAAGATGATGAAGGAATGGACGGAGCTGGTGCAACGGGTGCTATTATTCCTCCACCGTTGGCACCAGGTACAAAATTCAGCATAACAAGTACCATGATCCAAATCCTGAATCTGAAGAGGTTATTTGGAGGCTTGCCTTGTGATGATCCAAACGTGTATTTAGTGAACTTTATCACCATTTGCAAATCCTTTGACAATGCAGGAGTGAGACATAATGCGATCAGGTTGAGGTTGTTTTCGTTGTCTCTGTTTGGAGAGGAAACAATGTGGTTGAATGAACTAAAGCCTGATTCTATAACCAACTGGAGACAGTTAAAAAATGCATTCCTTGAACAGTTCTTTCCACCCTCCAGAAGGGTACAGTTGAGGGATAAAATTAGTAACTTCAGACAGCTCTCGACTGAAGCATTGCATGAAACCTGGGAAAGATTTAAGAAGAGAATTGCACAATGTCCGAACCACAACATGACTGACTTGCACTTGATGGAGACTTTGTACAGAGATTTCAACTCTGTGACAAAGCTAATTATTGACAATGCTACAGGTGGTTTATTCATTAATCTCTCTTTTCTTGATGCTTTTGACATGCTGAAAAGAATAACCAAACAGAGTCGGGCTTGGCACACTAGGAATTTTATAGTGGCTAGCCTGACTGTTGCTGGTGGTTTAATTGTGGAGCAGCATAGAAGGGATGAGGTAAGTGTCGATGAACCAGAAGAAAGCAATCCAGTGGAGTCTGAGAAGCTGGATAGTTTTGTTGATATTTTGGAGAAAGAAGATGAAAAGGAAGGGGAAGTGGTATTGAAAGAAATTCCAAGACCACCATCTCCCTTTCCTCAGAGATTGAAGAAGAAAATAGATAATGAAAAATTTAGCAAATTCATGGAAATACCGAAACAACTGACAGTGAATGTGCCATTGATGGAGGCACTTGAGCAAACACCAAACTATACTAAATTTATGAAAGAATTGTTAATAAAGAAACGGAAGGTAAGCTGTGAGCCTGTGGACAACATTCACCCCTGTAGTGCTGTTTCTTCACAATCCTTAGGGCAGAAAAAGCCTGACCCTGGAGCATTTACTATACCGTGCACAGTTGGGTCCATGAAGTTTACCAAATCTCTATGTGACTTAGGAGAAAGTATTAATCTGATGCCACTTGATATCTACAAGAATCTTGGATTGGGGTAACCTACCCCTATAATGATGCGTCTTGTGATGGCAGACAGATCGGTGAAGTGACTAATTGGTATATTGCATGATGTGCCAGTAAAAGTGGATGACTTTATTCTACCTGTAGATTTTGTGATATTGGATTGTGATGTTGATTTTGAGTTACCCATCATTTTAGGTAAACCACTATTAGCCACGAGAAGAGTATTGGCTGATATGGAGCTCAATGAGCTAAAGTTCAGGTATGGACAAAGGGAGGCCAGATTTAAAATATATCCTCCTATGAAGCAGTTGGAGGAGATGAATATCTTCTCGGTTGTGGATGTATTCCAAGAAAATGGTAATGAGGTATCGATACGGTATCTTGATGAAGTCTGAGTAGTCAAGACGCCAAGTCATGCCGCGACATTAAATCAGGCGCTATTGGGAGGCAACCCAAAATTTTATTTTCATGCATTTTGTTTTTATTTATTTAGGAAGTAATCGGAAGGAACTGAAAAGGGTATGAAAAGGTCAACGTAAAAACTGAAGAAAGCAAGCTAAGTGGTCTTGACAACATTTGTGATAGGCTATCACAACTGTGACGGCTTATCACCAATGTCGTCAGAAAGACCAAAGGTTGAGACCTTCTCTGTTAAGGATGATGACCCCCGTGATAAGCTATCATATTTATGATGGCTTATCACAAGTTTTTGTCAGCCATTACCCTGTTTTTGAAAATCTGGGCCCAAATTAGTTAAAATTCGACCCGACCCAGATACAAAACCGTTCAAGTTCTTGGTTTTTGTTAGTTTTCTTCTTTAAGTTTTATTTCCTTCTTTTGTTATTTCCTGCCTTAGTTAGGATATTTACTTCTTTTAAAAATACTCCCAAGTGAACAAGGAAACAACCTTCATGATAGTTGTAGGATTGCAAAGACATTCAAAATCAATCTCTCATCTTTTCTTCTTGTATAAGCAAGGCAAAGTTGATCATTAGGTATGTTCTTAACCTCATCTTCACTCTTCTCTTTAGTGGCAAGAATAGGTTAAGTTGATTATGCCATTACTATGAAAATCGAAAATTAGGGTTGAACTGGTGCTTAAATTGCAAAAATCTAAACCCTAGTTTATTGAGTGAAAACTCCATATGATTCTAAGGAAAATTTGGTCCCTAAATTGAGAATGAAAACTGAGTTAGGCCAAAAATATGGATTGACGGCATCACTGATAGGCTATCACAAGCGTGACGCCTTATCAGGAATGTTGTTACAAGCTTGAGAAAAGAAAAGGCAGTCTATTTAGGGCTGACGACAAAGCTGATAGGCTATCATAACTGTGACGCCTTATCCACCATGTCATCATAGTATGTTGATAATGCACTATCTTGATAGCCAACCTTTTAACATTCCCTTTGCGTGTGACCATAAAAAATATACTGTAAGAACATACGTCATACTGTACCTCATCACATACAACATACTGTACCTCATCTTCCCCTTTTTGGTATTATCATAGAGAAATAGAAGTAAAATAAGTAAAGATAAGCACACATGTTAACACATGTTCATTGAAGCTACATGGAGATGAGCAAGAAAAATTAGAAAAAGTAAGAGGGATAATAGTACCAAAACACAAATCATTCATTAATCATTAAGGACACATCATACAAAATTTAAAAAACAAAAGCATTCCTAAAAAAAGTATAGGTAGTGCTTTAAGACAGAGTCAAGGAAGGAACTGATAACAATGAGGCTTAATGGGACTACACAAGGACCAGGTTGATAAAAATTTAGGCTATTGTTTTAGAATTGAGATTTGGTTCCCTAGAACTTGTTGCCTCTTATCTCTTGCTTTTTCCTCCACTAGTGGAGATGGGCTTTCTAATAAAAAAAGCCCTTAGTTCTTCTATTCTTTGGTGAAATTGTAGCAACACCCTTGGCCTTGGACCTCTTAGCAACCATACTTATCTCTATATAATCATTAATTTCATCCTTAGAATCACTGCTAAAAATACTTTCAAAGTCACTATTACTCTCATTATCACTTTTAGTATATTCTGATTCTTCTATATTAACCACCTCCTTATCAGGAACCTCAACTTGAACAACAACCTTCTTCTTCAAACTTTTTCTCTTCTAAGTATTGTGCTTATTTTCTATCAGTGCACCCTCTATCTTTTTTTTTGGAACTCAACCTGTTCCCATGTATCTTAAATATCATAGTGGGAGCCTTTCCAATGGTCAACACACTTTGTTTGGACATTTTCCATGAAAAGGATTTTTCATCCTCACTATTAGTGTTTCTATTTTCTTTTTCTTTCTTCTACAATAATGCAGGTGGAAGGGGAAAATGTCACAATCTTCCTCAGCTGTTTCAGGGGCCTCATTTTGTCATCGAGCAAATAAATACCCAGGAGTATTGTCCCATATAGGATGAGTCAGAGGAATTGAATCCTTGGAAGGATCCTCACCTAATGCAGTCAATCCTTGTATCCTAATTTGTTCCCTCATTGGAATAATGTTGAAGGATGCTCCTTGTAAGACCCTGCAAAATCCTTTGCTTGATTCAGTCTTGTAAAAGCTAGTAAGGGGTCCTAGACTTAGAAAAATTAAGCTAAGTGTTCATACTTAGAGTTATTTTAGCCTTCATAAGTTGGTGATCCTTTATCACTACCCTTATGACCTTTAAATATTGATTTTTAGGTTAATTCATGATCAGGAATATTAGTAGGTTTTCTCAGACAAGTTTTGGACTTTTAAACTTCGTTTGAAACATATTTGAAAGCTTAAACCAGTGGATCAATACAACATTGATGCACCACATCATCCATTGCGCCGATGAGTATTTTTCCCCAGCTCCCAGTGCAAATTCTAGTGAATCGATGCGGACTCGACGCGATGCATTAGCTATCAAATGATGTGGTGTGTCGGTTTGTGCATTGCTAAATTAATTTTCAGTAATTAAAAAGCTGCATCCTCAGGGGTAATTAGGTCTTTTCCCACCTTATGTCAGCCTCCAAATCACAAAATTAAGCCCCTTTAGAGGAAAAATCCATTCATTTTTCTTTGAATTTCTCAAAAAGCAAACCGTAGGATCTCTAATTCAAGATTCAGCCTTTAATAACACTCCATCATTCTTTGCAAATTTGAATATCAAGGTATGTCAAGTGTTCATCCAAGGGTCCCTTCCACCCTTAGAGTTCAAGAAACTACTTTTAAATCTTCAAGTGTATTGATTTCATAAATTTCATGTTGGGTTTGATTATATTCATTATTATAATGATTAATTGGGTTTCTAATCCATGTTTGACAAGTTTTATGTGGAGTTATTTGATATATGTATAGAATCATGTGAATCCATGCTAAACCCTTGAAATTATAAATGGGGATTTGAATTATGATGACTATGTGTTGTTTAGTATCATGTGCATGGATTATGTTCTCCAATTGTTTGATAAATTGCTCATGATAAAAAATAAAAAGGGAAAAAAATCATGTCATGTTAGCTTATGTGCAAGTTATATCATGCAAGTGCTTGATGAAATGTCTCTATGAATGAGTTATGATCAGGTGCATGTGGTTATTCCTTTCAAGTTTATGCTATGATTTATTTTTCATGCTATTGAGTCCTGGGGGTATTTAACACCCGATAATTTAGATATTTACCTAGATCCATTGTAAGTTGTAGAATAATTTCAGTCATATGAAGATCAGTAATACTCTCTGTCAGTTAGAGAACTCAGGAAAAACTTAATAGACTCAGTATCAGTCTATTCCAGTTTAGGATTTATTTCAAACCTCAGTAAATTTAGTCAGTTAACAGAAGTCAGTAGTATTCTATTAGTAAACGGTACTCAGTGAACTTAGTTTAGTTTATTTAGACAGTATAATCAATAATAGTTCAGTCAAGCCTAGGATGAACTAGGAATCAGTTCAGTGTCTATTCAATTGGGAGTAGGATTCAACACCAAGCGAACCCAGGGATGGGGGAATTTCTTGTCAGCAGAGGGTTTTGACCCTTAGTAGCAACCCTTGTGTTATAGAACTATGTAGCCAATGTAGGTTGGGATGTTTTCCTGCCAGACTAGGGTTTATACATCTCATATAAGTTTTTCTACCACCGAGGGTTGATGAAAGAGCTTCCTATTAGAGAGGGTTAACTCACAGTTCTCTTTACCCATGGAATGATACAGAGACCCTTTCGACTGTGATTACAGTTTGGACCCTAATCTATTCAGAAAGGTGCATGTTGGTTAGATGATTACCTCCCATAGTTACAATTTCAGTCTTTAGAATAGAACTTAGTTCAGTTCTATATAAATTAGGACTGTTAGACAAAGTCATTCAGTTTAGTACAAAACTCAGAATAGTTCCATAGAATCAGGTTTGTCAGATACAATCACCCAATTAATAGTAATACAGTATCAGTAAACTCAGATATGAGTAAATTAGTAATTCAAAACCTAGTATCCAGTGTTATCACAACCTTAGTTATAGTTTACATATTTATGCATGTGCTTTCATTTAGTTATACTCTTATTTTTCAGTTAGTATTGTTCATGCATATGAACCCATGCATCTCAGCCTACCTCACTTAGCATACCACTACAATCAAACTAATAACATATACCTTTATTTTGCGCTATGATGTCTTATATCATAGGTTCAGATGCATGGGCTCCAGATCATACTTAGCAACTTGATTCATCAACAGCAGACTAGTAGTGAGTCCTCATAGTTTGAGGAAATAATTAATACTTCAGTATCTCAGTTTGTCAGTTTTGAGTAGTCGGGGTTAGTTAGGGGTTTTTTCCATCAATCCCTTATTCAGAAAGAAGAGACTTATCAGACTAGAGTATTTCAGACAAATGTATCAGTATTTAGTTTTTAGTACTCAGTATTTATTTATAGTTTTGAAACTTAGTGAAAGTTTCTTCCTAATTTTTGTATAATATAGTATTATTATTTAGTTATTGTAGTAGGTACCAGTAATGGGTAACCTTGGGGTCCCTCAGGATTATGATTATTATGTAGCGTCCGAGGTATAGACTCGGGGCGTTACATTCCCTTTGCAATAAATGAAACACTATAGAAAATGTGTTCATGTATAGTAGGGTTTCCCGACTTACTTGCTAAACCACTCGTTTTAGGGGTGGGACTTTAGATAGGAAGACTAAAACTGACACTGGAGGAACATGTTAGTGTAACGACTCAATAATACACCTTGTTCGCCACACGATACTTACGGTCCTGAAAGACCACAAGATAACCCATGACTAGTACCTACTGTGAGCACTGAATAAAATCTCAAAGAAAACTTATCTGGAATTTAACTAAAACACCATAAGGTTTTAAGAACTATAATCAATATTGAAACATGATGTTAATGTCTGAAAATATACTAAAAATTGACTAACTGTGTGTACTGGTCTGAAAGCCTCAAACTGAATAACTGATGAGTTTATAGGACAAGCCCTCAACTAACTCCGACTGTCTACTAAAACTGAGAAACTAAAATAACATAACTGGTCCTCAAAACATGAGGACTCACTACTGCTACTGCTAATGGTGCACTGGGATAACTAGGTATGGTCGAGAACCTGAGCATCCAAACCTATGATATAAAACATCACAGTGCAAGAAATGACTATGCGATCAGTACTTTGAATGTACTGGTATGTTAAATGAAGTAGGATAATATGCATGATTTCATGTGCATGAGTAATAACAGCCTAAATTAATAGCATGGGATAACTGAACATAAAGTAATAACTAGCTGAATAATATGAGATAACTTAGTGAACATGCATGAAGCAAAGACTGACTGGTTAGCATGAGATTACTGAATATCAATGTGTGAAAGCTATAAAATTTGAGAATGCATGACAAAGCATATAATATATTTCTAATATAGTCTATAACTAAAATACTAAAATTTGATAACTGAATAACTAATAAACTGTATGCTATGGTCAAACAAAACTAAATTGAGTTCTACACTGAATATTGAAACTAAAACTGTGGAAGGTAATCATCTAACTGATATGCCCCTCGGAACTTATTGGCGTCCAACCTGTAACCACATTTGGAAGGGTGTCAGTACCGTGCCATGGGTATAGACAAGTTGAAGAGTCACCCTCATCTGGAAAGTTCCCTAAATGAGAATGGTGTTACCCTCAATTGGCAGTTAAATACCTTATCAACCATTAACAGGCAGGTTGATATCTCAACCTTTGGTGGCTGCATAGTTCTGGAATGCAAGGACTACTACTAAGGATCACACCCTCTACTGACAGGTGAGCTCCAATCCTTGGATTTCATCGATGCTGAATACTCCTGCCAACTGAATGACACTGAGTATTAAACTTAATTAAATTGGAATAAGTTTCACTGAGTTCTGTAACTGACTGAGTACTACAATTCGTGACATTATTGAGACTATTTTGTAGCTACTTCTAGGTAAATAACTAGATTTTTTGGGTATTAGATACCCCTAGGACTCGATAGCATTAATAGTAAAACATGGCACAATCCTAAAAGCATAACAATAGCCAATTATTCACATTTCATTCGCTGAGATATTTCATCAAACACAAGGAGAACAAGACTGTAATAGAAGGATATTTCTAGACATGATGATATAGGATGATCACATGACAAAATCATAAACTGAGGATTTATTCTAAAATTATCATGGACATGATATGGAAACCATAATATTTAAAACATACTAAAACTTTAGGGACATATTAAGTAGTCATTGTTCAAATCCTTTCATCTAGGAATTTTATCAAACACTTGCAATGCACATAGGAATAGTGTTAAAAGTTGTAGTAATAGCATGATTTCACTTCTAAGATCACCAACTAGGGTTTAAATTCTACAAACAACACAATTCAAACATTGATGGTTTAATATCACCAATAATTTCATGGAAATATGATAAAGATTTGAAATTCATGTAAGTTCGTGGACATAATTCATAAAATATGTAATAAGGGATGATTTCAATTAAAATAGTTTGTAAACATCATGTAGAATCAAAATTCATAAAAGTTTCATGGAGATAAACCATTATAAGCATGTAACTTCATGATTTAAAACATAAAAGATGGATTCTTCGAATCCATGGGTGAAAAGGGCCTATGGATGACCATCTAACATACCTTAAAGCCTTGATATTGAAAGAGAATTAACTTTTTTTGAATGTTCTTGGATTTGGAATTATAATTTCTTTATTTTCTTGAAGAAGGGCTTGAATCTTGTTCTTGGGAGATGATCTTGAAAGGAAACTCTAATTTTTTAATTCTTGAGAGTGTGGAGGATTAAGAGTTTTAAAACTGATTTATGATAGTCATGTACATGTTTTTGATGATTTAAGTCATGGGAGGTAAGGGAAAAGACCAAAATACCCCTTCAAATCCAAATGGGGATTGCTGAATTTCATGGGTGACAACTTGGGCTGATAAGTCATCACTTAGGCGATGGTCCGTCACCCGGGGTCATCACTTAGAAGGTGGAATTGATGATTTTCTACCTAAGGATAAGGACTTGGGAGGCTGATGACTTGGGCTGATAAGTCGTCACATAGGTGACGGCCCATTAGCTCAGGTCGTCACTTTGTTGATAGGCTGACATGCTGGAGTAAAATGAGCATAACTTCTCGCTCCAAAATCAGATTAAAGTAAAACTAGTTGCATTAAAAAAGGACTCAAATATAGTTATTTTGGTATATATTATGATACTTGAATCAACATAGGCTAAGAGATACACTCATTTAAAGTTGAACCCTGCGGGAGCATTTGTCAAAACTCTATCAACAGAAAAGTCCTCAACTAGTCATTGAGTTAGGAGGATATTATGACCTCGGTAAATACATGAAGATATTACCACATTATATATTTGATAATCACACATATATATACATAAAATCATTGGGTTTGAATCTATATACTTAGGAACAACGATTTAAATTCTAGCCCGAAAACGTGGGGTGTTGCAGTTGGCTTGATGGTTTTGGAATATATATTGAGACTATTTCAATGGAAGACAAAATTATTGGGTCAGAAATAGGTGGAGCATTTTGATCATTCTTTGTCTGAGATGATGATGCTGAAGTATCTTTATCTTTTTGAGGGATCAAAAGACTTGCATTTTTAGGAAGGGAATATGGGGTAAACTTGAATATGGCAAAGAGGTTTTGTAAGTCTGACTCAAGGGAAGAAAATGGTGGAGAAAAAATGGTGATGGGTTTAGGTTCATCTAGTAAGGGTGATGATGGTGATGGGTTTGACAAGGTGATCAAATTTTCTTAATTGTTTAGAGTTTAAAGGAATGTGAAGAGGGAGAAGTAGTTTGGGAACTGATAGGGCAAGAATGGGAATTTTTAAATTAGAGAAATAGAAGAGAGAAAATTTGGTATATAGAGAGAGAAAAGAACAATTGGTATTTTTAAAGGGTGTAATGGATGAGATGTTTCAGGTCGGATGGACATGTCTCTTAGCCTTAAAGTATGGATGACAACTTTTAGAATATGTGGAAAGTGTACATGGCAGACATGTTCTTAAATTTAAAATGCTATCATTTAAGAATGAAGTATGATTCTAACTTGATGAGGGACCAGGTCTCTACATGATTTTTTTGAACTCTTAGTTCTTGAAACAATCTCATCCTTCTCCTTACCATGGGTGTATATCTGCAGAAGATATGAGACTGGGTTAAAAATGTTTAACATTATCTTA
Organism: Capsicum annuum; assembly: GCF_002878395.1. NCBI lineage: Eukaryota > Viridiplantae > Streptophyta > Magnoliopsida > Solanales > Solanaceae > Capsicum > Capsicum annuum. The sequence continues at coordinate 52,582,902 of NC_061111.1, read as the reverse complement.
CATAGATACCTGCTCATCAAATCATAGCCACTCTAGAGAAATAAGATGAAAAATATGCACTCAACTTCATCTCATCAAACCCAACTTCATTTTATTCTTTTCAAACTGATATAAAAATATCAGTATTTTTTCTTTAGTGCTGCAAAAGGCCATTTTGATAAGCCCCTTTTCCATATTATATCTAAGGAAATGATGTCAGATATCAATATGCTTGGTCCTTTTATATTGTACTAGATTCTTGGCCATATTGATAACACTTGTATTGTCACAAAATGAACACAATATGAAAGAATTCAAAAATCTTCTAGTTGTTGCTTGATCCAACATAATTGAGCACAATATGAAGCAACTTCCACATATTCATCTTCAGCAGTTGAGAGAGCCACTGAATTCTGTTTCTTGGTACCCCAAGAAATCAAGGATGACCCTAAGAAATGATCCATTCACTCTTCTTATCAACCAGGTACCTAGCATAATCAACATCAGCATACTTAACTAGGTTAAAATTATCACTAGTAGGATAGAGGAGGACTAGGTCAGGGTGACCTTAAGATATCTCAGGATCTTTTGGCCATCCTTCCAATGAGATTCCCCTGGACTTGCTTGAAATCTAGCACACATTCTTACACTAAACACATTGTCAGGCATGCTAGCAGTAAGATAAAGTAATGAACCAATAATTCCTCTATACATAGTCTCTTTGATCAAAGGACAAAGTTTATCTAAGTCCAGTTTTGAAGAAGTTCCAATAGGATTTGTATCCTTAATGTGGAATCTTTTCAGCAACTCATGAATATACTTTTGCTTGTAGATAGTAGTGCCAATTTCCCTTTGCTTTATTTGTAACCCAAGGCATGAATTAAGCTCCCCCATCATGCTCATCTTGAATTCACTACTCATTAGTTTGGGAAATTCATCACATAAGGATTTGGTTGTGGCCCAAAAATGATGTCATCAACATACCTAAACAATGAGCAAGTTTCTCCCTCTACCCTTCAAGAAGAGTGTATTTTCAATCTTTTATCTTTTGAAACCATTGTCAAGTAAGAACTTTGATAGACTCTTTTTCCAAGCACTAGGACCTGTTTCAAACCATAAAGAGCCTTATCCAATTTGAATACATGATTTGGAAATTCAACACCTCAAATCCAGGAGGTTGCTTCATGTACACCTCTTTTTTAGTAATCAATTCATAAAGGTACTTTTCATATCCATTTAAAATAGCTTGAAATCTATATAGGAGGCAAAAATAATGAGGATTCGAATAGCCTCTATTCTAGCCACTAGCGCAAAAGTTTCATCGTAGTTATGCCTTCCTCCTACTTATAACCTTGCACCTCCATCCTAGCCTTGTTCTTGAAAGTATTACCATGCTTATCAACTTTGTTTTTGTAGACCCACATGGTCCCTATGATGATTTTGTCTGAGAGGCGTGGAACTAGGTGCCACACCTTGCTTCTTTACAATGTAGCACTTTCTACATAACATTTATCCAATCAGTATCCTCCAAGGCTTCCTTCACATTATTGGGATCAAGTTGATATAGAAAGGTTGACAAGGCACACAGATTACTAGATTTATTCTGGGTAAGCATTTTTGAATCTATAGGAGAAAGTAAATCATCAAAAGAATGTGAAGATTGATGATTCCAACTAGATTTTTAAGGAGTCGACTAACTTGCACTGGAACTAGTTCCCATAGGTGTTACCTGTAATACCCCGTGTGTTTCTAAGCTAGGAAGTGAACCATTTTTTTCCCTACGTATAAAACCTCCTATCTTGTAATTCATATTTGAGTACATGACTTTTAATGAGTATCATAGCAATAAGATATTTTATGATGTGTTAAGCATGATCATATGAGTCACTTATTGTAATGCAAGCTAAGAGCTTTTGAATCCATCAAGTTTTAGTGTTTAATTTTGTAAGGATCATGTTTGAATGAGCATAACTATATGTAAATGCGGTGTTTTGGCATATTTAGACCAACCAAATTGTAGAGAATCGAATTAGCTTTCCAACGATACCAATTTTACCAAAATCCAACACCCGAGCAAGGAGTTATGGCCTTGCAAAGTAGAGTGCGACACATAACAATCGCACATGGCTACTTGACCAAGTGTGAGATAGGTTGTGCGGCGCAAACTATAACACCCCGAAAAATATTTCATTGAAATTTTGTGCCTAAACGTGTTAGTTTCTATCTTCTAGAATGAATTATAAATTTTCCATGCAGAATGTCTTAGATTATGACCCACCATTGTGTAGAGTACCTAATAATATTTCCAACGATATATGGATTATCCAAAATGGACACTCGAGCGACGAGTTATGAACATTCCGATTGAACCGTGAATAGTAGTAAATAGTAAAGCGTACAGGAAAAAGTACTGAGGCCTAGCTTATTTTTACTCCAACTTTAAATGATCATAACTCCTTGTACATAATGATATAGGTGATATACTATATATCAATGGAAAGCTCTGCAAGTCTTCTTTCTAATGAAATTGGTTTCCTCTAATTTGTCTATTGGAGCAGAAAGTTATGGTCGATCTACTTCAGCCTATCAAAAGCAAATTTTTGGGTCAAATTCAAACAATCATAACTCCTCATACACAATGATCTGGGTGAGATACTATATATTAGCGGAAAGATATGAGAGTCCTCTTTCTAATAAAATTAGTTTCCTCTAATTTGGATATTGGAGTAAAATGTTATGGTTGAGCTACTTCAGACTATCAAAACAATCCATCAAAGGACAGATTCGAGAATTATTTGATTTTTAGGGGCGTTTTAGTCATTCCCCCTCACCCAAAATCCATCCAAATCCTATATTAAAGCCTATTAGAATCATTATATGTTATATTTCATAAAATTCCCTCAAAAAGAAAACCCTAAGCTCCTACATCCAACTTCAAGAACCACCAAAGTTCACCATTAATTCTGCAAATTTATTCAAGATTCCAAGTTTCTAGTTCAAGAACTCCAAGAACCATCATTCGATCTAAAGTTTAACATTTAAGTTTTGTAGGATTTTTCAACAAGAACTCTCTTTCATTCTTGTGCCCAAAAGTAATTTTCTTTTCAAAGGCATGATTTTCATTTGATTTTTACGAATTTGAAGCATGAACCCATATCTTATGATGATTATTATGGAATCTTGATGTTTATGATTTTGAAAGATGAATTTACATGTGTGGATATATAAAGAATGAATCTTGAACAATATTTATCATGATTTTGATATTTGGGTCGTGAATCCCCATTGAAAATTGTTTTTTTTTTGAGAAAGTGTGTGTTATAATCACGTTGATGTTGAATATTTGAGATATTTTGAATGATTTGACCTTTTGGTCTTAATGGAGTTGTTTTGAACTCGAGTTTGAATTAAATCCACAACATGGTTGATTTTGATAGATGGGAAGCATGATGGCTCCCGATGTATATTTATATATTACTGGAATTGTTTTGTTGTGGATTGTCTTTGAAATGATCTGAGCTAAGTCTGGGAGAAATCTTCATCACCGAGTGGGAGGTATAAAGCAACCTTACTTCCCTAGAACTACGTGCCCCCGTAGGAGTGAGCTTGAGGCTAATTTATATAGTGATCACTAGTTTGTATGGATTTGATATCGATAGTCCTACTCTAATGGCAAGGATAGAACGGCTCTCCCTCACATGGGTTGTATGTTGGACTCCATGTAGTTCACATGGTTTATGTCGGTTATAGGATCTCCCAGTGTGTGTGTGTTTCCTTGTGTCTATGGTGAATGATGATTTGAATGTGGAATTATGAAAGTTATTCTTTCAAAAGATTTAAATGATATTTACATTATGAGAATTGATATTCTTGATGAACTGAAAGTGATTGACAAATTAAATGATGACTCATATGTGTTATTGTACTTATTTCATCCTCTCATGATTATGATAATTTTCTTCAGGCTATGTGAGTCTTTCATTCATACTGCATATTTCTTATAAATATTTATGATGATGATGTTTATACAACTGTATACACCCCTATATACTCGGTTTCTTTCCTTGGTACTGACCCACATCTTTGGATGTGGGCTGCATTCTCTTGGAATATAAGTTTAGGTGCTCAGTTCCAGGTTTGATAGTGATTCTTTGGGCACGCTGTTCTACATCCTCTATTTTGGTGAGTCCTCATATTCCGAGGACGTGATGTCTAATGTTGGTTTCACAGAATTATTTACATTTGATAACTGAGTATGAGTCTGTTGGGGCATGTCTCAATGGCTCGCTGGTTTTATTGATTTTCTTAGAGGCTTGTCAGACTAGTATAGATGTTGGGAGTTGACTAATAAGTCATATTTTGTTATCTTTCTAAAATTCTTTTATTCTTGGATGATGATTACTTTGTTGATATTTGAGGGTTATTTATGGAAACCCCGTTGATTTGTGTTGAATTGAATGAAAATGGCTCAAAGGGTTAGTTTGGGTCTACTCATTGCCTCAAGCACCGTGTGACACTCTAGGACCCATTTTCTGGGGCATTACAAACTTTGTATCAGAGTATAAGGTTTTAAGGTGTCCTAGGGAGTCTGACAAGCCGCATTAAGTAGAGTCTTAATCATCGGTGTGTAGCGTGCCACATCTATGAGCAAGAGGCTACAAGATGTTTTATGAAAATATGTGATTCTTTCTTTCAGAAGTCTATTGTGCTTAAAGTGTCTCTCTCTGCTATTGATTCGTGCTTTCCTCTTTCAGAAATATGCCTCCACGTCGAGCGAGAAGAAATAATGATGGTCAGCAACCTCAACCCACTGACCCATTGAATGAAAATATGTCTCATGTTGAATTTTGGGTAGCCTTTCAGGCGCTGGCCCAAGCTGTTACTGCAAATGTTTAGGACAACCTGGCCTCGGCTCCACAGCAGCAGGGAGGTGATTCAACTAGTACCAGGATCCATGACTTCATGCGGATGAATCCGCCAAAATTCTATGGGTCCAAGTCTGATGAGGATCCACGGTTGTTTTTAGAGGAGGTTCGGAAGTTACTCAGGTGATGCATGTATCTGAGGAGTATAGTGTGGAGTTGGCTGCGTATAGGTTGAAGGACCTTATTTATAAATGGGTTGTTGCTTGGAGAAAAGGTAGAGGTGAGGGAGTTCTCCCTACAACTTGGCAAGAGTTCCAGGATGCATTCCTAGATAAGTTTTTCCCTTTGGAGATGAGGGAGGCGAAGGTGAAAGAGTTTATGAACCTATGATAGGGCTCTATGACTATTAAGGAGTACTATCTAAAGTTCAATCAGTTGGCCAAGTATGCTCCTGACTTAGTGGCTGATAATCGGGCTAGTATGAGTAAGTTTGCGACTGGATTGTCTAGTTATGTGGTTAAGGAGTGTAGATCTGCTATGCTGAATAGTGAGATGAATCTTTCTAGGCTGATGAATCATGCCCAACAGATTGAGGCAGACAAGATTAAGGAGAGAGATAAAAGGAGAGGGAATAAGAGAGCTAGGTCCGAGCAGCACGGACAGGGTCAGACTAGATCACAGGAAGGGAGTCGCCCTTAGTATCAGGATCATTCGTCTATGCCAGTACCGTCATCTGCTAGTGCTCCCATTCCTAGAGGTAGGCAGGAGCAGGGTAGCAGGTCATCTACATCCAGGTCCCAGTACAGTGCAGGAAGTAAGACAAATCATCCCCTGTGTCCTAAGTGTGGTAGGGCTTATTCGGGTGAGTGTTGGGGTAAGAAGAGGGGTTGTTTTTAGTGTAGTGACATGGGTCACAGAGTTAGAGATTATCCACAAGATGGACAAGGGCATCATGACTATCGCCCTCAGACCCAGACTCAGACTATTAGTGCTCCAGTTCTAGCGACTCGCCCAACCCCAGGTTAAGGTGCCTCTTCTAGCAATGCTGGCGAGCAACGCCTGAATAGATTCTATGCTTTACCGTCCTGCCAAGAACAGGAGGACTCTCCTGATATTGTTACTGGTATGCTTTGTATATTTCAGTTTGATGTGTATGCTTTGTTGGATCCTGGATACAATTTTTCATATGTTACACCTTTGATTGCTGTGAATTTTGAAATGAGTCCTGAGATTATTCCTGAGCCTATCCTAGTTTCTACCCTAGTGGATGATTTGATTGTTGCCCAGAAAGTGTATAAAAAGTGTCTTGTTACCATTCTTCATAGAGTCTTGTTGGGTGATCTGATTGAGTTATACATGGTAGATTTTGATGTGATTCTGGGTATGGACTGGCTGTATACTTCTTATGCCTCTATTGATTGTCGGACCCAAGTGGTCAAGTTTCAGTTTTTGGGTGCATCCGTGTTTGAGTGGTCTGGGAATTCTGTGTTACCCAAGAGTCATTTTATCTGTTACCTCAAAGCTAGAAAGCTTATTTCCAAGGGGTGCATTTACCATTTGGTTAGAGTCAAAGACACTAAGTCTGAGACTCTAACTCTTAAATCTGTTAAGCATCGTCAATGAGTTTTCTGATGTCTTTCTGGATGATCTCTCAGGGATACCTCCTGATAGAGAGATAGAGTTCGAGATTGATCTTTTTCCCTATATTCAGCCCATTTCTATTCCTCCTTACCATATGGCCCCTGCAGAACTTAAGAAGTTGAAAGAGCAACTCAAAGATCTACTAGATAAGGGTTTCATAAGGCCCAATGTTTCTCCTTAGAGTGCTCCTGTGTTTTTTGTGAGAAAGAAAGATGGCTCTTTCCGTATGTGCATTGATTACCGCCAACTGAATAAAGTCACCGTAAAAAATAAGTACTCCCTTTCAAGAATAGATGATTTGTTTGACCAATTGAAAGGTGCAAGTTATTTCTCAAAGAAAGACCTTTGTTCAGCTATCATCAACTCAAAGTTAGGGAGTGTGACATCCCAAAAACTACTTTCCAAACTCGTTATGGCTATTTTGAGTTCCTTGTTATGTCTTTCGGGTTAATTAATGCTCCAGCAGCTTTCATGGACCTCATGAATCAAGTGTTTAGATCATATTTGGATATGTTTGTCATAGTGTTCATCAATGATATACTGGTGTACTCTCGTAGTGAGGATGAACATTCTGATCATCTCTGAACTACCTTGGAAACCCTTAGAGATCATAAGTTGTTTGCCAAGTTCAGTAAGTGTGAGTTTTGACTAAGGTCAGTTGCTTTTCTGGGTCATATCATTTCTTCCAAGGGTATTAGAGTTGATCCCCAAAAGACCGAAGCTGTTATAAATTGGCCTAGACCTATTTCTCCGATTGATATCAAAAGTTTCTTGGGTTTAGTTGGCTATTACCGCCGTTTTGTAGAGGGTTTATCTTCTATAGCGTCTCCTATGACTCGGTTGACCCAAAAAAAAGTGAAGTTCTTGTGGTACGAATCTTGTGAGAAGAGTTTTTAGGAGTTGAAGACTCGACTCACTTCAGCCCCTGTTTTGACTTTGCCTAATGGTGTTGATGGTTTTGTGGTGTACTGTGATGCTTCGAGAGTTGGGTTGGGTTGCGTATTAATGCAGAATGGTAAAGTGATAGCTTATGCTTCTAGACAGTTGAAACCCCATGAGAAAAATTACCCCACCTATGACCTTGAGTTAGCTGCTGTTGTGTTTTCTTTGAAAATCTGGAGACACTATTTGTATGGTGTCCATGTTGATATTTTCACTGATCATAAGAGTCTGCAGTATGTGTTACCTTGAGAGAATTGAATCTTAGGCAGAGACGATGGTTAGAATTGTTAAAGTACTATGATATGAGTGTGTTGTACCATCCAGGCAAGGCCAATGTTGTGGCACATGCCCTAAGTAGAGTATCCATGGGTAGTGTTTCGCATGTGGTAGAAGGTAAGAAAGAGTTGGATCGTGATGTACATCGTTTGGCTAGATTGGGGGTTAGGTTGTTTGACTCTGCTGAAGGTTGTATAGGGGTTCAGAGTAGGTCTGAATCCTCTTTGGTTTCAGAAGTGAAGGAAAAGCAATACTTAGATGCTAGTTTGGTCAGATTGAAGGAGTCTGTCAAGGACCAAAAAGTAGAGGTTTTCTCCCAGTGGGGAGATGGTGTGTTGAGATTGCATTGTAGATTGTGTGTCCCGAATGTTGATGATCTAAGACAGAGGATTATGGCTGAAGCGCATGGGGCGCGATATTCTATTCATCCTGGTGCTACCAAGATATACCGAGACTTACAGGAAATCTATTGTTGGAGTGGGATGAAGAAAGATATAGCAGCGTTTGTAGCTAAGTGTTCTACATACCAACAAGTTAAGGTTGAACACCAAAGACCTGGTGGTATGATACAAGAGTTTAGTATTCCCATCTAGAAGTGGGAAGAGATAAATATAGACTTTGTGATTGGTTTACCTCCTTCCCAACGCCATCGTGATTCCATTTGGGTTGTGGTTGATAGGTTGACTAAGTCTGCTAATTTCTTGCCTGTTTATACTTCATAAACTGCTGAGGATTATGCTAGATTGTAATTCTGAGAGCTCGTCAGACTGCATGGAGTTCCCTTGTCTATCATTTTGGATAGGGGTACTGAGTTCACATCGTAATTTTGGAAAGCTTTTTAGAAGGGTCTTGGTACGCAAGTGCTTTTGAATTCTCCTTTTTATCCGCAGATCGATGGTCAGGCTGAGCGGACCATCCAGAGCTTAAAGGATATGTTGAGAGCTTGTGTACTTGTCTTTAAAGGAAGTTGGGATGATCACTTACCGTTGATAGAGTTTGCTTACAATAACAGTTTCCACTATAGTATTGGCATGGCTCCATTTGAAGCCTTATATCAGAGGAAGTGTAGATCACCCATAGGTTGGTTCGAGGTGGGTGAAGTGGCTGTGAGTGGTCCTGATTCAGTATTTAAGGCTATGAAAAAAGTTAAGTCGATTAGGGAAAGGTTGAAAACTGCGTAGTCGTCAGAAGTCATATGCGGATGTTAGAAGAAGAGACCTTGAGTTTGAAGTTGGTGACCTAGTGTATCCGAAAATTTCACCCATGAGGGGGGTTGAAGAGATTCGGAAAGAAGGGGAAGCTTAGTCCCCGTTATGTTGGTCCTTACAAAATTCTTAGTCGTGTTGGCAAGGTAGCTTATGAGGTCGATTTGCCTTCCGAGTTGTCCTCTTTTCATCCAATATTCCATGTCTCCATGCTTAGAAAGCATATTAGCGATGTCGTGGTAGTGGATTCCTCTGTGAGTGTTGACATTCAAGAAAATCTTTCTTTTGATAAGATTCCTATTGAGATTCTTGATTTCAGTGTTCCCTTGGTCAAGGTGTTATGGCGAAACCAATCTGTTGAGGGTGCAACTTGGGAAGCTGAGGCGGATATGCAATCCAAGTACCCGCACCTATCTTCTGCGAACTCTGATCAAGACGAAGGTACCGTTCTTTCCTAAATCATGCACTTTTGATAAAAGTTGCAGCAGTTCAGCTGTCATTTATTACGTGTTCAGCTGTAGTTTCTTGAATTTATGCATTCTATGTTGCATTCGGAGTGAGAAACGATGTGGTGATGAGTCTAACAAATTTCAGATGTATTCTATATTCCCTATCTAATCTTGGCATGTCTAGCATCATTCAAGGATGAATGTTTCCAGGCGGTGATGATGTAATACCCCGGGGAATTTTTCGTTGAAATTTTGTGCGTAAACGTGTTGGGTTCTATCTTCTAGAATGAATTATAAATTTTCTGTACGGAATCTCTTAGATTATGACCCACCATTGCGTATGTTATCAAATAGGCTTTCCAACAATATGTAGATTATCCAAAACGGACACCCAAGCGACGATTTATGAACATTCCGATAAAACCATGAATAGTAGTGAATAGTAAAAGTAGTGAACAGTAAAACGTGCAGGAAAGAGTACTGAGGCCTAGCGTATTTTTTCTCCAACTTTAAATGCTCATAACTCCTTGTACATAATAATCTGGGTGATCTACTATATATCAACGGAAAGCTCTGCGAGTCCTCTTTATAATGAAATTTGTTTAATCCAATTTGTCCATCAGAGCAGAAAGTTATGGTCGATCTACTTCAGCCTATCAAAAGCGAATTATTAGGTCAACTTCAAACAATCATAACTCCTCGTACACAATGATCTAGGTGAGATACTATATATCAATGGAAAGATATGAGAGTCCTCTTTCTAATTAAATTGGTTTCATCCAATTTGGATATCAGAGTAAAACGTTATAGTTGATCTACTTCAGACTATCAAAACAGTCCATCAAAAGATAGATTCGAGAATTATTTGATTTTTAGGGGCATTTTGGTCATTCTCCCTCACCCAAAATCCATCCAAACCCTATATTAAATCCTATTAGAATCATTATAGGTTATATTTCATCAAATTCCATCAAAAAGACAACCCTAAGCGCCTACATCCAACTTTAAGAACCTCCAAAGTTCACTATTAATTAAGCAAATTTATTCAATATTCCAAGTTCCGAGTTCAAGACCTCCAAGAACCATCATTTAAAGGCACGATTAACATCTCAAAAATAAGTATCGATCTAAATTTTATCATTCAAGGTATGTGGGGTTTTTCAACAAGAACTCTCTTTCGTGCTTGTGCCCAAAAGAAATTTTCTTTACAAAGGCATGATTTTTATTTGATTTTTACGAATTTGAAGCATGAACCCATATCTTATGATGATTATTATGGAATCTTGATGTTTATGATTTTGAAAGATGAATTTACATGTGTGGATATATAAAGCATGAATCTTGAACAATATTTATCATGATTTTGATATTTGGGTCGTGAATCCCCATTGAAAATTGTTTTTTTTTTTAGAAAGTGTGTGTTATAATCACGTTGATGTTGAATATTTGAGATATTTTGAATGATTTGACCTTTTGGTCTTAATGGAGTTGTTTTGAACTCGAGTTTAAATTAAATCCACAACGTGGTTGACTTTGATAGATGGGAAGCATGATGGCTCCCGATGTATATTTATATATTACTGGAATTGTTTTGTTGTGGATTGTCTTTGAAATGATCTGAGCTAAGTCTGGGAGAAATCTTCATCACCGAGTGGGAGGTATAAAGCAACCTACTTCCCTAGAACTACGTGCCCCCGTAGGAGTGAGCTTGAGGCTAATTTATATAGTGATCACTAGTTTGTATGGATTTGATATCGATAGTCCTACTCCGATGGCAAGGATAGAACGGCTCTCCCTCACGTGGGTTGTACGTTGGACTCCATGTAGTTCACATGGTTTATGTCGGTTATAGGATCTCCCAGTGTGTGTGTGTTTCCTTGTGTCTATGGTGAATGATGAAGTGATTTGAAAGTGGAATTGTGAAAGTTATTCTTTTGAAAGATTTAAATGATATTTATATTATGAGAATTGATATTCTTGATGAACTGAAAGTGATTGGCAAATTATATGATGACTCACATGTGTTATTGTACTTATTTCATCCTCTCATGATTATGATTATTTTCTTTGGGCTATATGAGTCTTTCATACATCCTACATATTTCTTATAAATATTTATGATGATGATGTTTATACAACTACATACACCCCTTTATACTCAGTTTCTTTCCATGGTACTGACCCATATCTTCAGATGTGGGCTGCATTTTCTCAGAATGTAGGTTTAGGTGCTCAGTTCCAGGTTTGATAGTGATACTTCGGGCACGCTGTTCTACATCCTCTGTTGTGGTGAGTCCTCATGTTTCGAGGACGTGATGTCTGATGTTGGTTTCATGGAACCGTTTATATTTGATAACTGAGTATGAGTCAGTTGGGGCATGTCTCAATGGCTCGCTGGTTTTATTGATTTTCTGAGAGGCTTGTCAGACTAGTATAGATGTTGGGAGTTGACTAATAAGTCATATTTTGTTATCTTTCCAAAATTCTTTTATTCTTGGATGATGATTACTCTGTTGATATTTGAGGGTTATTTATGGAAACCCCGTTGATTTGTGTTGAACTGAATGAAAATGGATC
>NC_061111.1:52568821-52570868 GCF_002878395.1 Capsicum annuum | reverse complement strand
TCTCAGACTAGTATAGATGTTGGGAGTTGACTAATAAGTCATATTTTGTTATCTTTCCAAAATTCTTTTATTCTTGGATGATGATTACTCTGTTGATATTTGAGGGTTATTTATGGAAACCCCGTTGATTTGTGTTGAACTGAATGAAAATGGATCAAAGGGTTAGCTTGGGGCTACTCGTAGCCTCAAGCACCGTGTGACCTCCGGGACCTATTTTCCGGGGCGTTACACACACCCTCAAGTGTGCGATAGGATGGGTGACGTACACCTAGGCTTGTGCGATAAAATGTGTGGTGCGCACCCTAGCATGTGTGATGAGGTGTATGACGCACTCTTATAATTTATGAAACGAAAACACATAGTTTTTGAGTTATTTTGAGGATAATTAAGTCTTTTGACACTCCTTACACATCCCTAAACTTAACCCTATGAAATATATAGCTCCTAATCACATTACAATACTATTAACATCTTAAGTTCATTATTCAAGAGGATAAATAGGATAAAAACAACTAGGGTTGCACAATTAAGCTTGAAGATCCAATTTTAAGGAAATTTCCCCATCAATCATCAACAATATTCCTTCTAAGGTATGCGTAGCGTTCACCAACGGATTCCTTTCATCGGTGGAGTTCAAGAATAAATCTTTGGTTACTAAATCATGAATGCTTTTTGGTGATATAGTTGTGTTCATGTTGTTGTTTGTTGTTTGTGCTATAGAGTGGAAATTTGATGAATTTTCATAAAGATTATGATCACGTAGTTGGAACCCATGAATTTGGGTGGATTAATGTGGTGTAAATTTGTGAATACACCTATGCCTTAAAGAGTGCATGCAAGGTGTTTGATAAAATACCTAAGAGACTAGAAATAATGCAATATGGCTAAGTAGAACCCAAATAACAAGTCCATGCTCTATCCCTTATGACTTAACATGAATTCCATGCAAATTATTATGTATTGTTGTTATGCTATGGAATGCTCATGAAATTAGAATCATGCAATTATGTACATATTATATGCATTATCTTTCGTGATCAAGAATATGAAATCATGTGTAGCGTGGAATCCCCTACTTATGGTATATGAATTTTGAATGTTATTCCTATGATCAAGAAGTGTCAATTTCCTTCCATCAAGTCCTGGGGGTAGTTGTACCCGAAAAATATCGATGTGTGCCTAGAGCGATATCATGTTATCATGATGCTCTCAGTCAGTCCTTAAAACTCAGTATGTTCCTTCAGTCAAGGGAACTCAGTAAACTTAGTTTAGCTCCGCTAAATAATACTACTGGTATCAGTTCAGTTTAGTCAATCAGTTCAACACAGTTAATCAGTCTAGAGTTTTTCAGTTGGGATTTGGAAGTAGCACCGAGTGAGTATGGGGATGGCAGCTTCCCCTTAGATAGGTAGAGTTGTTAGCAGCAATCCCTGTACTCAAGAACTGTGTAGCTAGCGCAGGTCCAGGAGTCACCCGTCAGATTAAGGAAAGAATTGACTATTATATATTGCCTTAGGCTTGGCTTCCTGTTCAGGGTCACCCGTCAGAAAAGCTTGACCAAAGCAGAGGTCTCTACCCATGGCACGATATTGATGTCCTTCTAGGTGGGGTTACAGGTTGAAGCCCACTAGTCAGATTCAGAGCATGTCGATTAAGTAAGAACTCCCACAATTATAGTTTTAGTATCAGTCTTCAGAGTAGAAATCAGAAATCAGGACTATCAGATACAGTCATCAATCTAAGTAAGGAACTCAGATAGTTCCACAGATTCAATGACCACCTATCAAATAGGCTTGGTCTCTCATTAATTTATTCAGTATTAGTACTTACAAAGGTCACCCGTTAGATAGGCTTATTCTCAATTTCAGATTCAGTTAAGTATTCTCATATCAGTTACAAAGATTACCCGTTAGTTAGGCCAGATCTCAAGATCAGTCACTATTAATTATTATTAGAAGATTTATACTGTTAGATATAGTCACCTAGTGTCAGTTATATTTGTTAGGCCGATCATCATAGTTATATCAGTTGTCATAGCTTACGTTAT
>NC_061111.1:52156323-52256323 GCF_002878395.1 Capsicum annuum | reverse complement strand
TTTAAATAAAATATATACTATTCTACAATATACATTTATATATACTACAATATGTATATATATATATAGTTATATACTAATTTGTAAAACATATACACTTGGATACATTAGATATACATGTGTATAGAAGATATATACAATAATATACAAAAAATATACTACTTAATATAATAAATTAATAATACTTGATAGTTAATTAACGAATGTTGAATTTTATTGATTGCAAAATGATCCAAAATGTATAATTTACATGAATAAGAAATCTACAAACTATGCATCATTTTTTCCAACTCATCCATGTTAATATTAATGGGAACTTGCATAGGATAGTCAAAGTCAATAGGGGAAAACCCATGCATTGGACTTGATTCTATTGAGTTATCCCGCGAAGTCATAATTTTCTTCAAGTTTCTGCTCGTCATTCGGCTCCGGTTTCATTCCTTGATTTCTTCTTTCTGCTCTAATCCAATCTCTGAGGCAAACTAGAACATTCATTTCTTGCTTCCCAATGAGTGTCGGTTGTCTCCAAGTTACTGTCGTCCCTGACTAAAGGCGCTCTCTGATGCAACGGTTGACATTGGAACGTTCAAGATATCTCTAGCTAATCTTGAAAGCACAGGATATTGTGATTCATTATTCCTCCACCAATCCAACGTGTTGATTCATCATCTGCGATCCTTTGACGGCGACCGAAGATAATACTTAATCTCTTCTCGATAAGTTGATGTGTAAGCTCCCTCGTCAACACTGTTCCAACAGGGTAAATCATAAAAGGAATCAGGAAAACCACAATATGCCGGCCTTTTAGAAAATGATGGCACCTCAGGAGGATGAGGAGCTGGACTGATATGTGTCGGTACAACTAAATCAACTAAATCAGCATAGTGGTTATATAATTTATCTATGTAAGCATTCGCATCAGACGTAGCCGTCCACAAATCAGGTTGTACTTGTTCAGAATTATTATTAGTATTTATTTCTAAGTTACGATAAATAAGAGTATTAAAGTGGCACATAGTATGGTATTTAATGCACGGATTTAGCATAGCACCAACCAAGAAAATAAGGGGAATCGGGAAAAATATTTTTTAAATTTAGTAAACATGGCACCAACAACATTTTCATAACCTTCTTTATTTTTATATTCTTTGAGCAAACCAGAAATATCAGTTATATATCCCAAAATATTACAAACAGTAGGATAATAAGCACCGAAAAATTCAACCGTAGCTACATAAAATTTTTCCAAAAACTTAACAAGATCATTAATTACAATTCAATCAGAATCAAGTAGCATGCAATCGGCAGAATCAGCAAATGAACCACAAGGTTGGTTAAAAGCTAATATAATAGGAACTCTATATTCATAACAAGTTTTTAAAAAATCATACGTAGAATTCCATCTAATATCAATTTCTTCAGGCATCAATATCGGTGCAAGTCCATTTTCTTAACATTTAACTTTAAATTCTTTAATTCTCGATCTACGATTATTTTCTTGTATAAAACCAACAGCAAGACGAATTTTTTCAATATAAATCTCAAAAAACTCAAGACCATCTTTTACAGTTAAATTATATATATGACATGCACACTTAATATAAAAAATTTCAGGTAACGGCGGTGATAGCTTAGATTTCAACTTTGTTATAGCAGTCTTGTTGTTAGAAGCGTTATCAAAAGCGATACATAAGATTTTATTTTCAATAGCATAAAATGTTGCAACTTTATTTATCGAGTCAGCAATAAATTGTCCAGTATGTTACAATCTTCATCATATAAAAATGCACGAATACGTTTTTGCATTACAAAATTACTATCCATTCAGTGACAAGTAACGGTTAAATAATTATTTTTATTTACAGCATGATCAAGATCAGAAGTTAGGGATATTTTACATTAAATATTTTTTAACAATGTAGATAAATAAAAACAATATTGTGAATAAAGTCTAAAAATATCAAACCAACAAGTACTTCTAGGAATACCATTATACATAGGATTATAAATTTCTTGAATATAATGATTAAAAGCATCAGAAGAAGGAAAACTAAAAGGCAAACAACCTACAACTACCATTTTTGCTATTTCTTCCCGGTCCCTCAATTTATTATACTTCTTCGTTATGTGACCGGTTGTTGGGTCCATTCTAGTTTGTGTTGGCCCACCAACAGCCTCGCCACCTTGTGCAATTTATAACTCTCTTTTGTGGTCTTCAGCTAAATGTCTCATTAATGTACCCGTACCTCCTTGCTTGCCTCCTCTTTTATGCTTATATATTTTTTGACAAATATTGCATTGCACCTTAGTATCTGATATACGTTCAAAAGATTTCCATGCAGCACTAGTTTGTTTACGAGCTCTTGGGGCACGGGGAGAGAGATTAACCGATTCGGATCTAACGTTAGCATTTCCTACTTCGGGTGTCTCACCAATATTTTCATCATCTTCATCTAAATCAACCGCATCTACTTCATTCTCTTCTTTTATATTGTAATTTTACTGAACTTCTAAATAATCCATATCGTGAGCACCTACACCTATTTCTTCCTCAAAATATTGCCTAAGTGGTACCGGGGCAAAGGGACACGGGTATATCTAGTACTTGAAGTACCGCTACCACTAATAATTCACTTTTTGCTACCACTACCACTTCCGGGACAAAAATTTTTGACACTTTTACCGAGGTTTCTTAATTTATCCATAGTATAAATCAAACTAAAAAATATTCAAAATACACAAAAAGTAATAAAAATAAATATTCAACAATTAATACACTAATTATAAATTAAAAGTAAGAGATGGAACGACAATACCAAATTTTGGAAGTATCGAAAGGCTGCGACTTTAGAAACTTCCACTCGTACTTAGTAATTGCAAAATAAAAAAAAAATTAAAGTGAACACTTTAGAAATTAAATATATAGAATATTTGAGAATTGAGAAATGAGATTTGAGAGAGAATGAGATTTGAGATTTGAGACTTGAGAGGATGAAAAATTGTGTGGAAAATGATGAAAGTGTAGAGTATTTATAAAAAATTTTTTGGGATTAAAAAATGAATTGAAATAAAAGAAAACACTTTTTTTTTTAATATTTGGGCCCAAACTAGCCGTTATAGCTGTTGGGCCAACTGGCCCAATTTTTCAAAATCTTAAAAAAATAAAAATAAAAAAAATTAAATGGGCTTATCTGGGCCGGGCCGAGCCGGTTAACCGGCGGTCCCTAACCGGGTTGAGTCCGGTCCGGGTTAACCGGGCCCAAATTCAAAACCCAACCGGACTGGGACCCGGACCCTTAAATCCCTTAGGCTTACCAGGTCGGATCAAACTGGTCCAATTTTATTTAGTGGGCCGGTTAAAACCGGCTCGTTTGACACCCTTACCTTATCTGTAACTTATGCGTCCATCAAGGCATCAACAAAAGAGTCTTTCATAAGGTCTTTACAAATTGAGGTCATAAAAAGAGATCAAAATTACAGCAAATCAAATGTTTTTTTTTTTTTAAAAAAACAACGGTAAACCCCAAAAAACCCAATCATCTATTCTCCCTTCTAAAATATTTTTAAAAAAATATAGCAAAAAATAAATCAGAAACAATATCTTTTACAGAGCAAAACCTTAACCCCCCTCCTATACTTACTTTTACATTACCTCTACTTCATCCTAATGAAATAGATGAAGGAGAAATAAAAGTTGGAAGAATAAATTATCCCTTGCGAGTCACCGACACTAACAAGTTGAGCTGATACGTGTCTCTCGCTTTAGCACCTATTACAATTTGGTGTGTAATTATGATTATCGCAATTTGTACACATTCAGTCCCAATCATGCCATTGCTTTACCCCCTTTGCCTTTTTTCTGTGTTGCATTGTGTACTAACATGAGAATCACTTTCCAAAAAAAAGAAGTACGTATATATATATAGATACTAACATGAGAATCACTTTCCAAAAAAAAGAAGTACGTTCATATATATATATATATATATATATATATATATATATATATATCTATGGGGATAACAATTTATTCTCTCAACCAATTTGGAATGTTATATAAACTATGGAGTAAAGCATTTAGTAGCTCCGGAACTATCATCAAATTTGCTATAACACTTTCCAACTTTACGGGGGACTTATTATCTCTCGAACTAAATTTTAGCATATTTTTCTTAATATTTTCAATTGATATGACAATTTGTGTCAACCTTTTTAGTTGACGTAGCACCTTTGACGTGGGCCCCATTTTATGCAATAAAGATGCTACATTAGCACAAAAAGATTAAAAAAAAATTGAGGTCAATGGATAATAGAATCCATGTGAAGTTGGAGTGTGTTGTAGAAACTTTGGTCATAGTTCGGAGGGGCACTGGATGCTTATCTCTAAACTATGTCCCATGTACGTTCAACACTGAGCAGTGGCGGAGTCAGGATATTCACTAAGGGGGTTCATAAGTGAATATACGAACTAACTGAAGGGGGTTCAACATCTAATATATATACATAAAAAATAATTTTAACCATATATATATAGCATAGTTTTTCGTCGAAAGGGGTTCGGATAAATCCCCTAGGCAAAGCGTAGCTCCGCCCCTGACACTGAGTATATAAACCATTGATAACATTGCATCGGAGATCGATATTGATAAAATCATGAATATTAAAGTTAAGTCTGACTTCAAATACCAGTCATATAAATTAAGAAAATAAACTACAAATAAATTTAGCTCAAGAGGTGAGTATGAGCAAGTATTGCCTCTCATTTCCTCAACCAACTTGGAATGCTATAACAACTTGTACATGCTAAATCATATGTATCATAGAAGATGAATTACATATACTTGTACATATGATTTGACATGTTAAAACTAGTTTTCCTCTCATGTTTTAAAACAATAATGTAACATTGGTAGGACCACTAAAAGAATTGTAAGTGGTTGACTACTCTTGCACCATATAAATTGGTATAATTTCCTAATTGGTATCAGAGCCCAGTAATTCAAAAAATACGGAAGTGAGATATATATTAGAATTGAGTTATTTTTACTATAAATTATTAAATTAATTATGCGAAGACCATTTAAAAATAGAGAAGCTTTTAGAAAAATTAAAGAATCTTTAATTAGTAATTATTCAGAATATATAAGTCTAAATAAAACAAAAGGAAACCCACAAAGATTAGCCTACTTAATTACATTAATATCTAGTATTGAATCAAAACTAATAATCCATTTAAAATCTAGAAGAATGAAAGACATACCACCTAATTATGATAAAATTAGATTTAGATATCCGTCAAGATATTATAAATATAATTTAAAATGAATAAAGTACAACAATACAAAGAATTAAAACAAATTATCTCTGAAAAACGTAAAGAATTAAAAATAAGAATAAAAAGACTACATTATAATATATTTGTCGGAGTTAGTAAAAATTCAATAGATACACAAAAAGATGAAATATCAAAATTGAAATCACAAATAGATAGTTTAGAATATATATATCAACATGAACTATTCACAATAAAATGAATAAAGAAGAATTTATAATAGATGAAAAAATATATGAAAATTACGAAGGATCAAAAATAAAAATAGTATTTTCTAATCTAGGACGAAGATATAAGAAAATAGGTGAACATTTATATCTAATGTTAGAAAAAGAAGAATTAAAATTAGAGGATAAATTGACAGCAATGGTAAGAATAGAAAAAGAAAATAAAGAGATAGATAGGAAAAAGGAAATAGAAAAAATAAAACAACAAACTACCGAAGAAATACGAAAAATAGAAGAAACTAAAAATAGTAGGATTGCTGAATTAGAAAAAGAACTACAAATATTAAAAGAGTTGTATGAACAAAGACAAAAAGAAAAAGAAGAAAAAGATAGAGAACAAAAATTACTAAACGAGATAAATCAATTTAAGGAAAAATTAGAAATAAAAAACGAAGAATTAGAAATAAATAATATAGATATTGAAGAGACAGATAATTATGAGTCCGAAGATAGTGAAACATATACAGAAATATTAACAAATACAAAAAATTTAGAAATCAATGAAGAACAAAAAGAAATTAATGAGGAAAACTTAGAAAATACCCACACGGAAATAAATACTCTTGATAAAAAAGAAAATGAAAATATAATACCTAAAACAACAGAAATAAGAAAACCTATATATTATAAGAATAAGTTTAAAAAATATAATGAATATGATAAATGGATACCAAAACAAATAGTGAATAAAAATTATAACTTTTTAGACCTAGACTGTGTAATAGATACAGAAAAAACAATACAATTATGGATAGGATCTATGACAAAACAATTATTAGATAATAATATAAATATAACAGATGCACCAGAATATATAGAAAGAACACTAATAGGATCAGTAAAACTATGGTTTTCAAACTTAACCGAAAATAGCAAAAAAGTATTAAGAACTAATAAACCTATAGAAGGAACATCATCAACAACAACTAAACTAACCCCTATAGAATTATTAAAAAAATATGAAACAGCTATAAAAGATGAATTTGGTAGTACGACAACAATAGAAGAAGAACAAGATGAAGAAAAAGATACAAATAGAAATTTAATGTTAAAATTAGCAATATGTAATATGTGTTATATAGATGAATATACTTGCGCATTTAAAGAATATTATTGCAAAGGAGCATATAGTATAGAAGAAAGTAAAGAAATAAGAAAATTATATTTTAATAAATTACCCGAGCCATTTAGTTCGAAAATAATAAAAAGTTGGGAAGAAGCAAAAATAGTAGATACGTTAGGAGCAAGAATAAAATTTTTACAACAATGGTATAGAAACTTATGTGAAAAATATAGAGAAGAATTAAAAATGGAAAAAACATTAATAAGAAATTTAGCATGTTGCAAAAATAAAATAGCACCCCTATTTGGATGTGAAGAAAGATATTATAAGAAAAGAAAAAGATATAAAAAATATAAAAAATCAAAATATAAATATAAGAAACCAAGAAGAAGATATTATATAAAAAATTATAAACATAAAAGACCATATAGAAAGAAGAAATCTATAAAAGAATGTACTTGTTATAACTGTGGAAAGTTAGGACATTTAGCTAGAGATTGTAAATTACCTAAAAATCCAAAAAATAAACAAATATCAGAAATAAAAATAGATAATACAGAATATATGCAGATAGATTATATAGATTATGAATTAGAAAGTGAGGATAGTATATATGAAATTTCAGAAAACGAAACAGATAATGAAATAGATAGTGAAATAGATGAATCAAATGACTGAAGAAGATATAAAAATAATAACAAAGGAAGAATATTTAAATGATGAAGGAACAGAACAAAAAATAATATTTGACAGTAATATATTTGATGAAATAAAAGGAAAAGAATTAGATTTAAGTGTAAAAAAAATATTTAAAATACCAACAATAAAAAATTTTTTTACTAGGAAAAAGGATGAATATTATGTAGTATGCCAAAAAGAACATGTAATAGACTGCAGATATGCAAAAGGAAAAGCTAGTATACCACTGGTAACAAAAAGAATAATTAATAAAGAAATAAATGATATAAAAAGTAAAGGAGATCCAATAAAATATGTATACCTTGGAGGTACAGAGATATTAATAAAAGCATGTTTTAGAGAAGGAATAGATACACCAATAGAATTATATTTAGCAGATGATAGAATTATAAAACCTATAGAAAAAAGCATAATAACTGCCGTAAAAGGAAATCTAATATACCAAAAATTTAAATTTATAATAAGTGCAAATTATTCAGTAGCAGTAACAGATAGAAATATAGATAAATCATTAGTATTATATTGGAAAATATCAGGAATAGAATTAACCCAGGAAGTAAAATATTTACAGTTAGATATAAAAATCTATATGTATTAACAACAAAACATAAACTAACAGGAAAAAATAAGATTAACAAAATACAAATAGAAAGCCCATTCGAACAAATTGTAAAAACAATAGATTATAATAATTATAGCTATAGAGACATAGATACAGAAGAAAATTTAGAAATAGTAAATGATAGAATAAGTACAACGAAAAGAATAGCTAATGAAAAACCAGAATCATCAAGCTCATCAAAAAGAACAAGTTATGAAACAAATTCAGTAAGTAATTTAAACCACTATTACATAACAGGAAAAATAAATGAAAAAGAATATCTAATACTTTTAAATACAGGACAAGAAGAAAATTATATAGAAAAATATCTAGTAAAAAATGAAGAAATAAAGACCGATAATGATATGTGCCCAGATCTACCAAGAAGTTTAATAATAATAAAAATATAGCAGAAAAAGAAATAATAATAGGAGTTAGAAAAATAAAAATAGAATTCGAAGTAAAGGAAGAAATGCAAAAAGCAGATATAATATTAGGAATAAAATGGTTAGAACAAGTCAAACCATATAATATAGAACATACACAATTAACCTTAACATATAACCAAGAAAAGTTATTCTTAAAAAGAGCCTTAACATGAAATGAAGATATATGTATTAATGAAGATAGTAGTAGAAGGATATTACAGTAGATATTATACGCCTATGATAGATAGATATAATTGCTTACCCGAAAGTAAATGGGATAAATTAAAAACACCAATAATAGTTAAAGGATTTAATAATGAAGGAAGCTTAATTACTTATAAAGCTAGAAATG
This sequence comes from Capsicum annuum, assembly GCF_002878395.1. Taxonomy (NCBI): domain Eukaryota; kingdom Viridiplantae; phylum Streptophyta; class Magnoliopsida; order Solanales; family Solanaceae; genus Capsicum; species Capsicum annuum. The sequence goes on along the minus strand of NC_061111.1, from coordinate 52,247,621 downwards.
TAAAAATACAAGTATGGGATAAGATATTAACAATAGAAAAAATTTATAATTCTGAACTAACATCAAAAGATATACTTTTAGGAATGTCATTCTTAGATAAATTATACCCACATATAATAACCAAAACAGACTGGTGGTTTACAACACCATGTAAGCAGAAAGTAAGAGCAAAAAGAGTTAATAATAAAATAAGAAAGAAAACTGATTGGATAAAAGGAAGCGAAAAAATTACACAAAAGTTAGAAAATATAAAAAATACTGAAGATACAATAGAACTAGTAGTATTTTCGATAAATAAAACAGAAATAACTATATTTTCAATAAATAAAATAGAATTAATTCAGAAAAAATTAGAACAATTATATAGTGAAGATCCATTAAAAGGATGGGAAAAACATAAAACTACTATAAAAATCGAATTAATGGATAAAAATAGCATAATAACCCAAAAACCATTAACATATAATTTTGATGATTTAAAAGAATTTAAAATACACATAGATGAATTATTAGAAAAACAATATATACAAAAAAGTAATAGTAAACATAATAGTCCAGCATTTATAGTAAATAAACATAGTGAACAAAAAAGAGGAAAAAGTAGGATGGTAATTGATTATAGAAATTTAAATGCAAAAACTATAACATATAATTATCCAATACCAAATAAGATATTAAAAATAAGACAAATACAAGGATATAATTATTTTAGCAAATTCGATTGTAAATCAGGATTTTACCAACTAAAGCTAGCACAAGAATCTAAAGAATTAACCGCATTTACGGTACCACAAGGATTTTATGAATGGAACGTATTACCATTTGGATATAAAAATGCACCAGGTAGATACCAATATTTTATGGACAATTATTTTAAACAATTATCTAATTGTATAGTATACATAGATGATATATTATTATATACAAAAACCAAAGAAGAACATTTAAAATTATTAGAACAGTTCACAGATATAATAGAAAAATCGGGAATAAGTCTAAGAAAAAAGAAAGCTGAAATTATGAAAAACCAGATAGAATTTTTAGGAATACAAATAGATAAAAGTGGAGTAAAAATGCAACAACATATAGTACGAAAAATAATAAATTCGAAAGAAGAATTAGATACAAAAAAGAATTTACAATCATTTTTAGGATTAGTAAACCAAGTAAGAGAATATATTCCAAAATTAGCAGAAACTTTAAAACCACTACAGAAAAAATTAAAAAAGGATGTAGAATATAACTATAATGAAGAAGATAAAAAACAAGTTCAAAAAATAAAATTACTTTGTAAAGAATTACCAAAATTACAATTTCCAGATAAAGGAAGAGAGATCACAGCTCTCATCTCTCTCTAACCTAACGGCTCTCATCTCTCTCTAACGGCTCTCTCTCTTCCTCCCTACCCCCTCTCTCGCTAGCTCCGGTCACCGGCCCCCGTCGCCGTTGCCGACCGTCGGCGCCGACCCGACCCAACCTCCGAGCCCGACCTCCGGCCCCGGCGCCGACCTCTGGCGCCGACTCTCTCTCCCTCTCTCCCGCACCTGTCCCCGGTCCCCGGCGCCGCCGCTGCCCTTTGGCGCTGACCCGACTCCACCGCCGGCACCGACCTCCGGTCCGCGGCGCCGACCCCGTCGCAGCTCCCCGCCACCCTCCGGCGCCGACCGCCGGTTCTAAGCCGGTCCCTCCCCTCCCCCCCCCGGTTGTGCAGACCCCCACCCCACCCTTACCTGTCCTGCCCGTACCCCCCCGGTGGGGTACACCAGCCCTCCCCCCAGCCGCCACCCGGTCCCCAGCCAGCCGCCGCCCGATCCCCAGCCGCCACCCGCTGCTCCGTCTCCAGCACCCGCAGCCCCAAGCGTAATCCGGTGACCTCTAACCTTTGTTATTTTCGTTATTTTGTATTTCATTTTATTTCATTATTGCATATTCCATTCTTTGTACTATTTCAGTATTGCATATTCCATTATTGAGTATAGTTTTGTTTCGGGAGTATTCCTTTGAATTTGTGTGAGCCTTGTATTTCTTTGTTGCTGCTGCTTTGATACTACCACAGTGTATATCTGTATATTTTTTATACTTTCGTGTAGTTGTGGCTGTGGTTGGTAATAGGTGGATAGGGTCATGTCCGAGGGGGTTGGGGCGTGGGGTCGTGGTGGGGGCGAGGGATGAGGAGAGGGCGGGAGTGGGAGGAAGGCCAAGGTTTGGCCGCGGGGGGGGGGGGGGAGGTTGGGTCTTGGAATATAGGGACCCTTCAGGGTAAGTCCATAGAGCTCGTGAAGATTCTTAGGAAGAGGAGGATCAACATTGCATGTGTCCAAGAGACCAAGTGGGTAGGGTCTAAGGCTAGGGATGTGGATGGTTACAAGCTGTGGTACTCTGGGAGCGATAGATGTAGGAATGGAGTTGGCATCTTAGTAGATGAAGAGCTTAGAGGTCAGGTAGTGGAGGAGAAGAGGATCAACGATAGGTTGATGACTATTAAGTTGGTCATTCGGGGGTTTACCCTGAACGTGTGTAGTGCTTATGTGCCGCAAGTGGGATCGGACGGGGAGGAGAAAACGCGGTTTAGGGAGGCTTTGGAGGAGGTGGTGAGAGGCGTGCCTAGTTCGGAGAAGATTGTTATAGCAGGGGATTTCAATGGGCACATCGGGGCGCTACCGGGAGGCTTTGGGGATGTGCATGGTGGTTTTGGTTTTAGGGAGAGAAATGAAGAGGGGGCGACCCTATTGGAGTTTGCGAGGGCCTTTGGGCTAGTGGTGGTGAACTCGGGCTTCCCGAAGAAGGACGAGCACCTGATCACCTTTCGAAGCGCGGTAGCCAGGACTCAGATTGACTTTTTGTTGCTTAGGAAAGGGGATAGGGCGTTGTGTAAGGACTGTGAAGTCATCCCGAGTGAGAATCTTTCGACCCAACATAGGCTTTTGGTTATGGATTTGGGTATAAAGAAGAATAGAAAGAGGAAGAGTAACGAGGGTAGACCGAGAATTAAGTGGGACAGCCTGTCGCCAGTGAATGCGTGGGAGATATGGGAGAGGTTGGCGGGAATGAGGGTGTGGGAGTGTAGGGGGGACGTGGATAGTATGTGGGACAGGGCGGCAAGGTGCGTCAGAGAGAATGCAAGTGAGGTGTTGGCTGTTTCTAGGGGCCGGGCCGGGCACCATCGGGGGGATTGGTGGTGGAATGAAGAGGTGGAGAAGAAAGTGGGGACCAAGAAAGGGGCGTATGCTAAGTTAGTGAAAAGTAAGGACGAAGAGGAGAATCGGGAGTACAGGAAAGAGTACAAGCTAGCGAGGAAGGAGGCGAAGTCAGCAGTCACGGCTGCTAAGACGGCCGCTTTTGAGAGCTTGTATGCAGGGTTACAGGGGAAAGGAGGGGAGAAAAAGTTGTTTAGACTCGCTAAGGCTAGGGAGAGGAAGGGTCGTGACCTCGATCAGGTGAGGTGCATTAAGGGGGAGGACGGTAGAGTGTTGGTGGAGGACGGCCACATCAAGAAGAGATGGCAGTCGTATTTTCATGGGCTCTTGAATGACGAAGGGGATAGAGCTATTGTGTTAGGGGAACTAGAGCACTCAGAGGAGTGTCGGGATTTTAGCTATTGTAGACATTTTAAGGTAGAAGAGGTTAGACAGGCTGTCCGCAGGATGCGAAGGGGTAGGGCGACGAGGCCGGATAAGATACCGGTGGAGTTTTGGAAGTTCGTTGGAGAGGCTGGTGTAAGGTGGTTGACTGGATTGCTTAATGAAATTTTCAGGACGGCAAAGATGCCTGAGGCGTGGAGGTGGAGTACCATGATCCCTCTCTATAAGAATAAGGGGGACATTCAGAGTTGCGATAACTATAGGGGGAATAAGTTATTGAGTCACTCGATGAAGATCTGGGAGAGAGTGGTCGAGGTGAGGCTGAGACGGATAGTGTCTATTTCGGAGAACCAGTTCGGATTTATGCCCGGCCGTTCGACGACGGAGGCAATCCACCTGGTACGGAGGTTGGTGGAGCAGTATAGGGAGAGGAAGAAGGATCTGCACATGGTGTTTATCGACCTGGAGAAGGCTTACAACAAAGTCCCCAGGGAGGTGCTTTGGAGATGCTTGGAGGTGAGTGGGGTACCGCTGGCATATATCAGAGTAATTAAGGATATGTATGATGGAACGAAAACCCAGGTGAGGACGGCGGGAGGAGACTCGGAGCATTTCACTGTCCTGACAGGATTGCATCAGGGATCTACTCTTAGTCCCTTTTTGTTTGCGTTGGTGATGGATGTGTTGATGCGGCGTATTCAAGGGGAGGTGCCGTGGTGTATGCTTTTTGCAGACGATGTAGTTCTGATAGATGAGACTCGAGGGGGTGTGAATGAAAAATTAGAGGTGTAGAGGCGAACTCTTGAGTCTAAAGGGTTCAGGGTGAGCAGAAGCAAGACAGAGTATGTGGAATGCAAATTTAATGACGTGAGGTGGGAGAATGAGGTAGTAGTGAAGCTGGAAGCTCAGGAGGTATGCAAGAGGGATAAGTTCAAGTATCTTGGGTCTATGATCCAGAGTAACGATGAGATTGACGAGGATGTCTCGCACCGTATTGGGGCGGGATGGATGAAGTGGAAACTCGCGTTGGGGGTGCTGTGTGATAAGAAGGTGCCGCCCAAGCTTAAAGGCAAATTCTACAGGGTGGTAGTCCGTCCGGCCTTGTTGTATGGAGCGGAGTGTTGGCCAGTTAAGAACTCCCACATCCAAAAAATGAAGGTGGCAGAAATGCGGATGTTGCGCTGGATGTGTGGACTGACTAGAGGGGATAGAGTTTGGAATGAGACTATCCGGGAGAAGGTTGGTGTGACTTCAGTGGAGTTCAAGATGCGGGAAGCACGATTGAGATGGTTCAGACACGTGAAGAGGAGGGGCATGGATGCTCCGGTCCGTAGGTGTGAGAGGCTAGCGTTGGATGGTTTTAGGCGGGGTAGGGGTAGGCCGAAGAAGTACTGGGGTGAGGTGGTTAGGCGGGACATGGAACAGTTACAGCTCACCGAGGACATGACCCTAGATAGGAAGGTCTGGAGGACGCGAATTACGGCAGAGGATTAGGGCCAGTTCGGGTCGCTAGTGTAGGGAATTACTTGGTGGGGGTTTTATTCTTGTCATGATTCCGTGTTCCGTGTTCCATGTTGTATTACGAATCTGTGTGCTTTCCCCTGCTTTCCTCTGCTTTATATTACTTATGGGTGCCGTATTTATGTTATGTAATCTTCTTCTATGCTGCACTATGTGTTTGTGTGGTATCTCGTGCCTTGAGCCGGGGGTCTATCGGAAACAGCCTTTCTACCTTATTAGAGGTAGAGGTATGGACTGCGTACATCTTACCCCCCCAGACCCCACTAGGTGGGAATACACTGGGTTTGTTGTTGTTGTTGGTACAATTTCCAGATAAAAAATTTATATATATAGTAGAGGCAGATGCTAGTGAATATAGTTACGGAGGAGTACTTAAATATCGATATGAAGCAGAAAAAATAGAACACCATTGTAGATACTACTCAGGTACATTCAATGAAACAGAAATAAAATGGGAAATAAATAGGAAAGAATTATGTTCATTATATAAATGTTTATTAGCATTTGAGCCATATATTGTATATAACAAATTTATTGTACGGACAGATAATACACAGGTACGTTGGTGGTTAACAAAGAAAATACAAAATTCAGTTACAACAAAAGAGATTCGGAGACTAGTTTTAAATATATTAAATTTCACATTTACAATTGAAGTGATCAGTACTAACAAAAATGTTATTGCAGATTACATGTCAAGACAAAGCTACACAGACTGAAATAATAGAAGAAGATACTCTAGAAAAAATACTTAACACCCTAACTACGCTTTCAATGAAAGTGGACAGTATGGGTAATGAGATAGAAAAGCTAAAGACTAATGAAGATAAACTGAAGTCTATAGCTACAAATTAGCTAACTCAGCAGTGTGCAGAGCTATGTCGATCGGAAGACATTAAAGTTCCAGAGCTAGAAGGAGACGTTGGGACACTCCATAAAACCCATAGCATTTATCAATCTACTTCTGCAGGTACAAGCAAAGGAGTTAATCGACCAAGATACCAGAATATAAATATGAATAAATATCTGAAAAATCATTTACACCAAAAACACAAAAAGACCACTTATTCATACCCCCACAAGTTAGCACATACCGAGATAGCCTAAACCAAGACAAAAAAGTATACAACTACACCGCCCAGAAATACATAGAAAATATATACAGAGTACAAACCTTTCTAAACCATAACCCCAGAGCTACAAACATCAAAGAACCAAATACCAACTATATAACCCAAAAATTACAAGGATATAACAAACTAATTGCACTACCCAAAACTAACCCAAGCCTAATTAAAAACTGTTTTGACTATGGACTATTAAACACCATATATACCCAAGACGGAGAAGAATTAACAGCTATGGAAGAATTATACAAGATATTCACCACCTACAAAAGGATAACAAAAGGAAATTTATTTTATATAAAGTGTTATACTGCACCGGTAGAGATATTATATGACAAAATAAAACCAGTTATACAAGTTGTAAAGATAGGATTAACTAGAGATATGATTATACCAGAAGATATTACGCAGCAACCGGAGATACCCAGAATTGAGATACCGGACTTCTACGCAAATAAACGACTTATTGCACTAGCTATGATCATTCAAGAACTAGCAAATAATTATACTAATGGAAACCCAATATGGAGCTATTATTCGAGAGATCATCAAATGATTTACTCAAATTCAAAAGAGCTACGACAAGCAGATATGGAAGATGTCAGACAATGGATAATGACACTACTCAACCCAGAAAAACAATCTACCGCAAGAGCAATTAAAAAAGGATTTATTTCAGACGGACTACTGACAAGATATTGTAAAATAATTGGACACAAATATCCAGATCACCAATGTTCAAGGTGTAATGGAGAAGATAATATTATTCCAGAAGTACATCTAGAATAAGAGAAGACAAGATGCCAACTGGAAAGATAAGATAAGAAGCAATAATGGAGATATAGCAGATACGACAAAATCAACAGAAACAAGATACTGTTGAATTATTGTACAAAGTCTGAATTATTGTACAAAGTCTTAACTATTGATTGAATTATTGTACAAATAGACTTTTACGTAAAGATGTAAACTTGTAGGAAATTAAAGGCTAGTAGCCTAGCCCCTTTTGTTGACTTTTTAGTTTTTAGTTTTACAAATTTAAAAAAACGTGTGTAAAGTTTGATTGTAAGGTTACTTTTCGTTCTATAAATAAAGAAAGCAGAAGGCATTGCAAAGGCAAGCCTTCATGCGTTGAAGCAAACACTCTCTCCATTCCACAACAAATATTTTACTTAGTTAATTAAATAGACATATTTCAATGGAAAAAGCTATGGAGGAACAAACTTCAGAAATATCAAAACTACCCGAACAGGTATATTTATTTATGATTATGAATAGCTAAATTCATAATTCCCAACAATCATGATATGATAAAATAAATTCATATTAGTTACTTTATAGTAGAATTATTCGAAGAATAATATGTTAAGAAGTTTATTAACAAAGCGGAAACGGAGAAATATCCCTAAGGACTATGCCATCCTAAAGGTGAAACCAATGAGGCAAGAAGCCGTGGCGGGGATTAACCAGAGTAGAGGCGTTGTTTAAGGGAAAAAGTATCCGAATTACCATGTTAATAGTGACCGAAGAACATATTATTTAAGAATAATCTAGTATATAGTAAGCTAAGATGACCATATTTTGTTATGTACATGGTTGAAGGGAATATTTTGAAAAAAGCAATTTTATGAAAATGAATGATTATTTATTTGATGTGATGGTAGATAAATTCAAAATACTTATTTTGTATGCACTTAGAGATATAAAAGTAGCAGATATAAGAAAAATCATATTAGAAAAAGGTTTTGGTAAATATTACATGACTAGAGTAAATTATATACCATATCTACCTAACTACTCTTACAAATACTTACGATGATAAGTTACATAGAATTTTTAGAAAAAGATATAAGAAACATATAGTTACTAGAAAAACAGATAAAAATAAATATAGACAAATACATGGAAAATAAAGATATAAAATACATAGAATTTCTTAATAAAAATATGCAAAAACTACTAAGGCTAAAACAAACAACTACAAAATATTATAATAAAACCAATTTTAAAAGATAGATCATTTAGATTATCTTAAAGTTTTAATCTTATATATACTTAAAAACATAGAAATTACAGATATTAAGAAAATAATATTAGATAAAGTAATAGACTACGAAATTGAAACTATAAATTGGCTAGAACAGTTATACGAAGAAATTTACCCAGAAGGATATTATTCAGACTAAGAGATGTTAGAATATATTAGAAAAACTAGAGAAAATCAAGAAAATCTAAATAATGAAATTAATTATAGAAACCGAATTAGAAAAATAATGGAAAACCTAAAAGAAAAATTAATATGGATAGAAAAAACCTTAGAAAATTTAGAAAAAAGTACATGTGATAGTTTATATAATTTAAAAAACTCACTACGAGAAGAACAACACAAGATAATAAATAACATTGAAAATCTAGAATTAGATATACATTACAGTACAGATAGGATAAATTATTATACAGAAATTTGTAACTCTGCAATTACTACAAGATAAAATAATTAATGAATATATCTTACGAAAAAAGTAAATTATTAAAAGATATTGAAACAAAATTTAAGAAAAATCCACGCACAAATAAAAACAGATTCACTAGAAACCTAATAAATCTATTTGAACTATTAAACATCCGCACTACTTATACTTGTCTTCATTTAAATATCCTATTATTATTGGTAATATTATTCGATCATATGTTGCGCTCTTGTGTCTGATGAATCTTTACTTCTTTGCCAACATCATAAACAAAATGAGATCTATGATGAGCATAACGAAAGCTTTAATCCACCAATTTTCCCTGACATGCATAAATCATAATCCTTACCATTAAATAATGCATGAACGTGGACTTAAGTTAATCAAAGTCTCAAATTTTGTGGTCCACCAAACTAGTGGGTAATTAGCCACTTCTTGCTTTTTCTAGGTCTAATTTATCAATCAATTAATGATCTCAAATAAAATCTTAATTAGGATCAGAAGATTAATTAGTGGCATGTAATTATAACTTTGTCAATTTGGACTTTGCAAAATTTATATATAACTAGTATCTCTGCATGTGGGTTGCACGTACATTTTATCTTATTTTTACAATATATATGTGCCATATATACTTGAGTAAATTTTTGACATAATACATAACCATACTCTTTAATTTAGCCTCAACTATCATTTATAACCTCTAACTTTGGGTGTACATATGTAGACTCTTCAACTTGTATAAAGTTTGGCAAGTAGACACATGCATCCTTCGTGACATTCACATGAAAATTTCAGTGATTTGTCACATAGGATGTGTATGCATACTTGTTCAACTTCATACAAATTTAAATACATAAGTGCGCACACTTAAAATTGAAAGACAATAAATGTCAGGTCAAATTAAAATGGACATTTATGCATTAAATTAACTTTTTTTATGCAAACATATGATAGAAATATTTCATATAGATATAAATTATTACTACTTTGAATATACCAACTCCAGCATTTTTTCCTAACCTTGAGACCTTTGGTGGATACAGTCAAAAAAACAACTCTATTATTTTTTTCTGGACATTAATCAATTAAATCTTGGTAGGCTTCTCTTTTAAATTTGATTGCTCCGGTCAATATATCATGTATAAAACAATATCTTGTTAATCAGTTTTATCATCTTTGTATCTATCATCCATATATGACATTAATTGCCTTTAGAACATAATTGCCCTTTCAAATTTAATTTGCTCTTTTCTAAAATATGTATGTCTAGAAATAAAATAATATTAATAAAGTGTTAAGACATCAAAACTTATATGGAAATATTTGGACAAAATTATTGATTAAAATTATTCTGTTTGCTTTGGAAATCTCTTTAGTTAAAAGTAATTACCAAAATATCTTAATAATAAATATAATAAATTGTAAAAACTCTATCGCTTCATGAATGATTAAGTCAGTTTTCACAACAAAGTAAAAAGTCCCAAATCCAACGTTCCATACCTTGCAACCATTCTGTCGATTCAAATTGATATCATAACATAATTCCTTCTCTTTTGCTGCCATTAATGCAATTGTGGATTACCTTACATAGTTTCTTTACAAGTTCGATCTATTTAAAGATCAGAATAAAATATTTATAGTCAACAAAATCAAATCGTCACTTGACCCACGTTGTTATGAATATATATTACAACAAATTAACAATTTTGGTACAACATCACACAAATCAAATGCCAAAAGTTCTTTCATGATATTCAGTCAATATAACTGCTGAAGTATAATAAAACATGTTTTAAAGAATAGTTGTACCATATCGAGTTACAAAAACTTGAAACACTCCATCAAGGTGCTTCTTCTAAGTTAGCCTCTTCGATGCGGAAAGTCGGCTATAATATTTTACTCATTACTTGATATTGCCTCCTTATTGACCGTAAGAAATTGAAATAATGCCAACTAAATTATGTAAAAATTTGGTGTCCATTACTTCTCAACACGTATTGAGAGAAAAATATAAAGAAGTGGTTAGGATAAAAAGCTCAATATGTATATATTTAGGTTACTCGCAAGATGCGAAAAAGTCGAATCAACAATGCAAACCACCTTGATGGAAGAAGTCTTGCTATCCATTGTGCTATATTGCAAACGATAGTAGTTGTAATAGAAAAAATTAGTTGTGTCTGCATGAGGAATTTGTAGGATAATCAATCTAATTTTCTGCATGTTACTTTATTCTACAGAAATTATTTTCTAACCATTTACAAACTTTTTTAGTTTTATGCTTTATTACACGAGATCTTAATTTTTGCACATAAGATATCTAAAAAAGTCAAACTTTTCTATTCAAATTTTGAAAGAGCAAGAGATCACGTTGCCTCTAAACTTTCTTGGCCACTGTTTGCAAAATAAAAATCTTCTCACGGATACATTTGAAGTTTGTTTTGTCTCTTTATCATGCCATTTTACGTTAAATACACCAAATCACAACCAGGAGAGTAATACATGCAAAAAAATAAAAATCATACAGAAAGATCAAGTAGATTAATCTTAGACCCATTGAGCATTTAAGAGTCATCCGAGAGATTATAATTAGGAGGGTTTGAACAAAAATAAAAATGTCAAGAAGGTTAGTACCAATCAAACAATCTGTATGTCATTTCACTTTTTCAATCACAAACAGAAGATGTCTTGCTCTTCTGATTATGGACTGGTGCATTGTAGAAGTATGAAGCGGCTCAGTGTGATGCAAGAAAGAGTGGACAGACGCATATTACACTAAATAGATTCTGAAAGGTTGGCAACTCTTTGTAGGGTTTGATTTTTTATTTAGATAATAAGGAGGGTAATTTAGTAATTTAATTTATAATTAATTTTGTAAAGGTTTAACAATACAATACTCTTTATAACAAATTTTGCAAAATTAATTTGTCCAAGCATATATGATTGGGTCTGAATTAGTTTAAATACATGAAAATAAAACTTAGCAATTTCGTAAGACATTTTTTTTTTTTCAAATTCTATGCACGTTAGAGGTTTGGCACATAAATTTACAAGTAATGATTTACACAAGATCTTTTGGCCAATGAATGTGTCAAATAACTTAACCTCAAAAGAACACATCCGTTCGGTATGTAATGTAGATGCAAGATTTTCTTTTTCCAAAAATAAAATATGACAATTAGATGTTTAAAAAGGATATTTTAGTAATTTCACTTTAATATTTTGCAGTTCATGCTTTTAAGGTAGTATATAGGCATATATATATATATATATAGTTTGTGTTTGTGAGGATTACAAACCACAAAATAAGCAAAAATATCTCACCCTAAACTATTGATATATGTGGCTCACTAACCACTACTCATCTATATCTATATATTATTTAGAGGAGAGGAAGCAGCCTCCTCATCAAGCCAAGCAGCCTCCTATGGATAAGCCATTTGGCATATTTTTACAAACGTTTACTTACAAATGTTTACTTAGGTTAGTTATTAGTTATTGCTTACAAAATTAAAATTTAACTGTAAAATTTTTTGAAATATAAACTAAAAAAACTGAGACAATGTAACTAGAGAAGTTACCAACACTAAATGTAACACCCAGAAAAGGATCGGTTTTAAAACTAATCGATGCATCTTATCTATTTGATCGACTTATGTTTTTCAGCATTCTCCCTTCATCATCCAGGGCTTTGTTTCTTTTAAATCATCTTTATTTTTCCTCTTTCAATCGAAAGCATAATTATCCGTTCAATTTTTTGTCATCTTATATTTATATAAGAAATTTCATTTGTTATTTAGAAGATGATGCAATAGAAAAGGCTTAAATAGCACCAACAACCATTGATGTAGCAATCTCTTTATCATTTCACGTGTAATTACCATGGTAATTTTCATAACCCGAGTCGAGGCCTGGCTGCAGCGGGCATCCCAAACTACGCGGGCCCGAGAAACCCCTTGGCATACTATCATAAGCATAATTCATATGAAATAAGAGTGTGGAAAATAACTAAAATATTATAAGGGTTCGTCATCAAATTGGTACTTGTCACAACCCGAGGCTGCCCCCTAGTCGTAACATGGTGCTTAGACCACAAGTGATCCCAAGCTAACCCATGAACTTATATGGTACTTGAGAAACTGATTTAGAATATATATAATAGCTAAATATACTGTGCAAAAACATAATCATTAGAAAATTCGAATAAGTATAATATTGATAAAGTTTACAACATGATAAAACTGAAGAAAGAACTTGGATTACATATCATGACTCTGACTAACTATCTATGAAGCCTATACTATACTGACTGTAGATAGATGAGACATGCCTCCAACTACCACTAATAAATACATATGGATAATCAAAATACAACACATCAACTGTAATGGACTAGAGTCCCCAAAATAAGAGAATTCATCACCTACTGGCAGAATGTTGAGAACTATCTGACCCTGGTATGTGGACTATATTTGGTACCTATATTATGAAGGAATTTAGCCACAAATACAAATATGTGGTCAGTACATTGGAATGTGCTGAGTATATTGAGACATGCACTAAATCATGAATATATTTAAAACATGCTTTAAAATTGTGGATCATAAGTTATTTGTTGAAACATACATTTAAAATATGATTATATGTGGAAACTGTAAGTTAGAGTGAGATTTATAAATCATCAGGAAAAAATAATTCTGTAAATTGGGAAGAGGTAAAAACATAAATACTATATGTAAATCTCATGTAAAACTGAACATGCTGTAAAACTAAACTGAGGATTATGTATGAATACTGAGCATGAAAACATGACCATGTAAAACTAAGAATGCATGACCAAGCATAAACATGTATTGAAATAATCTGTAATCTAAATTACTGAATCACTGTTAGATACTTAACTGGATAATTGAGATTTGTATAACTGAATAACTGATATTTGTACATTTGGTCATGTAACTGAATAACTAACAATGTGGATCCACAAGGCTGAGGTCTCAAAGGACGAGGGGGTCATGCCTAACTTATGGGGTCCCCTCATAATCTACGGTTGCATCGTAGGTCTGGAACTTAGGGACAACTACTAACGACTGAAGCCTAATTGATAGGGGGCTGCCATCTCTGTATTCGCTTGGTGCTAAGTGTTACTCCCAACTTAATAACACTGGTATTATTATTCATTTAATATGATATAGTACTATACTGATAAGTTCTCAGCATGAACATGGTAATCTGAACATAATAATAAAATCATGGTCTGACTGACTTGTTACTTGGAAACAAAATCGTGTAAGATATATAGGTATTGGGTATTCATAACCCCCCAACAGTGAATGACACTAAAATATGATAACAATGCTTAAAATATTGGTAGGAAGTCATAATTGAGAGACCCATAACACAATATATTTCAATAGTTTGATAAATTTCATGAATGTTAATAGGGGAATGAGTTAACCTTGGGAATGATGTTTAAACAGTTTAACATAAAATTTGAGAATTTTGACATGATATTATGTCACAGCACGAGGCTACCCCCTAGTCGCGACATGGTGCTTAAGGCGACAAATGACTTCTAGCTAAACCTTGGTCTGGTACCTGCTTTCAGCACCAAATAAAATGATAATAAAATAACATATGCAGAAGATTAACTAATGAAGTGCTATCAACTGGAATACTGAAATATAAAAAATGACATGTCTGAAGTATCTGATAAATACTGAAAACTAGACTGTCTGTCTAAAAGCCTCTGAAACATAAAGAGTTGATAGGACAAATTCCAACTAATTTCAACTGACTAAACATAAAGAAATACTAAAATAACTTAAATATAATGTCACATCCTCGATGGATGAGGACTCACCACTACTACTATGGGGGACTGATCAGCTATCTAGGGATGATCAGAAAATTGTCCGTTCGAACCTTGGTTATAAGACAACATAGCACAAGAGATAAGTATACGATCAATACTTTGAATGTACTGGTATGTGAGGTAAATACTAATTGAAATACACATTGAAATTGATCGTGGTTGTATGAATATGTAAAACTGAGAATGCAAGACCAAATAACCATGTACTAAAAGAATTTTTAAAATTGACTGATTAAATAACTGAAAATATGATTACTTGGTAAAACAGACTTAAACTTATATAGACTGAAAACTGACTGAAACTATAGGAGTTACCATGTAACCGACATGCCCCAATCTGAGAAAATCAGGGTCCAACCTGTAACCCCAGTTGGAAAGGTGTCAATACCTTACCAGGGTACTAACACATAGTTGACGATATAGATCCACAAGGATGATGTACTGAAGGACTAGCGAGTCATTCCAAAACTGGCAGGTAATTCGTAAGAGAGTGTCAGCCCTAAACTGGCAGGTGGCATCTCATAATCCTACGCTGGCTACGTAGTCCTAGAACTTAGGGACTGTTACTAAGGACTCAGTCCTAACTGGTGGGTGAGCCCCTATCCCTAGGTTCACACAGTAATAAATCCTACTCCAAACTTAATGACGCTTGTATTATTTTTATGGGTCTAACATGATGCGGTATTGTACTGATGATTGCTAAGCATGAACATAGTATTCTAAATGTATAAATAAAATCATGGTCTTACTGACTTGTAACTTGAGAATAAAGACATGTATAAATAGATAGGTATCGAGTGTTAATAAACCTCCAGTATAGAATGATTACAAAAATACGATAACAATATTTAAAACAGTGATATAAAGTCATAGTTCAAAGAACCAAAACATAAGACATTTTAATAAATGAGTGAGAAACATGAATTTCATCATGGAATGTGTTAAACTTGAGAGGACAACATATTTTCATGGTTTAATTCATAACTTGATGATTTAGTATGAAATCAATTGAACATGACATGGGTAATTAAGCTTTAAAACATAAAGTAACCTAATTTACATGGGAAGGTATGTTGACATGGCTTGAATTCAAATTTCTAAGAAGACATGGATTAAATTCATGATTTACATGGATAATTTCCCAAAAGAAGGTTAAAATCCATACTTGAACAAAAAAGGGGATTTTTGGGACTCAATGGGTGAAAGGAATCCATGATGAATACCCTACAAACCTGAATGTTGAAGCACTAGATAAATTTCTTGGTATTGAACTTGATTTTGATAAACCCTAGATGGTTTTGGGGAGAAAAAAAATCCCCCTTTTGCTCTGTGATGGATGATTTCTGAGTTATGATAGGTTAGAGTAGTTTTTACGCTTGATAACTATTATTTTGAGGGTGAAACAATGTAATTTTGGGGTTATAAGGGTGGGAAAATACCAATTAAAAACCCTTAGAAAGCGTCTGAAAGTCGTCCGAACAAGTTTAGGTATGATTTGTAAGTTCTGGGTACGAGTAGTAGATTGAGTCGTCACCAGAAAGCCAAATTTTGACCCCTACTATCATTGTTACAAATCATCCTTACTACTCGTATTATCTGCTTATGAGTTATCATTAGTGAATCATAGCCCCTAGCAGCTTTGACAGTGCTTTAGTAATTTGACCATAAATTTTTACCTCAATAAAAATTGGTATCGTTGGAAAGTAATTCAATTATCTTTCTGTTGGTAAATCTTGAGATCAGATATTCTTAGTAAAAAAGAAGTTATTCTTATTTGAATATGACTATAGTTATAATATTCATAAGAACTTAATCGTTAAGGGTTGTTTTGGCTTGTTCATGAGTTAGGAGCTATAGGACATAATATATGTCCATTTAACTTATAAAGCTATCAAAACATGAGGATTGATTCTTGGATCCTTTACTGGTCAGGATAGGAGTCATACCTTATGACTCGTAACAAGTAAATACGACTCGTATCCACCACTCATAAGCTGGACAGAAACTTAGGGTACCTAGGCTGTTACCCTTACGACTCCACTTCATACGACTCATCCCATGCTTTGAAGACTTCTAGGGTTAAATTATATCCACAAAAGACTTCAACTACTCCACACTGCCATTGGTACGACTCTAACATATGTCTCGTATGTTGTTTATACTACATAAGAAGATAAGTCATACATTGTACAATAGCTTTTAGATATGGGGTATTACATGTTAACTAAACATAACCCAGGGTTGTGAAACTTTAAGCATGTCGGAACAAGATTCACATGTATTAAAACTATTAGCATGTCCTAAATGTAAAACTAATGAGGAAACATAGATAAATTTCATAATTTACATGAAAGTTGATCATAATTAGAGTAAAATACTAACTTGAATCAAAAAAAAGGGTTTTGGGCTCAATTGGTGGAAGGAACCCATTGATGAATACCCTACATACCTCAATTACTTTAATCCTTGAAGAAAATCTTAAAATTGGAGCTTAAATTCTTGAGTTCTTGAGGGAAGAAGCTTGAATTTTGTTCTTGGGAAGAGGGGAAGGGTTTTAAATCATGCATTGGATGTTTGGGGTTAGGGTATTGGAAATAACATGTTTTAATACCCCTTAATTCATTTAAGAATGATTAGAATAGTTTAGGGGTGTGGAAAGACCTTAGCACCCATAAATTAAGTCAAAATGGAGCAATTTAGATACTTGGCTATTGTTGGGTTGCGCATACCAAAAGCCGAAGCAAGAGTGTGCGGCGCACACCAAAAGCCAAGGCCATGGTGGATGGGACACACCAAAAGCCAAGCCTATACAGTGGTTTTTCGTGTTTTCCTCGCGACGTATGACCTTTGAAGAGGGTCCATTTGGCGACGCACACCAAATTCTAAGTCCAAAAACACCCCCAACACGACCCACAAAACCTATATATGGTTTACCATCGATATTGGGGTCCTAAGGGTTATTTTTAATCCATTTCTAGAACGTTAAAAGCATGGGGTGTTACACTTACTGTTTATCACAAAAATGGTCATAACTTTTGTAAGACCCCATAAGATCCTAGGTTTGTTTCAGCTCATTCTTGCATGTAGAAAGGGGTCCAATACTTGGAATATTTTACTAAGTGTTAAGACTTATTTAGTTCTAAAGACCACAAACTTTGATGAATTTATTCTCGACCTTCCTGACATCAGAAAGTTAGTTTTTAAGTTGATTCATGATCGGGGTAGTAGATAGTATATCTCGGGTGAGTTTTGGAATTTTTGGACAAGTGTAAGGGCATGTTTGAAACTCCAAAACAGTGACTCAGGGTGATTATCCTGTGGTGCCCTGCCCAGTCTGGTGCTGGGGGAGCCTAATGGAGCCCGTGGCGCCCTGCCTAGAGTGGCGCTCCGGAGGCCGCGACGCCTAGGCTAGTTTGTTCCATGTAGTTTCTTCAGTTTTGTTTTGCATTTTTAAGGGCAAGTGGGTCATTTCACCTTGACCCAATAGATCCATAAAATGGGATTAAAACCCCAAATAACATATTTTTCCATTCTTTTCACAATTCCTTCAAATTTAAGACATTCACCTTCAAGAACAGAAACCCTAGCCCTCAAGTTTCAAGTTCAATTTTACAACAATCACTAACAGCTCGCATGAATTCAACCTCTGAGGTATGTTAGATGTTCATCCTTGGGATTCCATCCACCCTTGGAGTTCAAGAATTATTTGAAAAGCTTAATTTATGTTCCATATGTTATGAATTGAAATTGTGTTCATGTATGTGTGGTTGTTGGGCTTCAAACTAAGAAATATATAATGTTCCATGTATATAAACTAGTATGTATATGGATTGATGTAATATCTCATGTCAAACCCTTGAATTGTAAGTTGAATGTGGTAGTCATGATATTTATATGTTGTTTATTTGCATGTAGAAGAATTGTGCTGCCCAAGTGTTTGACAATATGTCTATGTGAATGAATTGTGCATGGAGATCTATTTGTTATGCTTTTAAAGTTGTGATATGGTCCCATTTTCAATGATTATCGAGGCCTGGGGGTATTGAATACCCTAAATCAGTGGTGTACTTAGTTCTAATCGCAATAAAATGATCCTCATAGTATCCCGAATAGTAGTATTCGGTCATTTAATAGAATCAGTGCGAGTTCAGTCAAGCTTAGTACAATCTAGTGATTAGTATCAGTTCAATTGAGAGTAGGATTCAGCACCGAGCGAACTCAGGGATGGGGGCATTCCTGCCAGATTAGGGTTTGACCCTTAGTAGCAATCCCTGAGTTACAAAACTACGTAACTAGTGTAGGTGGATATGTCTTCCTGCCAGTCTAGGGTTGACATATATATTTACATCCATGAGTCTTCCTGCCAGATTAGGGCTGAACCATCCATTGCTAGTAACTCATGGTACAGTGCTAATACCTTTCCAACTGGGGTTACTGGTTGGACCCCAATCAGTTTATATTAGGGCATGTCGGTTAGATGAAACTCTCACAGTTTAAGTTTCAGTATTTAGTTCAGAACTTAGTTCAGTTATTTTACTCAACCATAACTTTCAGTTATTAGTTAATTAGTTATTAGCATTCAGTACTTCAGTACTAGACTATTTAAGATACACGATATATGTGTAATATTATATGTTCATTACCTTCAATTTGGCATGTACGCTCATACAATTACCTTATGTTATTCAGCCAGTTATTATTATTACATGCATATGAACCCATGCATATTATCCTGACATCATTTAGCATACTAGTACATTCAGAAGTACTGACCGCATAATCATTTTCTTACGCTAGGATGTTTTATATCATAGGTTCAGACGCTCGAATTCTCGATCGTCCTTAGACTTCCAATGCATCAGCAACAACAGTAGCTGTTGTGAGTCCTCTTCCTTCAAGGATGAGTGATCTTCCTTTCAGTTTTTATTAGTAGTTCAGTTACTGAGTTAGTCGAGTTAGTTGTGGGCTTGTCCCATCAACTTCATTGTCAGGCAGTTAGAGGCTTTTAGACTAGTATAGATAGTTTCATAGTTTTCAGTTGTGATTGTCAAATGTTTGATCCACACCTTTAGTTGTTTACAAATATTTTAAACTGTTTTTTCAATATTGTTTTCAATTGATAAAAAACCTTATGGCACTTCAGTAGAAATTTTGTATATGTTATTACTAGTTTTAATTCAGTGCTCAGAGTAGGTACCAACTCATGGGTTAGCTTGTGGTCTCATGGGACCGTAAGCACTGTGTGGTGTCCATGGTATACTCCTGGGGTATTACAAACTTGGTATCAGAGCCTATGGTTTTTAAAGTTTCCTAGGGATTCTGAAAGCCACTTCAAGTAGAGTCTTGTGCATGGGTGTGTAGCACACCACACTTATGGGTAAGAGGATACATTAGGAAAAGTTTCCCTTCTTTTAGTGTTCATATCGTGCGAATGAGCAGAAGCTCAAGTTAAACTCTCTATCTAATTCAACTTTTTCTTTTGTTTATAGAATGTTGATAACGCTCAACTTATGCGTCAATTTAGTGCAAGGTAATCATCATCAATATATTTACCCAACTTTGTAGTCGGGGTCGAATCCACGAGGAACAATATGAGTTGCGATTAAACTAATTTGAAACTATAGCTAAAATTTAAATTCAAACAAATGATACAAAAAGATAAAATGGGGGTTTTTAATGATTGAACAAAAGTTATTAACACTTCAATTCACCTTAGAACTCAAAGCTTAAACTGCAATATTTCAAATCAATGATATAGAGAAACTAGAGTTATGATCACTATGATTAGTAATCCTCCATTGAATAATAGTTGTAGTATTGGATTCTCATGACTTGTGGGTAACACCAAATTATTAGTTTTGACAGTCCATCTAAGTGTTTCTCAACCTACCTAGATGTTGAACTCCTTAATTCTCTCGAACTTAGGAAAACATTCTATTCATACTGATTTTATTTTGAGTTGATTAATCTTGTTACAACATTAATCATTAGATGGGAACTTCACCTTCACAAATCCTCGTTGATAATTCACTACCTTTAGTTTATTTATCAGTTCGAGCAAATCAATTTATGGCGAGATCTATTATTTGCAATCAATGAAAATAACTAATACAACAGAATTATCAAGATGTTCCCACAATCACTAGAACCCTAACCAACTATTAAGATAATACAGGAGTAATCATATATCCCACAACCCTAGTTGTGGGTTTTAGTTCCGCATGAAAGAGAAAGTAATAACAATAACTGAATTCATAATTCAAAGTGATTAAACTTACAAAAGATGTAGTCAGAAATTATTTCTCTTCCCAAATTAAAGAATAATATCCCAAAACTAAATCAAAGAATTGAAAATTAAAATCCAAGTTTAGAGACCAAAGAGAAGTAAAGTAGTTTCTAGAATAAGTTCCAGAGGTTCAATGCCCTAAAACTACAGAGAAAATGGATTAATGTCATGAAGTTCAAGATGAATGTCTGCCTCCTATAAGACCTAAAAACTTTCCCTTAAATACCTAAAGCTAAATTTAGGAATCAAATCATAGCATACAACTTTTTCTCGCATAAGTGACGACAACATGTGATGACTTATCAGGGGGTTGATGGATTATCAAATATGTCATCAACTCCTCTCTGTATTTGATATGTTGCTTTCTTTAGCTAACGAAGAGTCTGACGGCTTATCAAAGTTGTGATGACTTATCACAGAATGTCGTCACTTCTTCAACTCAGCTTTCGAATACTGCCTAAGGCTGATGGTAATCCTGACGACTTATCAGGACTTTGACGATATATTAGACAATGTCATCACTTCTTTACTTTAAATCTCATGTACTGCCTTAGGCTGAGGGCATTCTTAACGGCTTATCAGAATTGTGATGACTTATCAGAGATGTCATCACACTTCTACTCCAACTTTCTCACACTGTCTACAGCTAATGATGACTCTAATAACTTATCACAAATTTGATGACTTATCCGACAAGTCATCAACTACACTTTCATGGCCACTTGTTCCAAATTCACCTCTTTTGCTCTTATTGTCTTTGGTTTTTTGCATCTTGACTTTTCTGCATTATCAAAGAGAAAGAAATCAAAAATGAAAAAAGTTTCTTAAGACTTTACAATTATTTCTGGTTAAAAGCCTCAAATGTGTTATCATTAGCTCACACATCAAATATACCTCCCAAAAAGACTAACGGAAGAAGAACTGGAATCCGACCAACACCTCCGCCCGTTTCACAAAGATCCCCTGAATGAGCATGCTTCACATACAGAGTTTAGAGCTGCAATTACCACTCTAGCCCACTTTGTAGCAGTCCAAAATATGTGGCTAGCTGCTGTTCAGGCCAACCTAGTGGCCAATACTGCCGTAGCCAGGATTTGTGACTTCTTCTGAATGAACCCTCCTTCATTTTTGGGGTCTAAGTCCGATGAGGATCCACAGAAATTCTTAGACATGGTGTAGAAGGTGACATATATTATGGGTGTGACTTCCAGTGATAGTGCTGAATTAGTGCTTACCAGCTACAAAATGTAGCTTATACATAGTTTAAGCAGTGGAAATGGGAGAGGCGCACAGGGGCTGGACCTATAGAATGAAAGAAGTTTGCTACTGCCTTCTTAGATAAATTTTTCCCATTGGAGTTGAGAGAGGCTAAGGTGTTAGACTTTATTAATTTAAAATAGGGCAACATGAGTATGAAAGAGTATTCCCTTAAAATTACTCAATTATCCAGGTATGCTCCATATGTAATAGCTGATAATAGGTCTAGGATGAGCAAGTTTGTGTCTTGGGTATCTGATAGTGTGGTCAAAGAGTGTAGGACCATAGTATTTATTAAAAAGATGAAATTGGCAAGGTTGATGGACCATATGCAGTATAAAGAAAAGGAGTAGGTTAAGGAGAGAGATAGGGAGAACAAGAGGGCAAGAATAGGTAGCTTTAATTTCACTCAGCTGAAGTCAAAAGGGGTTAACTGTCCTCAGTTTTGCCTAAAATATTTAGTCCCTTCTCCGTCTTTGGGTAGTGCTCCTATGCCCAAATTTAGGAATGACAACAAATATAGGGCGCCAGGCTCTAAGTCTCAGGGTAGTGTGAACAATGCTCGAACAAATCCTCTCTTCCAGGAATATGGTAAGAACCATCAGGGTGTTTTCAGAGATGGAAACAATGTCTATTTTGGGTATGGCAAACCAGGTCATAGGATCCAAGAAAGTCCATAGGAAGGTCTGCAGAGTTAGTATAACCGTCCCACAGCTCTGTTCGGTCACCCATCCCAACAAGGTATTGCTTCTAGTGCCCCAAATGGGCAGTACCCAAATAGGCTCTATGTAATTCAATCCTGACAGGATTAGGAGAATTATCCTAATGTGGTTACTAGTACATTGCAGGTCTTTCATTTATATGTTTATGATTTGATTGACCCTGGAGCTTCACTTTCCTTTGTAACCCCTTATATAGTGGTCAACTTTGGGGTTAGTCCTAAAACTTTAGCAGAGCCTTTCTCAGTATCTACCTCAGTAGGTGTCTCTATTATAGCCAGGCAGGAATGCAGGAACTTTTTGGTCACGATATTCAAGAAAGTCCTTTAGTTGATCTTGTAGAGTTAGAGATGACTGATTTTGATGTCATTCTCATTGTGGATTGGCTTTATTCATGCTATGCTTCAGTCGATTGTAGAAATAGAGTTGTCCATTTTCATTTTCTAAATGAACCAGTTCTTGAGTGGCGGGGTAGTACCACAGTGCTTAGGGGCCAATTTGTTTCATACCTTAGAGCTAGAAAAATAATATCGAAGAGATGTATCTATCATTTTTTCGAGTCAAAGAATCTAGTTCTGAGATCCCCAATCTTTAGTCAGTTCTAGTAGAAAGGGAATTTCTAGATATGTTCCTTGAAGACCTTCCCAGAATTCCTCCCAAAAGGGAAATTGACTTCAAAATATACCTTTTTCAAGATACTCAGCCTATTTCTATTCTGCCATATAGAATGACTCCAGCCTAACTCAAAGAGTTAAAAGAACAACTTAAGGACCTCCTAGATAAGGGATTCATCAGGCCCATCATCTCTTTGTAGGGTGCACCAGTCCTATTTATGCATAAGAAATACGATTCTCTTAGGATGTGCATTGACTATTGTCAGTTGAACAAAGTCATAATCAAGAATAAATACCCACTTCCTAGAATCTATGACCTGTTCGACTAACTTCAGGGTGCCAGTTACTTTTCTAAGATAGACCTCAAATGGCTATCATCAGCTGAGAGTAAGAGAATGTAATATTTCAAAAATAGTTTTTCGGACCAGGTATGGTCACTTCGAGTTTCTAGTCATGTCTTTTAGCCTCACAAATGCCCCAACAACATTTATGGACTTAATAAACCGAGTTATCAAATAGTAATTAGACACGTTTATCATAGTCTTCATAGATGACATCCTTGTCTATTCCCATACTAAAAACAATCATGCAGACCACCTCAGGATAGTATTACAGACTCTTAGAGCCCATCAGTTGTTTGCGAAATTTAGTAAGTGTGAATTTTGTCTAAGGTCAGTAGCTTTTCTTGGTCATATTATCTCCAGTGATGACATTAGAGTTGACCCTTAAAAGAACAAAGCAGTAAGAAATTAGCCTAGACCTATCTCTCTATCAGATATCAGGAGTTTCTTGGGTTTAGCTGTCTATTATCGATGGTTTGTTGTAGGGTTTTCATCTATTGCATCCCACATGTATAGATTGACTCAGTAGCAAGTCAAATTCTAGTAGTCAGATCTTGTGAGAAGATTTTTCAAAAGTTGAAGACTCAAGTCACCTCAGCTCTACTTTTCACCTTGTCGGATGGTTCAGATGGGTTTGTGGTTTATTATGATGCTTCTAGAGTTTGTTTGAGTTATGTTTGGATACAAAGAGGTAAGGTCATAGCTTATGTCTCTAGACAACTTAAACCTTATGAAAAAAATTACCCTACCCATGACCTTGAGTTAGCAGTTGTTGTGTTTGCCTTGAAAATTTGGAGGCATTATTTGCATAGGGTGCATGTTGATGTGTTTATAGTCCATAAGATCTTGCAGACTATATTTTCATAGAAAGATTTGAATCTCTATCAGAGAAGGTTGCTAGAGTTGTTAAAAGACTATGCCATAAGTGTTCTGTATCACCCGGGTAAGGACAATATAGTGGCAGATGCCCTAAGCAGATTATCTATGGGTAGTGTTGCTCATGTTGAGGGAGATAAATAGAAGCTAGTTCAGGAAGTTTGTCATCTTGACCTATTAAGCGTCCATTTAGTTGATTTAGCTGGTGATAGTGTTTGGGTGCAAAATAGTTTAGAATCTTCTTTGGTTGCCGAAGTGAAAGAAAAAATAGGATATGGATCCTAGTTTGGTTAGGTTGAAGGAGTTTGATAGAGATCAGAAAGTAGAGGTTTTCTCCCTAAGGGGAGATGGCGTGTTGCGTTGCCAGAGTAGGCTTTGTGTGTCATGTGTAGATGACTTAAGATAGAAAATTCTTGCAGAAACGTATGGGGCTTGTTACTCTATTCACCCAGGGGCCACTAAGATATACCACGATATGTGGAAAACCTATTGGTGGAGTGGTATGAAGAACGATATTGCAGAATTTGTAGGTCAGTACTCTACTTGTCAGCAGGTTAAGGTTGAGTACGAAAAGTCTAGTGGTTATATGCAGGAGTTTAGTATTCTCACTTGGATGTGGGAAGATATGAACATAGAATTTGTGATAGGTTTACCTTGTACTCATCGTCAGCATGACTCGATTTGGATCATTATGTATAGGATGACCAAATCAACCCATTTCTTGCCAATCCATACTTCTTATTCAGTCGAGGACTATGCTAAGCTCTACCATAGAGAGTTGGTTAGATTACGTGGAGTTCTATTGTCTATCATTTCAGATAGTCGTTCGCCATTTACCTCTCATTTTTAGAAAGCCTTTCAGAAGGGTCTTGGTACCCAAGTTCATCTTAATACATCCTTTAACCCTTAGATGGATGGTCAAGCAGAAAGGACCATTCAGACCCTAGAAGACATTTTGAGAGCATATGTTCTTGATTTTAAAGGTAGCTGGGATGATCACTTGCTTTTGATATAGTTCACTTATAATAAGAGTTATCATTCTAGCATTCAGATGGCTCTATTAGAAGATCTTTATGAAAGGAGATGTAGATCTCTAATTGGTTGTTTTGAGGTAAGTGAGATTGCTTTGGTAAGGCCTGAGTTAGTATATGATACATTGCAGAAAGTTTAGTTAATTAGAGAGAGGCTTATGGCAGCGTAAAGCTGACAGAAAGCTTACACGGATGTGCGGAGAAAAGATCTCAATTTTTAGATTGAGGATTTTGTGTATTTTAATATCTCTCCCAGGAAGGGAGTGAAGAGATTTGGCAAGAAGGGGAAATTTAGTCCCCTATATGTAGGCCTTCATAGAATTCTTAGCCATTTCAGAAAGGTAGCCTATGAACTTTAGTTGCCTGCAGACTTAGCATCAGTGCACCTAGTATTTCATATCTCTTTGCTAAAGAAGTGTATTAGTGACCCAGTGATCGTAGTCCCCTTAGAAAATGTATATGTTTAGAACAGTCTCTCTTACGAAGAAGTTCCAATCAAAATTCTTGACTGACAGATTTGTAGACTAAGAAAAAAAGAAGTTTCCTTGGTCAAGGTTCTCTGGAAAAACCAGTCTGCTGAGGGAGCTACTTGATAAGTAGAAGAAGACATGCTGACCAAGTACCCTCACCTCTTCTCCACAAACCAAGACTCATCCTAAGGTAACAGTCTTCCTTAGATTTATTCCGCTTCATGCTCAATTCCTGCTGTATATCATTCTTATATCATTCATGCATTCACAAATCAACTCAGTCATGTGCCATGTTTCAGATTCAGTCATGTTAGTTGTGTATTTTAGGGTAATCATAGTTTCTCAGTGTTCTAATCTTAACCAGCCTTATTCAAGGACAAATGTTTCCAAGGAGGAGATACTGTAAGACCCCGAAAGATCCTAGGTTAGTTTCAGCCTATTATTGCATGTAAAAAGGGTTCCAAGACTTAGAATATTTTACTAAGTGTTAGGACTTGGTCACTTCTAAATCCCTCAAACTTTGATGAATTTATTCTCAACCTTTTTGACATCGGAAAGATAGTTTTTAAGTCGATTCATGATTAAGGAAGTCAATAGTACATCTCAGGTGAGTTTTGGAATTTTTAGACTAGCGTTAGGCATGTTTGAAACTATAAAATAGTAAATCAGGGTGATTATCCCACTGCGTCCTGCCCATTCCTATGCTGGGGGATCCTGCGGCGCCCTGCCCAGAGCGGTGCTCTAGAGCTCGCTATGCAATAGCCAGTCCGATTTGTGTGTTTTCTTCAGTTTTGTTCCACATTTTAAAGGGAAAATGGGTACTTTTCCCTTCATCCAATAGATCCATAACACATAATTAAAGCTCCAAATAGCATATTTGGCCATTCTTTTCACAATTCCCTCAAATTTAATACATCCCCCTTCATGAACACAAACCCTAGACCTCAAGTTTCAAGTTCAATTCTCAAGCAGTCATCGATAACCCACACGAATTCTACTACTGAGGTATGTTAGATATTTATCCTTGGGATTTCTTCCACCCTTGGAGTTGAAGAATCTTTTTAAGAACTTAATTTATGTTCTATATGTTGTGAATTGAAATTATGTTCATGTATGTGTTGTTGTTGGGCTTTAAACTAAGAAATATATAATGTTCCATGTAAATAAACTAGTAAGTATGTGGATTGATGTAATCTCTCATGTCAAACTCTTAAATTGTAAGTTGAATATGGTAGTCATGATATTCATATGTTGTTCATTCGCATGTACAAGAATTGTGCTCCCCAAGTGTTTGGCAAAATATCTATGTGAATGAATTATGCATGGTGATCTATTTGTTATGCTTTTAAAGTTATGACATGGTCCTATTGTCAATGATTATCGAGTCTTGGGGTATTGAATACCCAAAATTAGCTGTGTACTTAGTTCCAATTTCAATATAATGATCCCCGTGCATTCGTCAGTTAACAGAATTAGTACGAGTTCAGTCAAGCTTAGTACAGTCTAGTGATCAGTATCGGTTCAGTTGGGAGTAGGATTCAGCACCGAGCGAACACATAGATGGAGGCATTCCTGCCAGATTAGGGTTTGACCCTTATTAGCAATCCCCGAGTTACAGAACTACGTAGCCAGCGTAGGTGGATATGTCTTCCTACCAGTTTAGGGTTGACATACATATTTACATCCATGAGGCTTCCTGCCAGATTAGGGTTGACCCAACTATTATTAGTAACCTGTGGCACGGTGCTAACACCCTTCAAAATGGGGTTATAGGTTGGACCCCAATCAATATACATTAAGGCATGCCGGTTAGAAGAAAGCTCCCACAGTTTTAGTTTCAATATTCAGTTCGGTTATTTTGGTCAACCATAGCTTTCATTTATTAGTTAATCAGTTATTAGCATTCAATACTTCAATTCAGATTATTTCAGATACACGATATATGTGTGGTCTTGCATGTTTATTACCTTTAGTTTCACATGTACTCTCATGTAGTTACCTTATATTATTCAGCTAGTTATTATTATTACATGCATATGAACCCATGCATATTATCCTGACCTCATTTAGCATACAAGTACATTTAGACGTATTGATCGCATACTTATTTTCTTCCTCTATGATGTTTTATATCATAGGTTTAGATGCTCAAATTCTCGATCATCCTTATACTGCCCACTGCATCAGCATCAGCAACCGTGGTGAGTCCTCTTCCATCGAGGATGAGTTATCTTCCTTTTAGTTTTTATCAGTAGTTTAGTTACTGAGTTAGTTGGGAGATTGTCCCATCAACTCCATTGTAAGACGTTAGAGGCTTTCAGACTAGTATAGATAGTTACTCAGTTTTCATTTGTGATTGTCAGATGTTTTATCCTCACCTTCAGTTGTTTGCAAATGTTTTAAATCATTAGTTAAGTATTGTTTTTCAGTTGATAAAAAACCTTATGGTTTTTCAGTTGTAATTCCTCATATGTTAGTTTTAATTTAGTGCTCACATCAGGTACAAACTCATGGATTAGCTTATGGTCTCATGGGACCGTAAGCACCGTGTGGAATCTAGGGTGTACTCCTGGGGCGTTACAACTTTTAGCTCGGATATTGGATTAAGGCAAATTTCGTACTGTTTGAAAGATAATTAGATTATATATATTTTGGTTAGCCTTGAGATGATAAATCCCTCATATATAAAAAGTTATACACGTTCAAAGTTGAACCTTATAGAATCGAACACCAAAATTTGGCTGAACCAAAGGTTCTTAGCTCAACTTTTCTCTAAGTGATTCCTATGAATATTTTTCCACATCATAAGCACTCTTCACCATAGGATATTTATCATTGCACATGTATTGAAATATAAATCATGGGATTTGAGTTTATACACGTCGAAACAACGGTTTGATTTCTACCTCAAAAATATGGGGTGTTACCTTTTCTCACCCTTGGAATCATTTGTCCTCGAATGATGGGTAGGTACTTATTGAAACTTTAAAAGTATGAAATAATTTAGACATGAAATATATGCTAATGCTGGATATATTTGAGCTGAAATATTAGAACTTCCATCATGAAACTGATTTCTGAGCTGACTTGAATTTATTAACTATACAGAGCTAATTCATGCTGAGAGTTTATAACTCACTTAAAATTTTCATAATATGATCATACATATAGAACTGGAAGTAATAATTGATGCAACAAAATCCCTAGAGTTATAGAGGATGGAATAAGGTACGTAACTTCTCATTAGGAATTGTCCCTCAATAAAACATGTATAGGAATAAAAAAGTAGGGCTTCATGGCATCACCAAGTACATTGTGCAATCAAGAATCATGAGATAATGAGACAAAGGTCGTACAATGGGTATTACACTGTCTGAGCTGGAATACTTGGAAAACTGAGATCATTCACTGAACACTTATGAACTAAATCATGACTTAATATTTGAATCATAAACATGATGCATGGACTAAAATGAATTCACAACTTGCATGGACGTGAATGAATTACCTTATTGAATAGCAACAATCAGGAAACTTTGGATAGTAAAACTAGATGTAAGGATGGAAAACCATAGTAGCTTATCTGTCTGATTGCAAAACAGAATTGCTGGCTGTATGGACTAAATCAGACTAAATATTTATACTCAACTGGAGTATTTGTCCAACACTTATCTAAGAAGTTCTAATAACATTAGGGAGTGAAGAATTCTTAGGCATGATCTGAGTAAGATATCTAAATAAGGGATTGCAACATGGCTATAACTCTTGAACATGGAACATAGGCATATAAAACCTAAGCTAGGATGGAATTACTAGGCCTTAGATGATGGAACTGATAACTTTCAAGATTAGCAACACTTCTCAAATACTCTCTCAACCATACTTATCCTCTTAAATACTATGATCACTTGATTCAACTTATAATCCTTACATGGGTACATATAACTACTCTAGCGAAAGTCTGAGTTAAACTACGTACTCTCGCCATGTTCGAGTCTAACTCGAAATTACAAAGTGCAACTCACAACATCGTAATACTTGTCTAAGCCATGAATTCAATACTCTATGCATGTTTCATATCTCTCATCTCAAGAGTAATTATTCTTACCGTTTCAACAACTAAATTTAACCTATTACTAGGAATTCACTAGCGCACAATGCACCAATCCACGTATATATGAACATGATGTCCAAGCCTATAATCATAACCACATATGAACTTCTAGGAAAATAACACACCAAAGCATCTTTCCAATATTATCTAGTACCTCTATCAATAACAAATTCCATGCACTACCCCCAAGAAAACACACATGAAATTTTAACTAACCATGAAATATATTGAAAGATCTACCTCAATCATCCTTCAACTTTACAGCCTTACATAAAACAAACATACAACTATCTTTTCATAATACAAAACATTTAATATCTTCCATCTAAACAATTATTCATCAATTTTCATCACTACTATCTTTTCATAAGAAGAGGTCATTGAAAGGTTAGACCGTGAGGACCTAAAACATAAAAGAATACTATGAATAACTTGGACACCTAACTGAGGCTTGAGGAATAGAGTATCAAAAGCATGAATTCATTAAAGATATCAAATTGAGGACATAAATGACATAATCTAAATTTTGCTTATCATTAAGAGTGTTGAATGAGTACATGGAATAGAACATACTATAAAGCATGAGTACATGAGTCATGAGATGCATGATCTGAATATGGAGTTCATAAATTCATGGAATGTGATTTATTGTTACGCCCCGAGAGTACACCCTAGGCGTGACATGGTGCTTACAGTCCCGAGGGACCACAAGCTAACCCATGAGTTGGTACCTACTGTGAGCACTGAATAAAATATCATAAATGCGGAAGAATAACTGATATGCCATAAAGTTTTAAAAACTGAATTATGAATCTGAAGAACATAGTTATTTGAGTCTGATAAAAACACTGGAATTTGAATAAATAGAATAAATTACTGTAGTGTCAACTGAAGTTTGAATACTGAATAACTCACTTTTATGTATGAAAGCCTCTAAACTAAATGACTGAGAATTGATGGGACAGGCCCCAACTAACTCCAACTAACTACTACACTGAAAACATGAAATAGAAATACTCCATCCTCAAAATATAAGGACTCACCACTGCTACTGCTGAGATGTCTGAAATGTCTAATGATACGCCCAAATTACAACTCTCGTTAGAAAGTGTAAGCGGTCACTTTCAAATATAAAACCCAACTGGGTTGGGTGTCGAATCCCACAGGGAATACTATGATCACTAAGTACTGCGATTATTATTAGACTGTTGGTCGAAGGTTCCAAGATAAGGGGGTTTGGGTTTAGGTGCACAATAATATTATTAGTGTAACGATGAGATGATATGTGTAATTATATTTGATCACAGAGAATGACAAGTTAGGGTTATGTCCACCTTGTAGCTTCTACGTCTTTATTAAGTATGAGTAATACGAATTTTATACATGCATGCACTTATAGAGAGACGTATTCTAATTCTAAATCCAAATATTTTTAAACCATTAAAGATTTATTCACCTTAGTTCTTTCGAATCCAAAGTGTACAACAAATTGTACGAACTCTCCAAGAAGTTAATCCTGCTAGGGCATTAACGTGTAAAATAGAGGTTGGAAACCCTATTTTCTCGTTACACTCTCTTTTCCAAACAGTAACTTTTCTATCGAACAATTTATTGCTATAATGGCGCATTCCCTATGTTTGCAACCACGAGAATTCAATCAAAATAAAGAGAGTAATGATATAAGTGGATTAACGCATCATAAATTCAAAAACCCATATCAATAGAGAGTATACTACAAGGTTTCCATAACCCTAACAGATAAACTTAGCTACTCATGAATAAAACAGAAATTAACATAGAAATATTCATCATACCAAAACTTAGAATGATCTTGGTGATGAAGGTGACTAGCGAAATTAAGAGAGAAACACGTTTCTCTCTCTCTGTCCTCAAGCTAAGCCGCTTTCTCTTGTTTTCAAAATAATACAGAATGTCAATAATGTGAATAATCAACTAAAAATTCAGCAATCATACTTTTAATAACGTCCTTCTCTAATAAATTGCTACTGCATCCTTGACTATTTAAAAATATTGAGTTTGCCCGGGAAAAAGTTCCCATGCGTCACATTCAGTCCAAGAGCTGCTTTCCTTTTTATATGAAGTTTTCCTTTGCTGTCCACAGGTCCCCAAAGTGCTGAAATCTTCCTCATTAGTACTTGAAAAGCATGCTAATCACATAGGTCAGCTCACTTAACTAAAAATAGACTAAAAGTGCAAGAATTATGTATTTTATCCTCAAAACTTAGCTAAAACATGGGTAAGTTATGGTGCTTAGATGTATAAATACGCCCAACATCACCACCCCACACTTAAAGCTTTGTTTGTCCTCGAACAAAATAGTACATCCATACGAATACCTAAATAAACTTCCCAAGAGCAACACAAAATTTTCAACAAGACATACACGACAATTATTAACAAAGAGTAGATTTCTTGATCATTACTAGAAACAACTCACCCTCCAACATAGACTCATTAAGTTGGTTAATTCGTATTCAGAAGTTAAGACAAAAAATCATATAAAACTACCCAACAATCATCAACCATGTGCGCTCACACAAAATGTTACCCATAATCACTCATAGTTTTGCATTTTTCAGACATATGGGTATAAGAACTTGCTTGCTCTCACTCTCACAAAGAATTCTTAGATTAAAACTGATTACCATATGCTTTCTCTTAGTGTAATGCTCCACTAATATCAGAATGCTAAGGTTAGGATCAAATAGGTCTTTACGGGTTGTAAAGTAGGCTAAAGGGATAGGTAGGACTATTTTGGATAGAAATGGTGACTATGCTTCCTAAGCGCTTTAATACACTACCTTATGCCATTTACACTAACTTTTAACAACCACTCTACCTTCCTTTCATCTACCAACCCCCTTTCACCCATTTTGTTACTCAATAAAAAATACTATGATGGGAATATACAACTCTTTTTTTCTGTTTTTATTATTATTATTATTATTTTTTTGTTTTAGCATCCCTATGATAGCCACCCTTGATCACAATATTTTTATGTATCAATAACCAAACTTTGGGGCATCACTTTCACCATTTTCCTCTTATTTTGCCACACTCTTTACTCAACTTGATTCTACAATTTAAAGCGCTTAGGAGCTTTTGGATCAAATTATGGTCTTTTCAAAAAAAAAAATGGATTAGGCTACATATGGGGTTGCCAAAGAAAATAGCTAAAGGCTCAATGGGTGTTCACTAGGACAATGTACAAAGGTAGGTAAAAAGAAGATAAAAAAAATCAGGGTTGCCAAAGAAATGCCTAAATCATCTCCTAAACTCACAAGCTTTATTTTGCTTCACACACACACTAGGCAAGTTCTAGCATCAGCCTCAACAAAGAATATACAATAACCTTACACACATATTGCACATGGTCAACTTAATTGGGAGCATTCTAGATTCTTGACCTAACAAATAAATGAATTAAACCACAAACATGTATCACAGCATGAGTCACAACTTAGAGCCTAAATGTTTCAATAGTAGTGATTCAGCACAAACTCCTGTTATAATGCCATGCCGTCTATCAGAATAATTTCATGCAAAAATCTGACTAATTTCAACTAACTAACTGCAACTAAATCAAAATGACTATAGAATAAATGCAAGCAAGCAGTACACAGTGCAACACCCCACACTAAGAAGGAACACACTGCCCTCAATGTAAATAAATAAGCAAAAACTTGGTTAGTCAGACTCCTCCTCTATATCCGGGGTCATACCCTCTGCGTCAGAATCATCATCAGAGTCTTCATCATTAGAGTTGTCCTCCACATCAGAGTCTAGCAGTTGGTGATCATCGTCTGTCGGCACATCATTATCTAGAGGTTCTTCAAACTTTGCCCCCACTCCACACATGGACCGAGCATGCTCATTAAGCGGGTAGTCATAGTCCAACTGCCGAAGCTCTGCATCAGTCAGCACACGACCCCCATTCATCATAGTGAACCTAGTTATGCCATACAGATGGCAGAAAAAACTCTCATCTCGAGCATGTCTCTCATCAGTGGTAAGGTTGATGCCTTGACCAGTTTCTGGATCTTTGATTTTCGTGAGATATACCCTCTTCGGGTTATGTGGAAACTTATGGTCTGCTGGCTCCTCCTCAATGTGCTCTTTTCTTAAAATTGCAGTCAACAAGTTGCCGAAGCTGAAATAAGACCTTTTGTGCACCCTTACTTTTTGCATCGACGTTCGTATAACTGCACCAATGTTGATGGGAACATTCGTCATCATATACCAAGCAGACTCGATCACGTGTGACCTTAGTGTATTGTGTCCCAGGAATCAAGCAGGAATTGACTATTCTTAACCATATGCGAGCTTCTCTGTTCAAACAAGCATATGGGTAAGTATTGTGACGACTATTATCTTTATGACGAGTCCACCGGGTCATGGACCTTGATCCACAAAACGTATGTCTGATGGCTCTGTAGGGAGGTCTGTTGTAGAGCTCCTTGAGTAGTGATTGATCCACACTTGGAGTACCCAGGAAAGAGTTGAAGAAATCAACATTCAATTGCAAGACTTGCCCTCGAATCTTTAGTTCATTTCCCGTAGTCCTTGGGGACCAGTTGGCATAAAACTCTTGAGTCAAATCAAGATTACATTCGCCCATGTCTCGGAAGATAAAGTCAAGATTTAGTGCCATAATCTTTGCCAAAATACGAGGGCAGTTCTTTGCTAAACTTTCCTTCTGCATCAACTCCACATGGACATATTTCCTCACTTTATTGTTTCTATACCATTCCTTCTCTTCCTCCTCCAGAACCCACTTGATCCCAAAAGTGCGTCGAGGCACTTGAAGAGAGGAGGAATTAGCCTGGTCCTTTCTTGACCTTTTTTGACCTTTTTGTGAAGTGAATGCTTTCTCCTTTCCCTGTCGTCCTTTCGGAGCCATGTTACCTGAGATCATAATAGGGTCATGTTAGTCTCATTTCGTAAAATTCACTATAATCAAAAAATAAAATAGTGATGGCACTACCCCACACTTAATTTGTTTGCACAAACTAATTGAGTGAGTGATGTCGATTACTCAGACTTCATCGATATACATTTAGGTGGTGTGTGCCAACAACATTATTAGCGCAGTCACACTTTCAACCCATCACTTTTCATAACAATTTCTCAGTTTGATATAGAGAAGCAGCACACAATGGTCTTGTAATCTTGACTATCATTTCCAACTTTATTTCATTGGAGCAATGCAATCTTTGAGCAAGACTACCACATAGAAATCTTATCATGCTATAGCATAGAAAAAATTACACAATCTTATGCTTTTGGTTAACCATGACCATTACATCGATGAATGAGTCACTCACATAGTCAAGCTTACAACTCCCAAAATTATGCATTAACTTCAAAATTTCAACTGGATAATAATTAAAAAAAAATTATGACAGTGAATACCAATCAATACATGCCGGAGTAAAATCAAGAATACCTACAAGAATCCTTTCACTCAATGAGATGTATTTTTCAAAAATCATAACAAACTAACCATACTCTTGTCACCAAGCACTACTACAAAATCTAGTTAACCATTATAAGCGTAGCACTGAAACAACTACGGAACATGAAAGAACAACTTACTTGGTGATTAATTCGTGATGAATCGGGAAGGTGAGCTTACCGGATTAGATGAGAAAAGAGAAAAGCTTGGAGAGGTGATGTTGGATGGTGCTTAGGTTGAAGAAAAATTTAGTGGGGTTTAAGGGTAGAGGATATATTTAAAGGATGAGCCATGGGTCGGGTTGGTCCATTCATAAACGGGTTAGTAGGCAAAAGTCACGTTGATATGCGGCGCCTATAGCATCGCCTAAGCATAAGTAGGTGGTGCCTAACCTATTGCCTATGTTGGCATAGGTGGCGCCTAGCCTATCGCCTATGTTGGCATAGGTGGCGCCTAGCCTATCGCCTATGTGAGGCAGTGAGCATAGGCGATGGCATAGGCGGCACCTAGCCTATCGCCCATGTTGGCATAGGCGGCGCCTAGCCTATTGCCTATGTTGGCGTAGGCGACACCTAGCCTATCGCCTATGTTGGCATAGGTGGCGCCTAGCCTATTGCCTATGTGAGATCATTCCTAGACTTACCACCATTGACATGGCTCACTTTCAAGTCAAAATTTGCGGCTAATCTCCTTCTTTATACTTCATGCACTTACACTTAATCAAAAACAACAAATATAATTAGAAGGATGGGTTGCCTCCCACCAGCTTGCCTTAGTTTTGGTCGTGGCTCGACTCTTCTTTTTGAATTTTTTTTATCATAAACAAACTCCTAGTAAAATAAAAATGATTAAAAATGATGGGTTGCCTCCCATGTAGCGCTTGATTTATTGTCGCAGCACGACATAGTTATCTCGATTACTCAGACTTCATCAAGATATATGGTGGCTATACATTTTATCAAGTTGGTTGGACCGATATATAGCTTCACTCTTTGGCCATTCACCTTAAAGACACTACCATTATTGTTTTCTAACTCCACTACTCCAAACGAGTAAACTTGGCTGATTCTGAATAGACCAGACCATTTAGACTTCAACTTACCTAGAAACAGCTTCAGTCTGGAGTTGAAAAGGAGTACCAAATCGCCTTTCTGAAAGTTTCGTTGGATAATCCTCCGATCATGGTACTTTTTCATCCTTTCCTTGTAAAGATCTGCTCTTTCATATGCATTTAGACGGAATTCATCCATCTCGTTCAGCTGCCCCAATCTCATATTTATAGCATCATCCCAGTTTAGGTTAAGCTGCTTCAGTGCCCACATTGCTTTATGTTCTAGCTCAAATGGCAAGTGACAAGAGTTTCCATAAACTAGTTGGTATGGTGACATGCCAATTGGTGTCTTAAATGCGGTCCTATATGCCCATAAGGCATCATCCAGTTTCCTGGACCAATCTTTCCTGCTGGCATTCATAGTCTTGGCAAGGATCAGCTTGATTTCTCGGTTTGAAACCTCTACCTGCCCACTAGTTTGTGGGTGGTACGGTGTAGCTACCTTATGTTGCTTAACCCCATACTTTGCCAATACGACTCTGAACAGCTTGTTGCAGAAATGTGATCCTCCATTGCTTATGATGGTACAGGGTACCCTAAAACGAGAGAAGATATTTCTCTTTAAGAACGCCACAACACTCTTACCTTTATTATCAGCTAGGAAACTGCTTCAACCCATTTGGATACATAATCCACAGCAACTAAGATATATTTCATCCCAAATGAGCTCACAAATGGGCCCATGAAATCAATACCCCAGACATCGAATAACTCTACTTCAAGCATTTTGGACATGGACATCTCATGGTACTTTGAGATAGAACCTTGCCGCTGACACTGATCACATCTTCTTACAAAATCGTAGGCATCCTTGAATAATTAAGGCCAATAGTAGCCACTTTCCAGTACTTTCTTGGCCGTCCAATCACCTGCATGGTGACCTCTAACTTGGGAAGCATGGCTTGCTTCCAGTATGCTAGGCACCTCTATATCTGGGATGCACCGCCTAATAATACCATCAGCACATCATCGAAAAAGATATGGCTCATCCCAGAAGTAATATTTCACATCATGCATGAACTTTTTCTTTTCATGAAAGGAGAGATGCTCAGGAATCACTTCGCTCATCATGTAGTTGGAAAAATCTACATACCACGGTAAGTTTTCCACCATAGTTGCTAGAATCTCTTTGTCGGGGAATGCATCATAATATCAAGGTCGGTCTGCACTGTGTGCTCACTCTCAAGTCTAGATAGATGATCAGCTACTTGGTTTTCACAACCTTTTCTATTCTTTACCTTGAAATCGAATTCTTGAAGCAGTAGCACCCACCTAATTAGCCTTATCTTGGCATCCTTCTTCGCCATTAGATATCTTAGAGCCGCATGATCTGTATGAACCATTACCTTGGTTCCCAACAAGTAAGCACGAAACTTTTCGAAAGCATAAACAACCGCAAGAAGCTCTTGTTCAATTATGGTATAGTTCTTCTGTGATCCATTCAAGGCCTTGCTCGCGTAGTAGATTGGATGAAATAGCTTTTCTCTTTTCTGACCAAGTACAGCACCCAAGGCTACACCACTTGCATCACACATAACTTCAAAAGGTAGAGACCAATCGGGTGCTACAATAATAGGGGCTTCAACTAGCTTTCCTTTGAGGCATTCAAATGCCTTCAATCAATCTTCACCAAAGTAAAACTTTGCCTCCTTCTCCAAAAGTTTGCATAATGGGTTTGCAATCTTGGAGAAGTCTTTAATAAACCTCCGATAAAAACCAACATGACCGAGAAAACTATGAACCTCCTTCACAGAAATTGGAGGTGGTAGTTTCTCGATAACTTTAATCTTGGCTTGATCAACTTTAATTCCCTTTTCAGAGACTTTATGCTCGAGAACAATGCCTTCCTTAACCATAAAGTGACACTTCTCCCAATTTAGCACCAGATTGAATTCTATACATCGTTGCAAAGCCATACTCAGATTTGCCAAGCATGACTCAAATGACTCACCTACAATCGAAAAGTCATCCATAAATACCGCCAAGGTGTCTTCAACCATATCAGAGAAAATGGACATCATACACCACTGAAATGTGGCAGGTGCATTACATAGCCCAAATGACATTCGTTTGAATGCAAAAGTACCATATGGGCATGTAAAAGTGGTCTTCTCCTGATCTTCAGGAGCAATGCAAATCTGATTATATCTGGAATAACCATCCAAGAAATAGAACCATCCTTTCCCTGCCAATCGATCAAGCATTTGATCCTTGAATGGCATTGGGAAATGGTCCTTTAACATCCACGAGTTTAGCTTTCGATAATCCATACATACCCTCCACCCTGTGACAGGCTTGAGTGGAATTAGCTCATTCTTCTCGTTTTCTACTACTGTCATGCCCCCTTTTTTGGGCACACATTATACAGGACTCACCCATTTACTGTCTGAGATTGGATACACCACCCCTACATCTAACCACTTTATGATTTCTTTCTTCACCACCTCTTGCATAGGTGGATTCAGATGACGCTGATGCTCAATAGTGGGTACGCAATCTTCCTCTAGCTGAATCTTATGCATACATATGCCAGGAGGGATACCAATTATATCAGCAATATTCCAACCAATAGCTCTCTTGTACCTCTTCAGAACAGAGATGAGAGCCTCTACCTGTTGTTCACCTAAATCAGCAGCAATAATAACCGGCAGTGTATTTCCACTACCCAAGAACACATACCTTAGATGACTGGGTAGCTCTTTCAATTCTAACATCAGTGGCTCTTCAATGGATAGCTTCGCCGGTGGTGAAGGTCGATTCTTAAGGTCAAGGTCCAGCTTCTTGGGGGCATATGAATACGACCCCATTCCTGTCAGAACACAGATAGTTTCTTCATACTCTTCAACATCCTTATGCTCAAAGTTCAAAAGCACAACAGCCAATGGCTCAATAGTAAGCTGCTTCTCTAAAGATAATTCCTTCTCATTCTCATAATAAACATCAGCTATAGAGAACACATTCATATCTTTGGGATACTTCATTGATGTGCATACATCAAAACGTACTACTTTGTCAT
Source organism: Capsicum annuum (assembly GCF_002878395.1). Classification (NCBI taxonomy): domain Eukaryota; kingdom Viridiplantae; phylum Streptophyta; class Magnoliopsida; order Solanales; family Solanaceae; genus Capsicum; species Capsicum annuum. Next base: position 52,207,735 of record NC_061111.1, on the reverse strand, counting down.
TCATCTGAAATAAAAGCTCATTTGCTCATAAATCAATAAGCACAATTCCTGTTGCGAGGAAAGGTCGACCCAAGATTATGGAAACCTCAAAATCCACCTCGCAATCCAAAATAACAAAGTCTACAGGAAAAATAAAGGTAGAAACCTTTACTAATACATCATATAAGATACCAACAGGTCGTTTTACCGACCTATCTGCCATTACAAGCCGCATGTTGGTTGGTGTAAGATCCCCCAACCTTAACTATCAATAAATGGCTAGTGGCATCAAATTAATGCTAGCCCCCAAATCGCATAACGCCTTAGTAAAATCTAAAGATCCAACCGTGCAAGGAATATTAAAATTACCCAGATCTACCTTCTTCTGTACTAAAGACCTCGTGGCAATTGCATTGCAATGATGAAAATTATCTGCTAGTTCATAGCTCGCTGCCCTTTTCTTTGTCAAAAGGTCCTTCATGAATTTGGCGTACCCTGACATTTGCTCTAGTGCCTCCACCAAAGGCACATTAATAATCAGCTGCTTCAGCATGGTTATGAATTTACTAAACCTGGTGTCATCAACCTTCTTCTTCAGTCTCTGAGGAAAAGATGGTGGTGGATTTGGAAGATTTTTCCCCACCACTTCCTTTTTATTGTGCTTCCCATTATCAATCTTTTCAAACTGCTGGCATCTAGGTGTAGTATCATGAGCGTTCTTATCCTGATCTTCAACTTCTATAGAATCATCACAATCTGCTTCAATAACATTCTCCTCTATACTATCAACCATGGGCTTACCCTTGGATGGATTTTCCAACACTTTACCACTCCTGGTTGTAATAGCCAAACATGATCCATCTTTCCTTGGATTTTGGATAGTGTCACTTGGTAAAGTGCCAGCTTTTCTTTGATTGAATATTGCTGATAGTTGACTCATTTGTTGTTCCACCTATTTTATTGAAGTGAAATGCGAGTCAAGCAATTGATTTATTGAGGACAAGTCATTTTTTACCTCATTTACTCCCGTGTTGGTTGCCTCCACTCCTTTCAACAGCTTAGCCATCAGGTCCTCTATGAACATCTTCCCAGAGCTAGGTGCAGCAGCTTCACGATTTCCAGGAGGGACATACAAACCGCTCCTATCATTCTTATTCTTCCAATTCCCTTGGTCTCGGTCCTTGTATCCAAATTTTTCATAATAGTTCTGACCTTGGTTTCCTTGGACATTGCCTTGGAAACCCCCCTGATTATTCAAGTAATTTGTTTCCTCCTTAGAATCGGAGTCATCTCTTCCCTGTGATACAACAGCCTTAATGCTTGGTAAAAAGGTCCATCTTCATTTTCATGTGAGCCATATCCTGGTCACATTTCTCTTCTCTTCGCCTCTGTTCTGCTGTCATGCCAGTAGATACAGTAGAGCTTGCTACCTCAGAATCCCTGGTATGCTAAGCTCTACTCTACTTTGTCATACGATCCATCATATAACATGCCTCAATAAAAGTAAGGTCCATGAATGACCCTCCCGCAGCATTATCAACCACTGGCTTAGTCACCGAGTTCAAAGCCATATATAATATTTCCATCAAGTGGACATTGGTCATCTGATGATTTGGGCACCACATAAGCTTCTTCTTGAACCTCTCCCATGTCTCATGGAGAGCTTCAGTTGGAAGCTGTCTGAAATTGCTTATCTCATCTCTTAATTGTGCTCTCTTGGATGGCGGAAAGAATCTTTCTAGGAAAGCTTCTTTCAGTTGCCTCCAATTGGTAATAGAGTCAAGAGTTAGCCCGTTTAACCATAGAGTTGCCTCTCTAGATAAAGACAATGGGAATAAGCGCAGCCGGATCGCATTCTGTCCAACCCCTGGATTGTCAAACGATTTGCATGTTGAGATAAAATTAATTAGATGCATATTCGGATCGTCGCCTGCAAGTCCACCAAATAACCCTTTGAGTTGCAATAGCTGGATCATGGTGATAGTGATATTGAACTTGGCTCTGGGTGCCAAGGGCGGAGGAATAATAGCCCTTGTGGCACCAGCCCCATCTAAGTCGTCATCATCATCATCAAAAGCAACCTGCATAGCTCGGCGTTCGGGTCTCATCCTAGCTTGACGATCTCTATTGACATTCCTGTTCACTGGTGCAGCACATCATCTGCACGCCTTGGATTTAATAACTCATCATCACCTAGGTCCTTATCATCAAGATTTGGTACCCGACCTAGGTCATCAGCATTCTGTTGATTTACTTGCGCAGCTGCCAATGCAGCTAATCTAGCCTGCTCCTGTTGAGTAGCTATCCTTTCAATGTCTCGTTGAGCATCCATTTTGCCAATGAGATGTGGTTCAGGATTTATAGGTAATAATGGCGGACCAGAACTTCGTGTATTTGGCATGCACTCCACTAAACCTAAACAAAACAAAAACAACAAACAAAAAGTAAAATTTGAGAATCTTTGACCAAAGGGTCTATTAACTATCACAAACTTAGTTGACAACCGTATTCCCCGGCAACGGCGCCAAAATTTGATACGCTCAAATTACAACTCTCGTTAGAAAGTGTAAGCGGTCGCTGTCAAATATAGAACCCAACTAATTTGGGTGTCAAATCCCACATGGAATACTATGATCACTAAGTACTGCGATTATTATTAGACTGTTGGTCGAAGGTTCCAAGATAAGGGGGTTTTCGGTTTAGGTGCACAATAATATTATCTGTGTAGCGATAAGATGATATGTGTAATTATATTTGATCACAGAGAATGACAAGTTAGGGTTATGTCCACCTTGTAGCTTCTACTTCACTATTAACTATGAGTAATACGAATTTTATACATGCATGTACTTATAGAGAGACGTATTCTAATTCTAAATCCAAATGTTTTTGAACCATTAAGGATTTATTCACCTTAGTTCTTTCGAATCCAAAGTGTGCAATAAATTGTACGAACTCTCCAAGAAGTTAATCCTGCTAGGGCATTAACATGTAAAATAGAGGTTGGAAACCCTATTTTCTCGTCACACTCTCTTTTCCAAACAGTAACTTTTCTATCGAACAAGTTATTGCTATAATGGCGCATTCCCTATGTTTGCAACCACGAGAATTCAATCAAAATAAAGAAAGTAATGATATAAGTGGATTAACACATCATAAATTCAAAAACCCATAGCAATAGAGAGTATACTACAAGGTTTCCATAACCCTAACAGATAAACTTAGCTACTCATGAATAAAACAGAAATTAACATAGAAATATTCATCATACCAAAACTTAGAACGATCTTGGTGATGAAGGTGACTAGAGAAATTAAGAGAGAAACACGTTTCTCTCTCTCTGTCCTCAAGCTAAGCCGCTTTCTCTTGTTTTCAAAATAATACAGAATGTCAATAATGTGAATAATCAACTAAAAATTCAGCAATCATGCTTTTAATAACATCCTTCTCTAATAAATTGCTACTGCATCCTTGACTATTTAAAAATATTGAGTTTGCCCGGGAAAAAGTTCCTTTGCTGTCCACAGGTCCCCAAAGTGCTGAAATCTTCCTCATTAGTACTTGAAAAGCATGCTAATCACATAAGTCAGCTCACTTAACTAAAAATAGACTAAAAGTGCAAGAATTATGTATTTTATCCTCAAAATTTAGCTAAAACATGGGTAAGTTATGGTGCTTAGATGTATAAATACACCCAACATCATCTAAGCATGGTCCGAGAACTAGTTGTCAGAATCTATGATATAATACATCATAGCACAAGAAAAGGTATGCGATCAGTACTTTGAATGTACTGGTATGTTAAATAAGGTAGGCTGATATGCATGGTTTCATTAACAAGAATAATAAATTATCTAAATGTACATGTAAAGCATGGAGTACTGAATAGAGAGCATAAAATCTGTAGATACTGGAAAATATGAAATCTGTAAATACTGTATATGCATGAAAGGCTGTAAATAATGAAAGTACATGAATTTTATAAATACTGGGGATGCATGATCAAGCATATAACATGAACTAAATAAAAGTATATAAACTGAAATGCTGAAATACTGATATCTGTATGCTTTGGTCAAACAACACTGAGACTGAATTGCTGGTTTGATTATTGGACTGAGACTATGGGAGCTATCATTTAACTGATATTTCCCAATCTGAGCTAATTGGGGTCCAACCTATAATCCCAATTGGAAGGGTTTCAATACCTTGCCATGGTTACTAACACTAGCTGTGTGGATCCACTATACTGATATACTGTCCGAGGGGGTAAGGGTGTCAAGCCTAAACTGATGGGTGACCCCTGCGATATAGTCAAGCCTAATGTGATGGGTGACTCCTCATATCCTACACTGGCTATATAGTTCTAGAGTATAGAGACTTCTACTAATGCTTTGCCTATCTAATGGGGAAGCCGCCATCCCTACACTCACTCGGTGCTAAATCCTACTCCCAACTGAAAAACACTGAGTTACTGACTATTTTTGAGTTTAACTGACTGATCTAGTAATGCTCATGATGTATTCTGAAGTTATTCTAAGGATATTGAGAAGATACTAAGTAAACACCTATGGTTTTCATGTATTCAATACCCGCAGAACTCAAAAATAATAGTAGTAAAATGACACTAAAGCTTGGAGGATAAAGCATGAAGGCTTTTATTAAATCAATCACTCTTGTAGGCATTTTATCAAACACTTGGAGTTCATGGTTTGATCAAATCACAGAAATGTCATGGAACTTCTAGTAAAAGCATGAATTCAACATGAATAATACTAAATCATGATTTAATTCTAGGAATGATAACATTAAAACGTAAAAAATTGAAAAACAACAATAATTTCATTGAAACATGGTATAAAATCATAGTTCATGGAGATTCATAGGTGAAATAATAATTTAAAATCAAATAACTTGAAAAGATCATAATTTTGTAATCTAAATAGGATACCTGGACTCCAAGGGTGAAAGGAACCCATAGATAAACTTCTAACATACTTGAGTTAATGAATTTAGAAGGATTGATGGTGAGTTCTTGAGATTTCGCCTTGAATTTGAGAGCTAGGATTTCTTATTCTTAAAAAGAGGATCTTTAATTTGAGAGGAATTGAATAATGATGAGTATTTAGGTCAAGTAGGGGTTAAATTTTGTGTTTAAGAAGAGTTTAGGGCTTAGAAAATAGACCCAAATACCCCTAAATGAATTTAAAAATACAAGCTAGAAACTAAAGATCTTGATTTTTGGCCTTGACGTGATGAGCCATTATCACACCAAGCCACTGGAAAAGGGACAATTGGGAAAATGGATGATGGTGAGACACGGTAATATAACGATCCTTCACTAGAATGCCATTTTGGCCACCTCCATGACACGCCATAATTCCGAAGGCTCACTGGAAATTGCCAAATATGGCGGTACCATTCTAGAAACTGAGAATTGTGATTTAGACTGGCTACGCGATGCGCTAAGGTTCAGAATGATGATGTTTAAGGACTGAAACTTAAAATTGCCATAACTTCTTACCCAGTTATCGGATTGGGGCAAATTTTATATCGGTAGAAAGCGAATTGAATTTCCTAGCAATGGAAGGCTCTAAACTAAAAATTAATGAGTATTTAAAATTTTTTATATATGAATACTCATGTATTGGGACTTATATTATGCTAGGGAAATATGGGGTATTACATTTGTATAGCTGAGTGTATTGGAACTCCTTATACTAGGAACTAGGAATGCACACAATTCTATGGAAAGTGTATGGATATGAGATATGATCATGGATCTAACTTGAAAGGCATGAGTAGATGTTGTGATGACTGAAGTACAAAAATTTACACCGAGATAAGAATGAGTCGGGCATCTTACTCCCTTACTAATGTTCTACAATACATTGGCATCACTACTAGAATCTGAGATCCTGACTTAGTTCTTTGTTCTATCATCTCCCCTTAGCTTTAATCCATCATTCTAAGTATGTGGACCCGATTAAAAACTCTAAAATAAACTGCAACCACTTTAATGTAGAGTTCAAGATATAATAATACATATCAATAAGAAACTCATCCTAAAAGACTATACCTAAAAGTATACAAACCGCTGCTAGTATTTTCTTCCGAGATACAACTCTTAACCTTCTATATCCCCACTAGTCATCATATAATAACTTGAACACTTACTAACTTAGAATCTTTAGGAGTATCACCATACCATGAGTTCACACCATCTAGAATTTTCAACGCTTCTTTCTATTAGATCAATTACCCAAGATTTAAACTTAGATTCTAAAACTTAATATGGGCATTCCCAAACTTGTAATGAACCATACTAACTTCCTTCATAGACTTCTAATATCACACCTCTAAATTTATATTTTTCCCTAAACCATGAGAATTAGTATTACGCCGAATATCCGACATCAACAACCTATAACCAATGATTTAGCTGGTAAGGACATCATATACTACACTACAAGCCTCATTCATTCTTAGCAACTCAAGGGTACTATCTATGAACACACACCAAAAAAACACAAAGAAAATACCATCCCATATCACCTTGGGTACACCTTTAGATCACACCCACACCATCATACTTAGTTTTAAATTGATAAACTTAAATTCTTGCATACACTATTTCAAGCCTACTAATTCACCTTTCATACAGCTAACCCTATGGATACATAATCTACTAAATATAGATAAACACTATCCCACTTTACAGCTGTTAAACTTCTAGGTCCATGCTTATAACTCTAGACCATATGTTATCATATGATTCTGACAAGGGATCTAAGGGAATATATAAGTTTGTCTTAGTGCACTATTTTCATGAGCATGAATGAAATCTTTCAAACTTTTGAACATAAGGCACTAATGGGACTATTTAGAGCGTATGTGAAATTTGGTAACTGCTTGCGGAGATTGTCTTAGAAAACTCTATCTGTCGGAATTTAAGCTTGATTGTTTCTGTTACCTTAATAATAAGACAGAGTTAGCATGAATGGTGTAAGACAAGAATCCGTATAAGTCTCTTAGAGAACATCTCTATAGCACGATTTGAGATATAAAATAAGGGGAACATTTCTTTAATGCCATGTAGCCTCTCAAAAAAAGTATAGACATTTTCGTACCATTCCACATGACTCTACTAGACACAGATTCATAGAAACACTAGGAAACTTGAACGTTGTGCTCTGATACCAAGTTTTTCATGACCCGAGGATGCCCCCAGTAGTAACAAGGTACTTAGAACCACAAGTGATCCCAAGCTAACCAATGAACTAGCATGATACTTAAGCAACCGATTTAGAATGTATATAATAGATAAATTTTATGAGCTAAAACATAATCATGAGAAAATACGAATAAGAATAATAATGATAAAGTTTACAACAAATTAAAACTGAGGAAAGAACTTGGATTACATATCATGACTCTGACTGACTATCTATGAAGCCTCTACTATACTGACTATTGATAGCTAGGATATGCATCCAACTACCACTAATCAATACATATGGATAATCAAAATACAACATATGAACTACAATGAATTGGAGTCCCTAAAATAAGAGAACTTATCACCTACTAGAAAAATGCTAAAAACTATCTGACCCTAGTGTGTGGACTATATCTGGTACCTAAATTATGAAGAAATGTAGCCACAAATGAAAATATGTTGTTAGTAAGTTAGAATCTACTGAGTATATGGAGACATACACTAAATTATGGAAAGATTTAAAACATGCTTTATTACTGCGGACCATAAGTTATTTGCTAAAACATACATTTAAAACAAGGCTATACATAAAAACTGTAAGTCATAGTGAGATTTATAAATCATGAGCCAAAAATAATTCTGTAAATTGGAAGAGGTAGAAGCAAAAATGCTATATGTAAATCTCATAAAAAGCTGAGCATGCTGTAAAACTAAACTAAGGATCATGTATGAATACTAAGCATAAAAATAGGAACATGTATAACTGAGAATGCATGACAAACCATAAACATTTATTGAAATAATATATAATCTAAATGAATGAATCATTGTTATCTGCATAAATAGATATCTGAGATCTGTATAATGAAATAACTGATATCTGTACACTTGGTCATGCAAACCTAACTGACCTACTCAGAATACTGAATTAAGACTGCGAGAGCTAGCTAAAACCAACATACCCCAATCTGAGCTATCGAGGTCCAACCTATAACCCTGATTTGAAGAGTACAGGAACCTTTCCATAGGTACCAACATATGACTAACAATGTGGATCGACAAGGCTGAGGTTCCAAAGGACGAGGGTGTCATGCCTAACTTACGAGGGACCCATCATAGTCTATGGTGGTGCCGTAGGTCTGAAACTTAGGGACTGCTACTAATGAATCATGCCTAACTAACGGGGGATCTTCCATTCCTGCGTTCAATCAGTGCTAACTATTATTCCTAACTGAATGAAACTGGCATTGTTATTGATTTAACATGATATGGTACTGTATTGATAAGTGCTCAGCATGAGCATGGTAATCTGAGCATAGTAAGAAAATCATGGTCTGACTGACTTGTTACTTGGAAATCAAATTATACAAAACAAATAGGTATCGGGTGTTCATAACTCTCCGGCACTGAATGATACTAAAATACGATAAAAATGCTTAAAACATTGGTAGGAAGTCATAATTCAAAAATCCAAAAATATAATATATTTTAATAGTCTGATAAATTTCATGAATGTAAACATGGGAATGAGTTAATGTAACGATCGGAATCTAGTACCCAGAATGCTACATGATGCTCATGACTCCGGAGGACCACAAGCTAACCCATAACTGATATCTATACCTGTACACTGTATAATATATGAATATAAATTTGGAAACATGAAATGAAAGGCCATAAGGTTAATACTGAACATAATCTAAATAATAATAATGTCAGAATAAAATGGTATCACAATACCAAAATAAAACCAAAATACTAAAATCTAAATCTAGTCTGAAAGCCTCTAACTGTCTGAAGTAGGGAGTGGAAGGAACATGTCTCCAATTAACTCTCGACTATTTAAAGCCAAAATGAAATACTAAAGTAATAAAGTAGTAATCAGTTCTTGGAGAATGAGGAGTCACAGCTAACTCTAACTGCTGAAATCTACAATGCCACTACTATTCTGAAACTCGTGACTTCGAACCTATGGCATAAAATAAAACACCATAGCGCGAATGCATCAGTACGACTGAATATACTGAGTATATGAGTGAGGTAGGATAAATACAAAGGGTTTATATGCATGAACAATGTTGACTGATATGAGCGTGAGAGTACATACCTATATAAGTAACTGTAACTGAACTCATAGTGATACTGGCTACTGAGTCTGAATACTAACAACATGAGTTTACTGATACTGAGATACTAAATGACTAAGTTGGTTGATATTGATATATAAGTCATTACCAGTGAGGAACTGATACTTCATTACAGAATAGATGAACGACTATTTTTGATAGTTTAAAATTTGAACAACTGGTCTGATTGACTGTGTCTAACAGTCTTGAAACTGAATACTGATAACTTGAGTTATGATGACTGATATAACTAATATGGCTGTGATGATTGGCATAGCTAATTTAACTGATGATGAGTGACTGTATTTGACAGTCTAAGTTATGATGGAATTATCTGAGTTTCGTTCTGTATGATATAACTAAATATGAGCTAAGTCCTATCTAGCAGGTGATCTCTGAGTATAAGGATAATAAAGATGATTTGACTTAGTCTAAGACCAGTCCTACCTAGCGGGTAATCTTTAAATCTAATGATACTGATACTGATTGACCATAGTTGAGATCAGTCCTATCTAGTGGGTGATCACAAAGTCTATTGATAATGATAAGGATTGACTATATCTGATAGTCCTAATTCTATAATTGAAACTGTAGGATTTATTCATCTAATCGACATGCCCCTTTCTAGATAGTCTGGGGTCAAACCTATAACCCCAGTAGGAAGGGTGTTAGTACCGTGCCACTGGTAAACATAACTGCTGTGGATTCAGTCCTAATCTAGTGGATGACCCCTGGGATTAGTCCGATATATTTAAATGTGCTAACGGGTGATCCCTGAGTATGTCAGTCCTATCTGGGTTACATCTCGTAACTACGCTGGCTACGTAGTTCTGGAACTTAGGGATTGCTTCTAGGGATCTCAGTCCTATCTAGTGGGTGAATCCCCATCCCTAGGCTCTCTCTGTGATAAATCCTACTCCCATCTAAAACACACTGAACTGATTAATTAAGTTAAACTAATTAACTGAATTGAACTGATACTATTGGTATTGTTTTGTGGAGCTAAACTGAGTTTACTGATTTCCATTGACTGACGGAATGTACTAATGTTTGAGGACTGATTGAGAGTACTTAGTTACTGAGATTTAACTTGGAATAATGAAATCACTGAGATTACTAAACTAATGAGATTTCTAAGATTTCCTGAGTCACATGGTTGACTGAGTTCTATGGACCATGGCTTGACTGATAGTATCGTGAAACATGACATGGATCAAGGCACACAACTAAATTGTCAGGTACAAGTACCCCAGGACTCGATGGAAGGAAACTGAAAAAACATGACTTTGCTTTTCTTGAACACATGACCAATATTCATAATTCAAAATACCATAAGTTGGAGATTTCATACTACACATAGTTCTCAAAGTCTTATACATGGAAGGGAATGCATGTAACAACATGCCATAAGTCCATCAATCTAGTTTTATGAAAATTCCATCAACAATCATGATGCATAACAATATCATAGAAGTCATTATTTTCATAAGGGTCACAATTCAACTATAATACATAACTTCTAGTCTTTTAGGCATTTTATCAAACACCTTACATGTACACTTTGTGGCACAAGGGTATTCATCAATTTAACAATATCGAGCCACCCAAACTCATGAATTTCAACTAAAATACTCACACTTCCTAAAAATATATTAAGATACCATCTTGAAACTCTAATAACAACCATCAACATAAACATGATCACACCATAACAAGAAAATCACAATTTATTATTTAAAACTTGATTCTTGGACTCTATGGATGAAAAGAATTCATGGATGAACACTACGCATACCTTAGGAATTGAATCTTGAAAGAAAATTGACCTTTCTTGAATGTTCTTGGATTGGGAATCTTAATTCTTGAATATCTTATAGAGAATGTGACGAAATCTTGAAGTTAATTAAGAAGAAACCCTAAGTTTGTTATTGAGAACAAAGAGGCTTAAGAGCTTTTGAAACTAAATATCAATAGCTAAATATGTATTTTTGGTGTTTTATGTCGTGTGGATAAGGTTTAGGGTGAGGGAAAAAGACTGAAATACCTCTACAAAATTACTTCCCAGTTGCTGAAATTATCAGCTGACGACCAAGACTGATAAGCCATCAGATCTGTGATAGCCCGTCAGCCCAAGTTGTCACCTGGGAGATGGAATTTTTGGGTTTCTATCTAAGCCTGACGACATGGGCCAATAAACCGTCAGACTTGTGATAAGTCGTCAGCTCATGCCGTCACTCATTTGCCAGGCGGACATGCCAGAGTAAAATGGGTATAATATTTTTTTCCGATATTGGATTTTGGAAAAATTGATATCGTTGTAAAGCTAATTCAATTATATATATTTATTGGTGGGTCATGATCAGAAAAATTCACAGTAAAATGAGAGATATTCTCATTTGAAATTGACTATGGCAATAACCTTCCCAAGAATTCAATCGGTAAGGAATGCTTTGATTCGTCTGATAACGGGGAGTTATTTGAAACCTTAATATACACATAACTTTCTCATAAAACTATAAAATAATCATGATGTACTATGCATGAGATTGAAATATGGAGCTAATATTGATTTGGATTTTTTGGGGTATTACAATATCTCTCCCTTAGGAACATTCGTCCTCAAATAAGACTGACTGAGAGGGGAGGAACGATAGACCAAACATTAACTAAACATGAATAACTATAACATGATCTCATAACTGACGTAATTGACAGACTGACTATATCTTACTGAACATGCATATCTGATGCATGTGTAACTGATTCGTGAATGCATGCTGAGGTTTCTGATAACTGAAATTCTCGCAATGAGAATGCATAACGAATGCATGATTATTTAACTGAACCTAGATTATAACTGAACCTCAGAAGTATGAAACAAATGCATGATGCATAAATTGAACTGAACTTGCAATTACTTGGAGGTTCTACCTTGGAATAGTTACATTCCCTAAGATTCGGATAGAATGAATAGATGCAAGGATGAGAAAACAAACTATACCAATCTGACTGCTTGATTGCTAAACTGACTTGCTGACCTTACTAGCTAACTCGTGCTGAAACATAAGCTCAAAGAGATAAAGAGATCTAACAATGCATACCATGAACATGAAAGACTTGTAACGTACCCAAATCTTGGTTAGGGAAACTTTTCAGATCATGATAGGTCTGGAGTGTATAAAGTCAATTCTGACGCTGACCAGTCTTGGTGCCCTGCTAACGCAAATCTTTACCTCTCTGTGATAGAACTCTACACTCTTATATCTCGTGGCCTGGCTTACCACACGCAAAGCATACATCACTGCCTTTCCTACATACACCTAGGTAATTTCGATTACACTTTTCGCAAAGCGGATAGGTAAGACCCTTGTTCTCACTACCCTAGGCCTCAGAGCCTGGTGCCCCATCATGACGGTCATTCCTGGACTTGGTTACTGGTGCACTAGCTGAGGATAGAGCTGGAACTGAAAACTTCTGACTATGCTGAGAACGGTTACCACCCTATGACATTGGTTAAGTAAAGGTAAAACTACCTATCCTTGCTCTCTTACTCTGTCTGTCCCTCATCCTAATCTTCTCATCCTCTATCTGTTGAGCATGAGTCATAAGCCTGGCTAAAGTTATATCACTATTTAACAGCATAGACCTGTACTCATTGACCTTACTATTATTCACCCCTGAGATAAACTTAATCATCTTAGCTCTGCTATCTGCAACCACATGAGGGGCATATCTGGCTAACTGAGTAAACTAAAGAGAATACTCTTTCACCATCATGTTGCCCTACCTGAGGTTGATGAACTCTAGCACCTTAGTTTCTCTAAGGTCTAGCGGAAATAATCTATCAAGGAAAGCAAAGTCAACCTCCTCCCACTCTATAGAACCTGCATCATCTAACCTTTCTGACTTTCACTGTTTGTACCAAGTATAAGCCATATCCTGCAACTGATATATGGATAACTCATCACTCTCCAAAGTAGTCACCACCATGATAACTATCACCTTCTGAACCTAATCTAGGAATTCCTGAGGGTCCTTATTTGTCTTAGACCCGAGAAAAGTTAGAGGATTCATTCCGGTGAAGTCCTAAATTCTAGCTGCAGCTAAATTAGCCACTAGGTTGGCTGGAATAAAAGCTGGTCATTCATTCTGGGATGCAACTGACTGAGCCATAGTGGTGAATGTGGCCCTGAACTCTGCATTAGAAACATGTTCACCCAAAGGATCTTCGGGCTGAGGGGCTGACAAATTTCTTCTCTTGGGAGGCATGTTCTAAAATCAAGAGAAGAAACAGATTTGACTTAGAGATTAACTTAATATTATGCTCACTCGCATGATATGCATTCTGAAAGAAGGGAAACTTTTCCTAAAACATCTTATAGCCTCCTGTACATAAATATGGTGCGTAACACACCCATGTACAAGACTCTACTAGATGGGGTTTTCAGATTTCCTAGGACTCTGTTGAACCTTAGGCTATGATACCAAGTTTGTAATGACCTAAATATGGTACCCAGAATACTACATGGTGCTTATGATCCTAAAGGACCACAAGCTAACTCATGATTGATATATGTACCTGTACACTGCATAATATATGAATATAAATACGGAAACATGAACTGAAAGGCCATAGGGTTCAATACTAAACATAATCTGAATAATAACAATGTCTGAATAAAGTGGTATCACAATACCAAAACAAAACCAAAATATTGAAGTCTAAATCTAGTTTGTCATCTAGTCTGAAAGCCTCTAACTGTCTAAAGTAGGGAGTGGAAGAAACATGTCTCCAACTAACTCCCAGCTACTAAAAGCCAAACTGAAATACTGAAGTAATAAAGTAGTAATCATGTCCTTGAATAATGAGAACTCACTGCTAACTCTGACTGCTGAAATCTACAACGCTACTGCTGCTCTAGAACTCGTGCCTCTAAACTTATGGCATAAAATAAAACACCATAGCATGATTGCATTAGTACGACTAAATTTATTGAGTATACAAGTGATGTAGGCTAAATGAAAAGGGTTTATATGCATGAACAATGCTCACTGATATGAATGTGAGAGTACATACCTGCATAAGTAACTATAACTGAACTCGTGGTGATACTGACTACTGAGTCTGAATGCTGATAACTTGAGTTTACTGATACTAAGATACTGAATGACTGAGTTGACTGATATTGATATGTAAGTCACTATCGGTGAGGGACTGATACTAAATTACTGAATAGATGAACAACTATTTCTGATAGTTTGAAATTTGAAAAACTGGTTTGATTGACTTTGTTTAATAGTCCTAAAACTGAATACTGATAACATGAGTTATGATGACTGATATAACTAATATGGTTGTGATGATTGGCATAATCGATGTAATTGATGCTGAGCGACTGTATCTGACAGTCTATGTTCTGATGGAACTATTTGAGTTCTGTTCTGTATGGAGTAACTGAATATGAGATCAGTCCTATCTAGCGGGTGATCTCTGAGTATAATGATAATAAAGATAATTTGACTTAGTTTGAGATCAGTCCTACCTAGCGGGTGGTCTTTAAATCTGATGATACTGATTGACCATAGTTAAGATCAGTCCTATCTAGTGGGTGATCCTGAGGTCTATTGATAATGATAAGGATTGACTGTATCTGACAGTCCTGATTCTGTAAGTGAAACTATGGGATGTGTTCATCTAATCAACATGCCCCTTTCTAGCTAGTCTGGGATCCAACCTGTAACCCTGTTGGAAGGGAGTCAGTATCGCACCAGTGGTAAAGATAACTGATGTGGAGTCAGTCCTAATTTAATGGGTGACCCCTGGGATCAGTCCTATACATTTAAATGTGCTAATAAGTGAATCCTGAGTATGTCAGTCCTATCTAATAGGTGATATCTCATACCTACGCTGGCTATGTAGTTCTGGAACATAGGGATTGCTTCTAGGAATCTCAGTCCTATCTAGCGGGTGAGTCCTCATCCCTAGGATCGCTCGGTGCTGAATCCTACTCCCATCGAAAATACACTAAGCTGATTAATTGAGTTGAACTGATTAACCGAACTGAACTGATTAACTAAACTGATACTAGTGGTACTGTTTAGTGGAGCTAAATTGAGTTTACTGAGTTCCGTTTACTGATGGAATGTACTGATATCTAAGGACTGACTGAGAGTACTGTACTTACTGAGATTTTACTTGGAATATTGAAATCATTGAGATTACTGAACTACTGAGATTTCTGATATTTTGTGACTCACATGGTTGACTGAGTTCTATGGATCATGACTTTACTAAGAGTATTATGAAACATGACATGGCTCTAGGCACACAGCTAAATTGTCAGATACAAGTACCCCCAGGACTCGATGGAAAGAAACTGACAAAACATGACTTTGCTTTACTTGAACACATGACCAATATTCATTATTCAAAATACCATAAGTTGCGGATTTCATACTACACATAATTCTCAAAGTCTTATACATGGAAGGGAATGTACATAACAACATACCATTAGTCCATCAATCTAGTCTCATGAACATTCCATCAACAATCATGATGCATAACTATAACACCCCGATTCGCTGAACCAGAATACTACATGGTACTCATGACCCCGAGGGATCACAAGCTAACCCATGACTGATCTCTGTACCTATATACTGTAAATCATGATATAATAATACGGAATACATAGAACTGTAAGGCCATAAGGTTCAACAGAATAAAATTATGTGGGTGAAAATACCCAAAACAACTCAATCTGAAAGATAAGTCTAAACGTAAATCTGAACATAAATTTGAAAGCCTCTAAACTATCTAAATAAGCAGTTAAAGGAACATGTCTCCAACTAACTCTGTAAAACTGAACTGAAGAAATAAATAAATGTATTAAATCATACTGTCCTCGAAACAATGAGGACTCACTATGTCTCTGCGACAGGAATGCTACCGCTACTGCTGGGCTGGAGCTCGTGTCTCGGAACCTATGGTGTAACATGAAAAGAAAGCACCATAGCGCAAATGCGTCAGTACAACTGGAGTACTGAGTATACGAGGAAGGTAGGCTGAACATAAAGAGTTTCATGCATGAACAACAGTGACTGACTAATATAAATGTGGGAGTGCAAACACACATATATAGAAACTAGGACCGTGAATACGTGATAGCATGACTTGTAAGCTAATACATGGTTTACTAATAACTGTCATGACTGATACTGAAACTGATAACATGGACGACTGTATCTAACAGTCCTGTAAATACTAAAACATGAAGAACGCCCTGAGTTCTTTTATTGAGACTGATACTGAAACTTTGGGAAGTAGTGCTTAACTGACATACCCTATGTATGCCGTTATAGATAAGTTAGGGTCCAATCTCTGCCCCGACTGAAGGGGTGTCAATACCGTGCCATAGGTGAGGACAGCCTGTGAGTGACCCTTATCTGGCGGGTACTCAATGATAACGGTGGGAACCCTAAACTGATGGATTAAGCCACCTCATCAACCCTAATCTGATGGGTTAAAATGTCTTAACCTATGCCAGCTACGTAGTTCTGGAACACAAGGATGACTACTAAAAATCACACCCTGAACTGGCGGGTGAGATCCCATCCTTGGATTCAATCGGTGCAAACCTCTACTCCCATCTAGAGGGACTGGACATGAATAACTGACTGTACATGACTTAATCTTACTGAATTACATTGACTAGTGGAATGTTACTGATATCTGACAACTGACTAAGATCATGAGGTTTTCCTGAGTCACATAACTGACTGAAGCCTATGGAATCATAGCTTGAGTTCGGATATCGTGAAACATGACATGGCTCTATGCACACAAATATAGTTTTCCGGTACAAGCACCCCCAGGACTCGATAGAAGGTAACTGACACACATGACATGACTTGATCACAAGATTTGAGTCCACAATTCACAATATCATAAGTAAGACTTTCAAAATAAGAATGATTCTCAAAAAACTATCACATGATCGGGAATGCACACAATATGTATATACTTGCATGGCTTCAATAACATGGTCATTCCATATCGCAACAATATCATCAGCATCTCATACAACTTCTTCAATTCAAGACAATAGCCCAAATCACGTTGAACATAAACTTAGAACATGGTATAGTCATTTAGGACTTATTATGTCATAAAAGCATGATTTCTATTCCCTTAGGTATTTTCAAAAACACCTTACATGCACATCTTAGGCATAGGTGGATTCATCAAGATTACAAATATTCAACCACCAATTTCACATATTTATACATTAAATACCACCATATCCTCACAATAAACATACAAAGATCCCATCTTAGGCATCGTCAAACTCCAACTATATGAACATCAACCAATAACAACATAAACATCATAATAAAAAATTTAGAAGATGGTTCTTCAGCTTCATGGATGAAAGGAGTCCATGAATCAACTCACGCATACCTTAGAAGGAAGATTCTTGATGATTGACGGGGGAATTTCCTTGAAATCCAATCTTCAAGCTTAGTTATGCAACCCTAGTTGTTTTTCTCCTTTAGTTCTCTTGGATGATGAGCTTTGAGATGATAGTAGGGTTGTAATATGTTTATAAGCTATATATTTCGTACGTTTAAGTTTAAGGACGTGTAAGGAGTGTTAAAAGACTTAATTACCCTTAAAATAACTCAAAACAGAGTGTTTTGGCACCTGGAACTGACTTAGGTGGCGCCTAAGTGATTGCCTAATCTAGGTTGGGCGGCGCCTAACCAATCGCCTATGTTTGGTTGGGCGGCGCCTAACCAATCGCCTATCCTTACTGTCTCTGACGAAAATGGGCATAACTTTTCGCTCGTGTATTGGATTAAGGAAAAATTGATATCGTTGGAAAGCTAATTAGATTATCTACAATTTGGTGTGTCTAAATCAGCCAAAAATACAACATTAAAATCAAGTTATACTCATTCAAAGATGACCCTTGGAAAATCAAACACTAAAACTTGATGGATTCAAAAACTCTTAGCTTGTATTACCTTAAGTGACTCATATGAACATGATTAATGCATCATAAGCTATCCTATCACTAGGATATTCATTGTAAGTCATGTACTTAAGTATGAATCACAATATAGGAGATTTCATATGTAGGAATACTTATTTACTTCCTAGCTTAGAAACATGCGGGGTATTACAGTATCTCCCTCTTGGGAACATTCGTCGTTGAATGAGAATTTACTGAGAAGGGATACAAGACAATAGAACCTAAACTGAACATTAAGAATTGAAACTTGATCTCATGACTGACATGCTAAACATACTGAACTCGTGTATATCTGATGCACGGACAACTGACATATGAATGCATGACTGAGTATGAAACGGTTAATAGGTACCAATTTTATACTGGAAATATGAACGTGAAACTGAATAAGCTTAAGGAGAACTGTTACCTTGAGCTTGATCTGAATTGGTGGGGAAGAGGTGAGGATACTTGGTAGGCATATCTGCTTCTGCTTCCCAAGTAGCTCTCTCAAGAGACTGATTTCGCCAAAGAACCTTGACTAGAGGGACTTCTTTCTTCCTCAATCTACGAGTATGATAATCTAAGATTTTGACTGGAATCACTTCATAAGAGAGGCTTTTCTGAATATTGATGCTCTGAATAGGGACAACAACTACTGGGTTACCTATGCACTTCTTTAGCAAAGAGACATGGAAGACTGGATAGACTGAGGCTAGAGCTGAAGGAAACTCAAGCTCATAAGCTACCTTGCCGAAGCGACAAAGAATTCTGAAGGGACCGGCATATCGGGGACTGAGTGTCCCTTTTTTGTCGAACCTCTTCACTCCCTTCATGGGAGAGATCTTAAGATAGACATAGTCATTGACCTCAAACTCGAGATCCTTTCTACAAACATTTGCATAGGACTTCTATTGGCTCTGAGCAGCCTAGAGTCTCTCACTGATCAACTAAACTTTATCTAAGGCGTCGAATACTAAGTCAGGACCTATGATTGAGGCCTCACTAAATTTGAACCAAACAATCGGAGATCTACATCTCCTACCATAGAGAGCTTCGAATGGAGCCATCTAAATACTAGAATGATAGCTATTGTTATATGCAAACTCAATCAAAGGCAAGTGGTCATCCCAACTTCCCTTAAAGTCAATTGCACATGCCCTTAGCATATCTTCAAGAGTCTGAATAGTCCTCTCTATTTGACCATCTGTCTGAGGATGAAATGCTATGCTGAGATGGACTTAGGTATCAAGACCCTCTTGGAATGCTTTCCAAAAGTGAGAAGTGAACTGGGTACCTCTGTCTAAGATGATAGATAGTGTAACACCATGTAACCTAACTAACTCCCTGATATAGAGTTTGGCATAATCCTCAGCAGAATAAGAAGTACGAACAGAAAGGAAATGAGCTGACTTGGTCATACTATCTATAATGACCCAGACTGAATCATGCTGATGACGAGTTCTAGGCAAACTCGTCATGAATTCTATGCTAACTTCTTCCCACTTCCAAGTAGGAATGGTGAACTCTTGCATGGAACCACTAGGTTTCTGATGCTCTATCTTAACCTGCTGACATGTCGAGCACTTAGCCACAAACTCTGAAACATTTCTCTTCATCCCACTCCACCAATAGATCTCCCACATGTGGCGGTACATCTTAGTGGCCCCTGGATGAATAAAGTATCACGCACCATGTGCTTCTACAAGAATTCGTTGCCTCAATTCATCTACACCTGGAACACATAGACGACCCTGACAACGAAGAACACCATCTCCCCCTTGGGAGAAAACCTCAACTTTCTGATTCTAAACTGACTCTTTGATCTTGACAAGGCTAGGATCCCTGTGTTGTTTCTCCTTCACCTCGAAAACTAGAGATGACTCTAAAATACTATGAACACATAAACCACTCTCTGAAGAATCAACTAAGCGAACGCCTAGTCTAGCAAACTGATGGATCTCCTGAGCAATCTTTTTCTTACTATCCTCAGCGTGAGAAATACTACCCATAGAGAGTCGACTAAGAGCGTTGGCCACAATATTGGCCTTGCTCGGATGATAAAGAACACTCATGTCGTAATTTTTTAAGAGCTCTAACCACCTTCTCTGGAAAAGATTGAGATCTTTCTAGGAAAAGACATATTGGAGGATTGTATGGTCTGTGAAGACATCTACATGAACTCCATAGAGATAATACCTCAAAATATTCAAGGCAAAAACTACCGCTGCTAACTTAAGATCATGAGCAGTATGATTCTTCTCATGTGGCTTGAACTGTCTGAAGGCGTAGGCTATGACCTTACCATGCTATATGAGGACACAACCTAAACCCACTCTGGATGCATCACAATAGACTATAAAACTGTTGAACCATCTGGAATAGCTAGAACTGGAGCTGAGGTGAGTCGAGTCTTCAACTCTTGAAAGCTCTTCTCACATGAATCTAACCATTGAAACTTAATCTTCTTTTGAGTTCAATCTGGACATAGGATATGCAATAAAAGAAAATCCCTCAACAAACCATCTATAATAGCCAGCCAAACCCAAGAAACTCCTAATATCTGATGGAGATACGGGTCTGGGCCAGTTTCTTACTTCCTCAGTTTTTTGAGGATCTACTCTAATGCCATCACCGAAAACAATATGGACAAGGAATGCTATTGATCTTAGCCAAAATTTGCACTTGCTGAACTTAGCAAATAACTAGTGATCCCTGAGAGTCTGAAGAATAATCCTGAGATGGTCTGCATGATCACGCTCTATGCGAGAATAGACCAGAATATCATCTATAAAGACTATGACAAACATGTCCAAGTACTGCTTGAACACACGGTTCATCAAATCCATAAAAGCTGTAGGGGCATTGGTTAGACCAAATGACATGACTAAAAATTTAAAGTGACCATAATGAGTATGGAAAACTGTCTTCATGTCATATTCTCTAACTCTGAGCTGATGATAGCCTAATCTGAGGTCTATCTTGGAGAAGTAACTGGTACCCTGAAGTTTGTCGAATAGATCATCAATCTTGGAAAGAGGATATTTGTTCTTAACCGTGACCTTGTTGAGTTGACAAAAATCAATACACATCCTGAGAGAATCATCTTTCTTGTGCACGAATAATACTGGCGCACCCCATGGGGAAATGCTGGGTCTGATGAATCCCTTATCTAAGATATCCTTCAACTGATCTTTTAGTTCCTTGAGTTCTGCTGGTGCCATTCTGTATGGCAGAATAGAAATAGGTTGAGTATCCAGAAGAAGGTCTATGCCGAACTCTATTTCCCTTTCGGGAGGACTACCTGGAAAATCTTCGGGAAAGATATCTGAGTATTCATTAACAACAGGGATTGTTTCGAGGATGGGAGATTCAAAACTGGAATCTTTAACATGCACGAGATGATACACACACCCCTTAGAAATGATTTTCCTTGCCCGAAGGTAGGAAATAAGTTGACCCCTGAACGCTGAAATGCTACCTTTCCACTCTAGGACGGGCTCATTCAGGAACTAAAATTGAACTATCCTGTTTCTGTAGTCGACTGTGGCATAGCAGGATGAAGCCAATCCATGCTGTGAATGACATCAAAATCAGTCATCTCTAACTCTACTAAATCTGCTGATGTGGATTTCTGAGATATCATAATTAGGCAG
Organism: Capsicum annuum; assembly: GCF_002878395.1. Taxonomy (NCBI): domain Eukaryota; kingdom Viridiplantae; phylum Streptophyta; class Magnoliopsida; order Solanales; family Solanaceae; genus Capsicum; species Capsicum annuum. Next base: position 52,185,738 of record NC_061111.1, on the reverse strand, counting down.
TTCCTGTATACCCGCCGGGCTATGATGGTTTAACCCACTAGGGTAGAGACTGAGAAAGGCTCTGCTAGGACTTCGGGACTGATTCCAAAATCACCTACTATGTATGGAGTAACAAAAGACAAAGATGCACCTGGGTCTAGCAAAGCATAAACATGAACATGGAAAATCTTTAACATACCAGTAATGACATTGGGAGAATTTTCCTAATCCTACCGAGACTGAAGAGCATAGAGTCTGTTTGGGCATTGCCCACTGGTAGCACTAGAAATGGCACCCTGCTAGTTCGGGCGACTGTACTGAGCTGTAGAATGATTTTGCTGACCCTGAAGACTTAAGTGCAGATACTACCTAATCCTGTGGCGTGGCTTGCCATAACCAAAACAGACATCACTATTGGCTCTGCAAATGCCCTTGTGGTTCGTACCACAAGTCTGATAAAGAGGATTCATTCGGGCACTGCTAACACTGTCCTAAGATTTAGAGCATGGTGCTTTGTCTCTATTGCCATCTCTGAACATCGGCACTGGAGCACTGGCAGAGGAAGGAGCTAGAACGGCTGACTTGGAGCAAAACTATGAACATTTTCCTTCATCTGACTTGGGTGAGCAAAGTTGAAGTTACTTGACCTTGCTCTCTTGTTTTGCCTCTTCCTTGTCTTAAACTTCTACTGTTCTACTTGCTGGGCATGGGTCATGAGTCTGGCTAAGGTCATATCACCGATCAACATCTCAGACCTACACTCACTTACCACGCTATCGTTGACCCCTGACACAAATTTACTTATCTTAGCTCTATTGTCTGCAACCATATGAGGAGCATACCTGCTAGCTGAGTAAATCTGAGAGAATAATCCCTAACCGTCATATTCCCCTTCCTAAGTTTGATGAACTTAAGAACTTTGGCTTCTCTCAGCTCTTGGGGAAAGAATCTGTCTAAGAAGGCCGTGACAATTTTCTCTTACTCGATAGGGCCTGTATCATCTAACCTCTCAGACTTCCATTATTTGTACCAATCATGAGCAATATCCTATAACTGGTGGGAGGCTAACTTAGAACTCTCAATAGAAGTAACACCCATGATGTCAATGACCTTCTAAACTTGGTCAATGAACTCCTAAGGGTCCTCATCAGACTTAGACCCATGGAAAGGTGGAGGGTTCATCCGGGTGAAGTCCCGAACCCTAGCTGCTTTAGGATTGGCCACTAGATTGGCCAGAATGACTGGTGTCCGTTTATTCTATGCAACCATGGACTGAGCAAGTATGGTAAATGTGGCTCTAAACTCCACATGGGAAACATGTTCGCCCAAAGGATCTTAGGGCTGAGGAGCTGGCTGGTTTCTTCAATTTGGGGCCATGGTCTGGAATAAGAGAAGAATGGATTAGACTGAGAGTTTAACTTGTGATTATGCTCACTAGCATGACATGAATAATGAAGAAACGGGACTGTTCCAAAAATATCTTATAGCCTCCCGCATATAAATGTGGCGCACAACACACCAATGTACAAGATTCTACTAGATGCGGCTTTCAGATTTCCTAGGACTCTAATGAACCTTATTCTTTGATACCAAGTTTATAACACCCCAATTCACTGAACCGGAATGCTATATGGTGCTCATGACCCCGAGGGACCACAAGCTAACCCATGACTGATATCTGTACCTGTATACTGCAAATCATGATATAATAATGCAGAAAACATAGAACTGTAAGGCCATAAGGTTCACCAAAATAAAATCATGTGGGTGAAAATATCCAAAATAACTCAATCTGAAAGCTAAGTCTGAACGTAAATCTGAAGATAAATTTGAAAGCCTTTAAACTATCTGAATAAGGATTTGAAGGAACATGTCCCCAACTAACTCCATAAAACTGAACTGAAGAAATAAATAAATATATCAAATCATATTGTCCTCGAATCAATGAGAACTCACTGTGTCTCTGCGACTGGAATGCTACCGCTACTGCTGGGCTGGAGCTTGTGTCTCAGAACCTATGGTGTAACATGAAAAGAAATCACCATAGCACAAATGGATCAGTACAACTGAAGTACTGAGTATACAAGGAAGGTAGGCTGAACATAAAGGGTTTTATGCTTGAACAACACTGACTGACTAATATAAACGTGGGAATACGTGATAACATAACTTGTAAGCTAATACATGGTTTACTGATAACTGTCATGATTGATACTGAAATTAATAATATGGACGACTGTATCTAACAGTCCTGTATATACTGAAATCTGAAGAACGCCCTAAGTTCTTTTATTGAGACTGATACTGAAACTATGGGAAGTAGTGTTTAACCAACATGCCCTATGTATGCCATTATGGCTAAGCTGGGGTCCAATCTCTGCTCCGACTGGAGGGGTGTTAATACCATGCCACGGGTAAGGACAGCCTGTGAGTGACCCTTATCTGGCGGGTACTCAATGAGAATGGTGGGAACCCCAAACTGATGGGTTAAGCCACCTTATCAACCCTAATCTGATGGGTTAAGATGTCTCAACCTACACTGGCTACGTATTTCTGGAACACAAGGATGACTACTAAGAATCATACCCTGAACTGGCGGGTGAGTTCCCATCCTTGGGTTCACTCGATGCTAACCTTCACTCCCATCTGGAGGGACTGGACATGAATAAATGACTGTGTATGACTTAATCTTACTGAATTCCATCGACTGGTGGAATTTTACTGATATCTGACAACTGACTAATATCATGAGGTTTTCCTGAGTCACATGACTGACGGAAGTCTATAGAAGCATAGCTTGAGTTTGGATATCATGAAACATGACATGGCTCAAGGCACACAGCTATAGTTTTCGAGTACAAGTACCCCCAGGACTCGATAGGAGGAAACTGACACACATGACATGACTTGATCACAAGATTTGAGTCCACAATTCACAATATCATAAGTAAGGCTTTCATAATAAGAATGATTCTCAACAAAATATCACATGATCGAGAATGCACACAATATGTATATACTTACATGTCTTCAATAACATGGTCATTCCATATCGCAACAATATCATGAGCATCTCGTACAACTTCTTCAATTCAAGACAATAGCATGGGGATCACGTTGAACATAAACTAAGAACATGGAATAGTCATTTAGGACTTATTATGTCATAAAAGCATGATTTGTATTCCCTTAGGTATTTTTACAAACACCTTACATGCATATCTTAGGTATAGGTGGATTCATCAAGATTACAAATATTCAACCACCAATTTCACATATTTATACGTTAAATACCACCATATCCTCACAATAAACATACAAAGATCCCATCTTAGGCATCATCAAAATCCAACCACATGAACATCAACCACCAACAACATAAACATCATAATACAAAATTTAGAATATGGTTCTTGAGCTTCATGGATGAAAGGAGTCCATGAATCAACTCACGCATAGCTTAGAGGGAGGATTCTTGATGATTGACGGAGGAATTTCCTTGAAATCGGATCTTCAAGCTTAGTTACACAATCCTAGTTGTTTTTCTCTTTTAGTTCTCTTGGATGATGAGCTTCGAGATGATAATAGGGTTGCAATATGTTTAGAAGCTATATATTTCATAGGGTTAAGTTTAGGGACGTGTAAGGAGTGTTAAAAGACTTAATTACCCTTAAAATAACTCAAAACAAAGTGTTTTTGGCACCTAGAACTGACTTAGGTGGCACCCAAGTGATTTCCTAAGCTAGGTTGGGCGGCGCCTAACCAATCGCCTATGTTTGTTGGGGCGGCACCTAACCAATCGCCTATCCTTACTGTCTCTGATGAAAATGGGCATAACTTTTCGCTCGGGTATTGGATTAAGGCAAAATTGGTATCGTTGGAAAGCTAATTTGATTCTCTACAATTTGGTGGGTCTAAATTAGCCAAAATACCACATTAACATCGAGTTATACTCGTTCAAAGATGATCCTTGCAAATTCATATACTAAAACTTGATGGATTCAAAAACTCTTAGCTTGTATTACCTTAAGTGACTCATATGAGCATGCTTAATGCATCATAAGCTATCCTATAACTAGGATATTCATTGTAAGTCATGTACTCAAGTATGAATCACAGGATAGGAGATTTCATACGTAGGAATACTTATTCACTTCCTAGCTTAGAAACCTGTGGGGTATTACATAACAATATCATAGAAGTCATTATTTTTATAAGGTTCTAGCATGTATTTGACATTTAGGTCACAAATCAACTATAATACATGAATTCTAGTCTTTTAGGCATTTTATCAAACACCTTACATGCATACTTCGCGGTATAGGGGTATTCATCAATTTAACATTCTTGAGCTACCCAAACTCATGGATTTCATTTAACATGCTCACATACTTCCTGAAAATACATTAAGATACCATTTTGAAACTCTAATAGCAACCATCAACATGAACATGATCACCATAACAAGAAAATCACAATTTAATATTTAAAACTTGATTCTTGAACTCCATGGATGAAAGGAATACATGGATGAACACTAAGCATACCTTAGGGATTGAATATTGAAAGAAAATTGACCTTTCTTGAATGTTCTTGGATTGGGAATCTTAATTCATGAATATTTTGTGGAGAGTGTAATGGGATTTTGAAGTTAATTGAGAAGAAACCCTAAGTTTGTTCTTGGGAACAAAGAGGGTTAAAAGATTTTGAAACTAAATACCAATAGATAAATACATGGGCTGATAAGCTGTTAGACTTGTGATAAGTCATCAGCTCATGTAGTCACTCATTTGCCAGACGGACATGCCGGAGTAAAATAGGTATAACTTTTTGCTCCGATATCATATTTTGGAAAAATTGGTATCATTGGAAAGATAATTCAATTATATATCTATTGGTGGGTCATGAGCACAAAAATTTGAAGTAAAACGAGATATATGCTCATTTGAAGTTGACTATGGCAATATCCTTCCCAAGAATTCAATCGGTAAGGAATGTTTAGATTCATCTGATAGCTGGGAGCTATTTGAAGACTTAATATACATCTAAATTACTCATAAAAATATAAAAGAATGGTCTGAGGATTTGCAGGAATGGAATAGAGAAATGCATATTAAATGTACTTATAATGGTGTTCAATTATCAGAAACAGAATTTCCACAAAATTGGTTGAGCGATGGGATTCAGATCAAAATTTTATTTCCTTTTTGTCTGAAACCTTGGCATATATCTAAACTGCACCCCTCCCGCGTAGAGCTGATGAAAAAGAAAAAACAAAAAGATGATTTTTGTTTTTTAACAGTTTTGGGAATGGAAGCTGAACTTCCCTTTGGTTCTCCCCGAAAGTGCCCTTCCTTTTTTGAGCCCATTTTTAAGGAACTCGAAAAAAAAAATTGGAAAATTTAAAAAGAAATATTTTAAAACTTTTATAACTATAACTCAAAAAGTTTTAAAAGGAAAAACAAAATTATTTCGAAGAGTTTCAAAAGAAACCAAAAAATGGCTTATAAAAAATATTCTATTTCTAAAAAAAATAAAAAAAGAACTTTCAAACATAAATCCAATTGTATTATTTAGATTCAAAGAAATATCTGAATCGAATGAAACAAAAAAAGAAAAAGATTATCTAATTAGTATACTATGAATGAGATTAAAACATGGCGCTAATATTGGTTTGGATTTTTCGGGGTATTACAGTTAACCTTGGGAAAATATCGTGTTTATACAGTTTAAAGCAAAATTTAAGAACTTTGACACGATGTTAACTGAACATGACCTAGGGTTTTGGAACTTCAAGAAAGTAGGAAGATAATTCACATGGACTAAAACTATTAGCATGGCTTCAATGTAAAATTAGCGTGAAAACATCAATAAATTTTATATTTTACATGGAAGTTGATCATAATTAGAGTAAAATTCATACTTGAATAAAAAAGAGGGTTTTGGGGCCCAATGGGTGGACGGATCCCATTGATGAATACCCCACATACCGAAATTACTTTAATCTTTGATGAAAAACATGAAATTGGAACTTAAATTCTTAGAGTTCTTAAGGGAAGAAGCTTAAATTTTGTTCTTGGGAAGAGGGGAAGGGTTTAAAATTGTGCATTGGATGTTTTGGGTGAGGAGAGTGAAAATAACATGTTTTACGACCCCTTTATTCATTTAAGAATGATTAAAAATGGTTTTGGAGTGTGAAAAGACCTCAATGCCGTTAAATTAAGTCAAAAGGGAGCAATTTGGACACTTGGCTTTTGCTGGATGGCTCATACCAAAAGCCAAGGCAAGAGTGTGCCGTACATGTCAAAATCCATGGCCAAGATGGGTGGCGCACACCAAAATCTAATCCCATCCAGTGGCTATTGGAATTTGCCCCACGACGCACAACCTTTGCGAAGGGTCCATTTGGCGACGTACACAAAGTTCCAACATTCGAAAAGACCCCGGACACGACCCACTACAACTATACATGGTTTAGCATTGATATAGGGGTACTAAGGGTCATTTTTAAGACATTTATAGAGAGTTAAAAGTATGGGGTGTTACCCTTACTTTATCCCACGAAAATGGTCCTAACTTTTCGCTTGGATATCAGATTAAGGAAAAATTGGTTTTATTGGAAAGATAATTCGATTATTTATAGTTTGGCAGGTCTTGAGAGGAAAAATTCCATATATGTAAAAATTTATACGCATTCAGAGTTTACCCTTGATGAATCAATATCAAAATTTGGCCAAATCAAATTAGCTCAACTTTACTCTAAGTGATTCCTATGAACATTTTTCCACCTCGTAAGCACTCATCACACTAGGCTAATGATCATGACATGTAGTCATATATAAATCATGGGATTTGAGAATATACACATAGGAATGAAGGTTCGATTTCTAGCTTAAAAATATAGGGTGCGATAATACTTCAATACGTAATTCAAAAAAAAACTCCAATCTCAACCAAACAGTCTATGAAGCCTCTGCTGAACACTAGTCTATTTAAGCTGGGACAAGGCCCCCGGCTAGACCATAAAACTGACTAAAACTAATATATGGATGAAAATTCCTTTCAAGGTAAGAGAGGCTCAGTAACTCTGAATATCTACGAATGATCTACTGTTGAGCTGGACCGCAGGACTGTGTCTCAGAACTTACATTATGAGACAATGTAGCCTCCATGAAGGACAGTCAATACTTGGAATGTATTTGTGTGCAGAAAAATACAAAAATAATTTATATTCATAGTAAATAATTGAGACAATTACAAGAACAATTTAGCAATATATCTACAAAACACATGGGCATAGTTAAAACTCCAATCAAAATTTTAAAACATAGACGCAACTCTTTGCTTTAGTTTTGAGCTAGATGGTACACTCTATATTTCTAACATCCTAGGGGATATATGGAATCTACCATTAAATCATCATCCATGACCCCAGTTCAAATTTGTCGCAAGAATTGGGGTCCTACATTCTATTTTAGTATACTAGTGCCTGGGTAAAAGTATACATTGGCCATCCGCATATCTGGACTATGCCAATCATATCACCTAGGTTGGCAAAACTCGATTTTCAGCAATGAGTCCTTACACTCACATGATTTCTTCGGGTAACCATCTAACACTTTTCAAGCCCAATTTTAGCCTCTTAAAACCATGTTTCATACTTTTAAACATTCTTTTATTTCATGTTAAGGGCATTCCATAATAAATATTGTCATACCTAGACTAGTAAGTCATAACATATCCTCTTATGTCCATATCCCTTTCATTCAAAACTTGTTAATGACCACTACCAGATTACATAATACCTGAGAGTCCTTACTTCAAAAGCACATGACAACTTATATAATCAAGAATTTAACATAAGGTGGTCGCCCTTTTCATAAATCACGTGTATTTCATCCATTTAAACATCACATAAAAGTTTTCATTTTAAATAGCATATGAAAATCATGCAGTACCATCGTCTTTTTAAAACATTAATGCATGGTGGTCATTTCTTACATAAATAGCATGAAATCTTCTATTTAATGTGAATGAACATTTAAGAAGTAGAGAAAATTCCGTCTCTTGAAACATAAGGCCATGTAACCTCACCATGAGTGGTAAAACATTTGATTCAAGTTTATAATCATGTATTTAAACAATCCACAACATGTTTAGGAACGTAAAATTCATCATAAGAGAGGGAAATATCGTAAGTCATGCTCTTAAGTTGATTCTCAAAATCATGCATATACATATACATATAATTATACTTTAAATTCCATAAAGAATACATAATTTATCCCATTATTCTTAGGATCATTCTACACACCTTGGAAATGAAAGAAACATTGAGAAATTTGACCCTTGAAGTTTAAATTCCTCAAACCCTAGGTAGTTTCTCCTTTATTTCTTAAGTAATGATGATTAGGGATTTAGTGAGGTGAAATAACGTTTTAAGACCTTAATTTCATCCATAACTGATTGTAAATGATTTGGGAGGGTGAAAAGACCCCTATACCCTTAAAACAACTTTAAATTGGAGCTATATCGATGCACAAAGGAGGGGTTCGCGGCACGAACCACAGAGTCTGTGGCAGACCCATCACGAAACTCAGAGTCCATGGCCCGATGCCCAATGTGGACCTAAGGAAATGACTATTTCCGGCCCCCTCCGTAGTGTAGTGCCATCGTAGGGTGCCTGTTTCGCGATGCAAACCCTTTTTTTCAATCTAAACCACCCCCAACCTACTCAACTCAACTTGACATGATTAAAAATCGGTATAGGGGTCCTAAAGGCTCCTTTTATGCATTATTTGAGTGACCTAAAGTCTGGGCCATTAAAGTAACAATTATAAGACTAGTGTTAGCAGTCCGTTTTATTCACTAAGCTTAATGTCTTGCTAAGTACAAGGATAAAATTTTAGAACTTTGTAAATCTTATCAATTCGTATCTAATCTGAAAGCTTACCAATTTCAAGTTGTTTCTTATCTATGAGACAAAGATCTTAGACATGTTATCACCACAGTTATGTTTAACCAGCACAAAGAGCTCTCCAACAGACATCTTGGCCAGTTCGTCTCCTCTTTGTTAAATGGTCACCTCCAACAGATATTCAGTTGGGAGCAACATTACCTCGATGAATTTTTTGGTCCATAATTAGCAATGAATTTTAGTAACATTAGGTTAGATGTTCTTTACTCACCTTTATTAAATATTAGATCATAAATTCTATGCATAAATGCAAGATACTCTATATTTTCCTTTCATGAAGAATTGAATGTGAAAAGTCTTTCTGATGCCAATTCGCTGCGAATTTTTTATGATTGATGATACCAACAACGTCAAAATTACTATAATTTTCACAAATAGACACATTTATCCCACATCCATACCTTGCTGAATAATTGTATTTGCAAACATTGTTATGTTGTTCATTGTTTTTGTTGATTTCACTATTTGATTTCAAACACTATTATGATGTTCAAATAAAGCTGCATTTATTGGATTTCTGTGATTATTAAAGACAATTTTAATATTCAAGGTGCATTCTCACCTTTTTCTGTTATTTGTACATATGTTCTGATGTTAAAATTCAAGTATCTCTTCACATATCTAACTGTTGTGAGTAATTCTGGCAATCCCTATACCATCATTAGATAAAGTAGTTTGTAGATTAATTTTTAAGAAATGAGGTTTTATTCGGCAAAAAATTGAAATTTTCTTGGTCGAGTCCATATGGCAACTAAATTTTATGTTTTTGCATTATACATGTAACCAAAAAGTAGTACATTTGTCAACGGTTACCCAAAAAATTTTTTAACTAATGATGCAAACATGCTTTTATGCATTTGGTGCAGGTAAAATGGAACAATTCTTTCTTAAAGAATTTGGATCTTTAGTAAGTTTTTGTCTTGTTTGATTCAATTAAAAGTTAATTTTCTATTAATGAATGAGGATACAATATAATTTTGAGATTAAGTTATCAAATGTTGTCCCATTTTGTTTGAGAGCGTTTGCTATATCACATTGACAAGCATTTGTTGATACCTTAATTTGCTCTATTCTTTGAGAATATTACGATCATAATTTGATTAATTTATAAGAAAAACATCTTAAAGATCACTTGCTAAATTATAAATTTTGCTTTTAAAATTTTTTATTATGTCTTCTTTTTCATCAAAAAAGGACTGCTAGAAAATGTACAGGATTCAATAAATATTACTCACTACCAACAAATACAACTGGTAGATGTGAAAGATGGGTTATGTCATATAAGCGTCACTATGATCATCACCAAAACAATAAATCCAAAAGTTGCATCTCGATTTATAAAACATTCTTTGCCTAATCTTATAAGTGTGTGATAAGTAGTAACTGCATGTCTACTTTAAATGTGTGTAAGTTACATTGCATTTGTTTTGTAAAATAAATCTTATCTTGCAGAGCATGTGAAAAACAAAGGTAAAACCCAAGAGAAATAAGTTAGAGACAAGAGTTAACTATGTTCAATCCTATATTAATGTTAGTTTTTCTGCTTCATGTGACTATTTTGTAATATTGCTCTTGATGTTAGAATTATTTATTTTATGTGGACTTAACATTAACTTTTTGTTACGTTAATGTAAAAAGGGCTGATGTTATTATTTGGTGGACAAGACACAGGCCATGTATTCATGCAGATTCCATATGGGTCTGTATCCATTTCATATTATTGGTGTGAGTTAACAATAGTATAGGCCTGTAGTAGACCTGTCAACCCATAATGGGGGGGTGCACTAAGTTAAGGCTATTAAGCCTTTAAATATAAGGATAGGTCCCCTATCCTGGCTTTAACATAAGACGTATTTCCATAAGCTGCCAACCGTCATAAGCAAATGAGAGGAAGACTCAACCTTGTTCATTTTTGATTACGCGATACAATGGTGGACAAAGGTATTCCCCTTTTTTAATGCTCCAAAATCCTATCCTGGAGCGTTACACAGTGCCTAAGGTTACAAGTAGCCCCAAGCTAACCGTTTGAGCCTGCTACTTAGTATAAAGCTTACTTAAAGATAATGAGAGCAAAACAAGGAATTATGTCATATCATATCTAGATAAAATCCGACTGAGTACTGTAAAAGTAACAAAATACTGTAATCTAAACATAGTGACCATCTAGTCCGACAAAGTCTCTACTACTCAACAAACTAGATAGCCATTAGGACACATCCCCAAATGACTCGAACTAAATTAAAAATAGTAGAACAACTACTAAAAATACTGAAGTGTCCGGAGATAGGTCCTTGAACCATGAGGACTCACCACAGTGGAGATGTAGATAAAGGTACTCAAGATTACTGATGCTACTAGGACTGAGCACCTGAACCTACATTATGAGACAATGTAGCACAAAGACGTATATATGGATCAATACCTGGGAATGTACTGAGTATATGGGAGTGTATGCAATTAAATAATCCATATCATAAGCCTTTATAGAAAACATGTATGCTATAATAGGTGACTTACATAGCTTGAATAAGATCCTCATAAAACATGAATAGAAAACATACTATATAAATCACGTGAGTCATTTTACTTTATTCTAAATCTGTACTTTTTCTTTGTACTAAAGCTTGTGAACTAGATAAAGTCTTAAAATGACAACCTTCAAAACATACACTTTAATATTATGGAAAACAAGGAGCTTCTTTGAAACTTAAAGATTATGGAACTTGAGAACCTTAGAAATATTAGAATCATAGCTTTCGAAATACAAGTACTTTTACTTTAAGTAGAGTAGGGACTACTTTGGGAGATTCTTCTAACCGACATAAACCATGTGAGCCATACGTAGTCCAACGTCATACCCACGTTGGAGAGAGTTATTATCCTTTTCATCGGAGTAGAACCTTTACTTTTAGTGATCACTAGCTTAACCCACTTGAGGTAAATCAAATCCTACGGTGGCTCATAGTTTTGGAATATGAGACCTCGGAATCAAGCCCAAATCGGTGCTAAGTACTACTCCCATACTAGGCTCAGAACTTTTAAGAAAAATCCATCTTATACAATTCAACATTATAAAAAGGGAGTCAATGTGCTTCCCTTTAACTTAAATTACAAGATGTGGAATCCTTTCTTAACTTAGGATCAAAATCAACTCTTTTCTTTAAACTTTGGTAGACTATATTTAACAAGATTTGAAACTTGAATGATATCGAGATATCAATACCATTCTTGAAATACAATAGAATATATCAAAATTCATTCTTGGACCTTAAAACATGTATATATATTTAAGAAATCTGAATTCAAAATAGAGGGTAAATCATGACTTCAATCTTAAGATTATTCCACACATCAATCATGGAAGGAATATGCAATTCATAACATTAATTCTCAATTCAAATCATAAAATAGGCGTAGTATCATATAATTCAAGACTTAAACAAATTCATAATCTCATATACTTGAAATATTGTAATTTAGGCATAATTCATCTTGAACATTAAAATCTTTTAAGAAAAACCAAAATTTTAGGTACAAGAACGGAAGAAGTGTTCTTGTTCAAACCTCACATACCTCGAATTATGAACTTTGATGAATAAGCTTGCTTGAGACACTTTCTCATACTTTTGGATGAGGGTTATTGAAGCCCTTGACTTGGAAACCTTGAATCCCAACTCAATTTGTGAAACCTACGGTGGATTCTTGAGATTTTTGGAAGAGGTTCTTGGTACTTAAGGTTTTTGTTGAGAGAAAACTTGAGAAAAACCTAATAGAATGCATGTAAATAACTTCAATTTGATGTTTGTATGGTTTAAGAGGCTTGAAAAAAGTCCAAAGTGCCCTTTTTAACTCCTGAATGAAGCTGAAAAAATTGAACTGGAAAATCCAATTTTATGGGCCACCATGACGCGCCATTATCGCGGAGGCTCACTGAAAATTGACAAATGGGATTCTTGAGGTCACCGCAATACGGAGCCATCATGTTGTCCTACTGGTTAGAACCTGGAACTTCTGTCCGACGTGCCACAATCACGCTAGGCTACTGAAATTTGACAATTTTCATAGACCCTCTCCGCAATGCGCTAAGCACTAAATGATGCTGTTTTATGAGTAGGACTTAAATTTGCCATAACTTCTTACCCGGTTAGCGGATTTGGACGGATCTTATATCATTGGAAAGATAATTAAATTTTTCATATGATAAAAAGTTGAAATTATAGAAATTCTATATGGTTTAAATGTTACAGACTTAGAAAGTCATTCCTTAGTCTTCTAGAGACAAAATCAAACTTAAGGAAAAGTTCGGGGGTATTACACCTTTCCTCTCGCATATTCTGCTACTTTATAGGTGTTCTTAATTTATGTGAATCTATGGTGTGTTTTTCTATAAATCTAACACTTGGCATCAGAGCTTTTCACATAGATCTTGAACCCTATTAATCAATTCAACAAAAAAATAATGAAAAATAATGATCATGCTGCATCCCATCTTAAACCTAAATCTGAAACAATTTCTCTTTTCCTTTTACTTGCTACCTTCCTTCTGCACACTACTTTATTCCATATTAAAAAAAGGTGTACATATGATTAAGAGTTAGTCGATGGCCAAATCTATTAGACTTGGGAAAGTGGATGAAACCAAATTAGTTAGATTTGTTTTTTTAAAAGATAAAAAAATAAAATTATGGCATGTTTTTCTGGTTTTAGGGGTTATTGTTATGGGTAATGGAACAATTGGTTTCATTTGATGCGGAGATTAATCTACTGAGTGCTTTTAGTTTAAAAGAAAATTATCTGGAGATATAATTCAAAAAGAGGGGGGAGGGGGGTTGTTGGTAGGAATTTGATGGGGTTTTGAATTAGACTTTAGTAATATTATTGCACAGTAAAGTGTTATGCTTTCTGTAATGTAATGATAGGATTAGATTTGTGTTCTATAGTGTGATTAATAGATGAATCATTATTTCTTGTGGGATAGTTACCCAGTATACTATGCCTGATAGTCCTGACAAAAATAGTGTAGCCAAAAGGTGAAACCATACTTTAAAAGACATGATGGGAAGTATGATGAGTAGATCTACCTTATTTGATTTCCTTTGGGGTGAAGCTATTAAAATATCCATACACATTCTTAATCGTGTCCCTTCCAAGTCAGTCCTTAAAACCCCTTTTGAGTTGTGGGCCAATAGAAAATCCAGTTTAAATCATTTTTGAGTTTGGGGATGTCTATGGAGGTAAAGATGTATAACCCTTCATAAAAGAAAACTGAACTTAGCTCATTCTAAAGGATACAAGTTATATTGTCCTACAAGGGGAACCGGAATAGTTGAATCTTAAAATGCAAAATTTCTTGAATTTGAGACTGTTGCATGAACTTAAGCATTCATTGAACAAAGTGTTTGATATGAAAGATCTAGGAGAAGGATCATTTGATCTGAGTATTAGGCATTGTTGATCGTATTTTAAAACAAATTCAGATGGAAAATTGTAATCTCAGAGATGTCTCTGTGGTGAAAGGTGATAAGTTATTCTTACACTTGTGTCCCAAAAATGATCTTGAGAAAGATTCTATGAAAGATGTACCTTATCCAAGTTTATTTCCGCTGCATTTTTGTTTACAAAATGTTAATTTTATTTATTTTTTGATATTGACTGAAGTAAAGTTACCTAAACTAAAGCCTTCTTAAGAATGTGTTCTGGCGGCTACGTTATTAAAGATTTATTCATTTATTTAGTTCCATATGCGTAGATTAAATATTATAAAAATTATTTATTTTATGAAATTTTTTAAAAAATTTAAGCTATTGTTTAAAAAAGATGTCGAATTGTTATTTATTTATTCTATTTGAATTTGGTTTTATTTGAATTGTAACTAAATCAGATTTATAATATTTTTAATTGTGTTGTTACTTACTGCGTCACATGAGCAAATTAAGCAATGACATGCTGAATCCTTGAGACTAAATTTATTTTGTAAATTAGGGTAAATAGTCTACACCAAAGTGACCTATTTGCTTTGCTTTATGAGACTTGTTTAATCCATTTCGAGGGATATCACTAAGTTAGAACATACAATGATCTTCCCAAAGGAGATTTATTGTTTGTTTTAAATTAGTATTATGATGAACTCCATTATGTGAAAGTATTTTAATTTTAGTAAATTTATCTACCCAAAGGGGATATGTTTCTAATATTGAAACTATTTTCTTGCCTTTCCCAAAGGGGGGCTACTTGTTGATGCTACGAGACTCATCATTGTGATTAGATTATTATTATTATATCTTGCTATTTTGATAAATTCATCCATGTTATATTGTGAAAAGTTACCATTTATTTGAACAATAACAATGCTGAAGTTGTGGTTCTGTCAGTCTCTAACTTTAAGCGATGAAAAGAAGATTTTGAATTTACTTTGGGCATGGCTGACGTATTGAAGCCTAGCATGAGAATGAGCCTCCAGCTTTTATTGATTCTAGTACAGCTACTGAAAAAGAATTTTATGCTAAGTGGGAGATATATAATAGGCTATGCATCCTTGACTTTAGGAGGTTGATTGCTGAGCACCTCAAAAGTGGCTTACCTAAAACTACCAATGGAAAAAGGTTTCTTGCCTAAGTGGAAGAAAGGTATCTTGTATCCAATAAGGCTGACATTAGAGATCTAATGAATAAACTTGCAGGGATGAGGTATGACTTTACTAAGGGTGTTAGAGATTACATACTTAAGATGGTTCACATTCAGTCCAAACTAAAAACTCTTGAAATAAATCTTCCTGATACTTACATTGTTCACTCTGCTCTTACTCTTTGCCTGCTGAGTTTAGCCAAATGAAACTGCCTATAATACCCAGGATGAATCTTGGTCAATCAATGATCTCATCTCCAAATGTGTTGTTAAAGTAGGAAAAATTAAAAGGGAGAAGGGTGAGGTTGCTATGTTATCTTCACATGATTTCAAAGTAAGCTCTTGCAAAGAACCTAGGAAGTTTGAAAGATCTAATAATCATACTTTTAAGAAAAAGTCAAAAGATGGTAATCATCTAACTCTTATTTGTTTTGAGTCATACTTTGTAGATGTCCTTATTAATTCTTGGTGGTTTGATAGTGGATCTACTGTTCATGTTTTCATTTCCTTGTAGGGGTTCAAAAAACAAAAGGAACCCAAGGGAAATTGAGTCAAGAATTAGAGTCGCTGCAGATGTCTAAGTTGAAGTAGAGTTTAAAGGAAATGCAGTTTTATACTTAGAAACTGGTTATAAGCTTGTTCTTGAAAACACTCTTTATATACCTTCTTTTAGATGGAATTTGATTTCTATTTCAGTTTAATTCTCTTAAAGTTAATTTGCTTTTGAACTCCCGAGTTGTTGATTATGGAATCCTATCTGATGGTTTGTTTAAAATTTCCTTGACTTATGATTTTGAATACAAATCTTTTAATTCTAAAATTGTTGGGTCTAAATGACTAATTTTAAATGAAAAGTAGGCATATTGTAGCATAGGTGTTTAGGTCATATCTCTAAAGATAGAGTTGACAGATTGGTTAAGTCTAATATTTTACCTCTTCTTGATTATAGGGACATAGGAACATGTATTGATTGCATTAGAGGAAAGTTGACTAAAAAAAGGATGCTACTCATAGTTCTGTTTGTTGGAAATCATTTACACTGACATAAGCGGTCCGTATTCTACTAAGTTATTTTATCATTTCATTGATGAATTTTCTCGATATGGTTATGTTTTTCTTATTAAAGAAAATTCAAATTCTCTTATGGTCAAATTGTTTAAAACTGAAGTAGAAAAACAACTGAGAAAGGTCATTAAGATAGTGAAGTTTGATCGTTCGGGGTAAGTACTATGGTAGATACACTAAGATTAGAAAACAGATGAGATCCTTTGCCAAATATCTACGAGATTATGGCATCTAAGGATTCTTTTAGGATCATTATGGCATTGGTAACCCATTTTGATCTTGAGCTACATCATATGGATGTAAAGATAACCCTTTTTAATGGTGATCTTAATGAAGTGGTTTACATGCAATAACCCCAGGGTTTTGTTGGTAAAGACAGTGAGCATCTTGTATATAAGTTGAAGAAATCTATCAATGGCTTGAAGCAAGCTTCTCGACAGTGGTACTTGCAGTTTGAGAAAATTATCACAACTATGGGGTTTGTGGAGAACAAGATTGATCATTGCATCTATGTCAAAATTAGTAGGAGTAAGTTCATCATTCACACTTTAATATTGTTTTATTATATTAAGGTTTTTTGCCTTATGTGTTGGCTATGTCTCATATTGATAAGTTCATATTGTTGTTTTATTATATCTTTATTTTGGAGATATAATGGTATATCATTATACCTTGTGGATTTTTCTGGTTGTTGCACCATGTAATATGTTGCACACGTTGAACCTTGAAAATCAAGATTTTCTGGTGGAGCACAGGTTGTAACAAAAATTCGCGATGATGATTTTTATATCGTACGCATGTTTATTTTAAGTGTACATATTAATATGGAAAATAGTTTGAAGGACTAACAATGAAATAGCCTAAATTTCGAGTCCATGTAGGCTATTTCTTGCTAAATACCACATCATTTGATTTATGTCTACAAACTTCAGTGTTAGTAATTGTAGACTGGTCTTGTGTCGCTAGTTAATACAAGTAATACTGCAGTTCAACAGTGATGTTTTGCTTGACTAAACTATGTTGGATATGGCGTTCCATCACTAAATATTTATGTCCACTGTCTATTTAGTCCGAGAGTCATTTTCATAAAATTAAGTTTTACAAAACTTTTTTTTCAAAGTTAACGTTGTCCAAGTGGGAGAATGTTAGAATTATTTATTTTATGTGGACTTAACATTAATTTTTTATTACGTTAAAGTAAAATGGACTGATGTTATTAGTTGGTAAACAAGACAAAGGCTGTGTATTCATGCGGATTCCATATGGGCCTGTATCTATTTCATGTTATTGGTGTGAGCTTGCAATAGTGTAGGTCTATAGTAGACCTATGAGCCTAAAATGGTGGTGCACTAGGTTAAGACTTTTAAGAATATAAATGTATGTCTAGGTACCCTCTCCTGGCTTTAACATAAGATGTAATCCCATAAGCTCAACTGTCATAAGTAAATGAGAGGAAGACACAGCCTTGTTCGTCTTGGATTATGTGATACAATGGCAGATAAAGGTATGTACCCTTCCTCTCGCATATTCTGCTACTTTATAGGTGTTCTTGGTTTATATGAATCTGTGGTGTGATTCTCCATAAATCTAACACTTGAATCTCAAACACTACTAAATTTATATTATACATAAATGTGAATGTGACTAATAAATTGTAAAACATAAGCTGGGATTAGAGAATGGTGTCATTGTTAGTAAATGTGGTTGGTTGTACTTTTGATCTTGGTAATTGGTTAGAATGTTGTTTAGTTCATATTCGTCCAGTTTTGAGCTAGGAATATGGAACTTTAAAGCTTTTTGACCTAAAATATTTTAAAGATCCTAACTATTTTGAATTATGTTGAAAGTGGACACATGCACACTTACTAGGCTGCAATAATTTTATGGGAATACTGCTTTATATAGTGGCCCTTACAAATTAGTACTCATAGAACTCTTTAAATGCTTGAAAAATGAGAGATTGGTGGAATTACCATCATTAAAGATGCTTAGTTGTATTAGATTGGTTGACAGATATGTAGACTTTACAAGATAGAGAACATTATTGCTTGGTACCAAGTTACTGAAATTAAGATATGTTGTATTAATCACAAGATGAATTCTGTCAATAATTTGCTAAAGGAATTCACATATCCTTATTATACAAACATCCACATAGGAAAAATAACACCAATAGTGTAGAGAACCCTTTGCAAAAACCATTGTATGTTTTAGATAGTTTTAAAATTATAAAATTACATCAATGGAAGTCCCTTGCATCAAGTGGCATGTAGGATTTATTTTACTAAACTTCGCTATTTAGAAAATGAATTAAGAATATTATAGTTGTTCTACCATAGTGGTTACTAAGATTAGGAACTCTGTTATCATAGTGCTAATGTTTACAGTGTTACAAAAAAAGAACTCTCTTATCACAGTGGCTAATATCAATGCATAAATGTGCTCAACAGTAATAACAAGTATTGTTGTCTATTTTTGATAAAGTATGTGACGTACTGATTTACTTAGTTTAACCTACCAGTTGCAAATTAGGTTGCCTAACGTATTTCAACTTCTCTAAAATAGTAAGTAAATGAGATAGTGATTTTCACGTGAAAAACGCCTAACTCAAAAAGGTGTGAGAAACCACAACATGTATCTCTACAGAATTTTACCCCAACTTCACTAAAACACTTTAAGCCTCAAGAACAGCAAATTACAAGACTTACGTACTCTAGGAATTATAAACTCTAATTCCTACATCCACAAAATACACAAACCTCCCAAGGTTTGTGGTCCCAAGTCTCTGAGTTCCCCAGCTTGAAGACAGTGACCCTAACTAAATATATATTTCACTGAGACTAGAATTACATAAAAAATACAACTCAAGGACAAACCTAAAACATAGAATCTAAGACACCTTATCTTCTAAGTAATAGAAACAGGTTCAACTTCGTGTTTCTTCAAGCTTTGAAACTGTTAAATCAATTTGGCTAATTGCATTTGTCTTTGGAAGTGTGTTAGTGACTATGTTAGTCACTCCCTCTATTTAACAAAAACTCTTTAAAGAGTCCTTCAATAGATAATTCTTCTATTTTAAGTATAAGTTCAAATTAAGAAGGGGGGGGAATAAAAAATTTTCTATGAGTCGACTACTGACTCCTCACAGTCGACTCACCCGCAGATCAGTGCACTTCCCCAACAAATAATATTTAAAACCATTAAGCATGTAAACAAAAAAACATAAAGTAATAACACATAAATTTATCCTAGTTCGGAACACAAATATGGTGCCTACTTTCAGTCCCTTTGGGTTTCAAAATTTTCTTAGATTGTTGAACGTTGGCTTGAGTAAAATGATATGAAACATGTTTTGAAAACTTTGAAAACTTATTTTTCTCTTCATATATTGTGACACAGCTTCATTTGATGTTACAAAGTTGACTCGATCCTACTCTTTACATAACAATTGTAAACTAAGAGTTATAAAGCCTTATGAGACTAAGAAAGACACACTTTGATTTATCTCTTTGAAGTTGTGTAACATATGTCTATCTTCATTCATATTCTTTTATAGTCTTCAACTGCTATTCTTTATAAGGAAACCCAAGAGATTTCTTCTCAATCAAGGATTTGAATTTATTCCTCGATTGAGGGAGTTTGCACCTTATGGTATGTACATATCAGATATGTCCATAGTTGGTGCAATTTTCCTTTGTCACATCTATGCATGTCCATATCAGATATGTCCATGTAAGGAGTGAGATCCTCGTTCTCCTTTTATCTTGCCATAAGGTGCGTCCAATTTCCTTGTCTTTTGGGATCTTCGGTTGAAATGATTTTTGTTGCCTTGTGAAGCAATATCCTACTTTTGATGTGGCTCCATATTTAGCACGATATTTAAGAGAATATTCATTTTCTTGTGTGAGATATCCTCCCATAATTTGAGATTATTAATTTCCTTTATGTGAGATCTCTTTCCATCATTAGGGATCTTTAATATCTTTAATGTGGCTCTATATTTAACACGATATTCTTTGAGAGAATATTCCATTCCTTGTGTGAGATATTCTCCATGATTTGAGATCTTCAATGTCCTTTGTGTGAGATCTCCTTCCATCATTAAGGATATTGAATATCCCGCAAAGTTCACTTATTAGTTTGTCATTATTAAAATATAAAATATTAATATAGGAGGCTAACAATCTCGCCCTTTTTGATAATGACCAACAAGCCTAAACATCAGTTGACTTCCCTGTTTGTCACAATAGTTATGTTGCTCCCCTTGACTTGTAAATACTTCTGTTGTTCCAAATTTCTTGAGTATCAATCAATTTGCTCCCCCTAACTTGTAGGCACTTCTAATTTTCCTGTCTTTCTCTCCCTTTGGATATATTAAAAAAGAACCATAGAGTAAAAAAAAGAGCGGTAGGTAGATAGCAGAGATTTAATGTATCAACTAACAAGTACTAGGCAGAATAAACAGTGTGGAAGATAGTGTGTTAAAAATCATTTCAAAACCCAGCAAAAACAAGGGATATGACCGCCTTTTGAAAACCAATTTTTGGTTAAAAACTAACTAGAAAATTGGAACAAGTAAAAGAGATTTACAAAAATAAGACTCATATTTTATTAATGCTGAGAATACCAAGTCCTTCTCTAACATAACAAAATCTTTCTTTGTAATTCCCCAATTCGCTGAACCGGAATGCTACACGGTGCTCATGACCCCGAGGGACCACAAGCTAACCCATGACTGATATCTGTACCTGTAAATTGCATAATATCTCATAAAATATGCAGAAACATGAACTGTAAGGCCATAAGGTTCAATACTGATACATATCTGAAAATATGGTATAATAATACCAAAAAAGAACATAAATACTGAAGTCTGAACATCTAATTTGACATTTAGTCCGAAAGCCTCTAACTGAACTGAATAAAGAGTTGATGGGACATGTCTCCAACTAACTCCAACTACTGAAATAAAGTGAAAACTGAAATAGAAATGAAATCATCATTTCCTCGAAGGATGAGGACTCACGTCTAACTCTGACTGCTGATCCTGGAATCAACTGCTAATTTGGAGCTCATGCCTCTGAACCTATGGTGTAACATAAGAGAAAGCACCATAGCGCAAATACGTCAGTACGTCTGAATGTACTGAGTATACGAGTGACATAGGCTAAATACAAAGGGTTATATGCATAGACAATACTGACTGATATGAATGTGAGAGTACATACATGCATACATAACTGTAACTAAACTCGTGGAGATACAAACTACTGAGTCTGAATATTGGCAACATGAGTGTACTGATAATGAGATTCTGAAAGACTGAGTTACTTATATTGATATGTAAATCACTAATAAGTGATGGATCTGATACTGTATTACTGAATACTAAGAGACTGATATTGCATTACTGATAAATAAATGATTGTTTCTGACAGTTCAAATTATGAAGAACTGGTTTGATTGACTGTATCTGACAGTTCTAAAGCTGAGTACTGATAAAATGAGTTCTGATAACTATTGTGATTGATAGCATAAGTGACTATATCTCACCGTCCATAAACCAAAAGGAAACTATCTGAGTTCCATTTTATTTCTGAGTTGACTGTATCTGACAACCCTAATATACTAAAATCTGAAGAGCTATCTGAGTTCTTTACTGAGAACGGGTAGCTATAGCTGACAGTCCTGAAATCTATAACTAAAACTGTGGGAAGTAGTTATCTAACCGACATGCACTAAATAAGCTATAATAGCTAAGCTGGGGTCCAATCTCTGCCCCGACTAGAGGGATGTCAATACCACGCCACTGGTAAGGGTAGCTGTGAGAACCCTATACTGGCAGGTACTCAATGAGAATGAAGGGAACCCTAAACTGATGGGTTAAGCCACCTCATCAACCCTAATCTAACGGATTAAAATGTCTTAACCTACGCTGGCTATGTAGTTCTGGAACACATTGATTGCTACTAAGAATCACACCCTGAACTGACAGGTGAGTTCCCATCCTTGGGTTCACTCGGTACTAACCTTTACTCCCATCTGAAGGACACTGAACTGAATAACTAAGCTAAACTGAATAACTAAACTGAACTGATTAGCTGAACTGATACTGATTAACTGGACTGATACCAGTGGTATTGTTTAGCAGAGCTAAACTAAGTTTACTAGATTCTAATGACTGATGGAATATACTGAGTTTTGAGGACTGGTTGAGAGTACTAAAGTTACTGAGATTGACTTTGAATACTGAGGATTCTGAAGTTATTGAGCATTCAGATTACTGAGATTACTGGACTACTGAGATTACTGAGATTATTGAGTTTTCCTGAGTCACATGACTGACTGAATTCTATAGATCATGGCTAGACTGAGAGTATCGTGAAAACATGACATGGTTCTAGGCACACAGCTATATTTTTGGGTACAAGTACCCCCAGGACCCGATGGAAAGAAACTGACACAACTTGAATCTCTTGAGTACATGACCATCAATAAAAATCCATAATACATGAGTGGGGGATTTCATGAAGTACATGGTCATCATAATATTTGTCATGAAAAGGAATGCTTATAATCAAGTCATAAATCTCATATTCTAATATCATAAACATTCCGACAATATATACTATTCATAGCAATCGCATGAAAACCATTCAAGCATAAGGGAACAGCAACATGTAACATTTAATTCATATTGTAATGATTTAGGGATATTAAACTTCATGTATTTATTCAACATCTCAAACATGGTAGGAAAAGCATGGATATAATTCGCATACATAATTCATATCTTTATCATCATACATTCTTCATGCCGCTACCATAAGAATACATAATTAGCATGGAAATTCATATTGAAGTGTATAGCTAACATGAACTTGTTATTTAGATATCATGAAATCATGTAAATATGAAGTTCTAACATACTAGGCATTTTATCGAACACCTTGTATGCATTCTTTAAGGCATAGGTGGATTTCATCAAATTATACATCAGGAACAACCAAATTTACATGTTTCCAACTCATATAATATCATGAATTCACAAGAAAACATATAAAGATTCCATATTGGGAATCACCTAATATCAACAACATAATCATCAACACCCAACATTATAGAAATCATACTTTATAATGAAAAAGAGGGTTTTTGAGCTTTATGGATGAAAGGGATCCATAAATCAACTCACGCATCCTATTATATAGCAAAACAATTAGGCATCAACATGGGTATAATCATATCACCACAATCAACCAAGCTTTTGTATTTTAAAGATTTATTCTTGAACTCCACGAGCGAAAGGAATCTGTGGATGAACACTACACATACCTAAGAAGGAAGATTCTTGATGATTGATGGAGGAATTTCCTTGGAATTAGATCTTCAAGCTTGATTGTGCAACCCTAGTAGTTTTTATCCTATGGTGCTCTTGGATGATGAGCTTTGAGATGTTAATAGGGTTGTAATATGATTAGAAGCTATATATTTCATAGGGTTAAGTCTAGGGACGTGTAAGAAGTATTAAAAGACTTAATTACCCTTAAAATAACTCAAAACAGAGTGTTTTTGGCACCTAGAATTAACGTAGACAGTACCTAACCAATCGCCCAAATTTGGTTGGGCGGTGCCTAACCAATCGCCTATCCTTACTGTCTCTCACGAAAATGGGCATAACTTTTCACTCGGGTATTGGATTAAGGCAAAATTGGTATCGTTGGAAAGTTAATTCAACTATCCACAATTTGATGGGTAGAAATATGTATTACAATATCTCCCCCTAGGAAGATTCATCCTCGAATGGAAATTAACTGAGGTGGGAAAGATGATAAGATTAAGTACGTACAATACATACACTACTGAAACATGGGTTCATGACTGACATGACAAAAAGCTGAGCACAACATACTGAACATGCATATCTGATGCATGGGAAGGTAATTCATGAATATAAGACTGAGGATTCTAATAAAGTAAGTTTTCTCAAAATGAGAATGCATATCTTATGCACAACTAAAAGGCTGAATCCATGCATATCTGATGCATGATTATATGACTGACATAATATGTGAATGCATAACTGAAAGTACTAATGAGTTGATCACACATATCTGATGCGTGAATTCATGACTAAACTTATTCATGAACATGCAATGGTAAAGGTATCAAGTTTGAACTGAAAACTGAGCATGGAACTGAATACCAAGTTTGGCACTGAAATATGAACATGAGAACGAGTAATTTTAAGGAAAACTGTTACCTTGAACTGATAATATCGATAAGTTTGAGATTAATTACTCCATATGCATGATTGGAAACATGAGAACATAACTAAGTCTGGGATGTGGTAGATATACTGAATATCATGATCTAAACTAAATCTTGAAAACATGGCATACAACCGAAGTTGGAGCTTGAGGGTTAACTTATGAGTACCCCTTCTCTAAACTGGATTCATCAAAAAAAAATAGAGCAGCATGTTTTTGTCATGAAATGTTGGGGGTATGATGTATCTCCCCCTTGGGACACTATGTCCCTCAAAGAATACTGACTTGGATGATCTACTAAGGGAAATTGAGGCGATACATAATATACCTAGGAACTGAGTCATGACTGAATAGGTAGGATCTGAAACTGAGACATGATACATGAACTGAGCTGAACACGAGTGCATAAATATACTAACTTATTTGATTAACTAAATAACTGATAGCTGAATACTAGATCTGCAAAGCTAAACTATACTTATTCTGAATAGTTGGGCTGAGATTTTTTTGAGTTTTATGCATAGGAGATAAGGACTAACTGAGTAGAATGAGGTATCTAAGTATGGATTCATGAAGTCTATATTATTTTCGAATGCGAGACAAAGTGTATGACATGGCTCTGAGGTATTCTATAAATAGGGGTACTGAAACACTGATAATTGAGTACTGACAACCTGAATGCTATGGTCCAGCATGTCTGGAACTTAACTGAGTTTCAAATCTTGTTATTGAACTAAAGATGACATTATAACTAAGCCTATAGCTAGTACAGAAGTACTGAATTCAAGCACTGAACACTGATCACTAAGTGCTAGATACTGAAAATATAATTGAGTTGGCACTTGAGTTTTTGATGGCTACATGTTGGGGACTGACATAAGTCAAGGATCTAAATGTACACTTACACTTTTTACTTTCCCAACTTCTAGATACAACCCCTTGCTAGAAGTTTACTTGCACATTTATCATGACATTTAAGCCTATCTTCACAACTACACCCTCGTGCAAAGTAAGCATGCGACAATCTTCTATTATCTAAACAATTGCTCATCACTATACTGTTCCATAAGGAGAGCTAACTGGAGGAGTAAATCAGGAGGACCTGAAACATGAATAGATACAAACTAAACTTGACACTTGACTGAAACTTGAGGAATAAAATATCAATAGTTTGGATTTACCAATAAGGTCTGAACTAAGGATATATATGACATAGTCTAAATGTATCTGATCTGTAGGGGCATAGCATAAATCATGTAAGCTAAGTATACTAGAAAGCATGATATTTGTACATGAGTCATGAGCTTCATGACCTAAGTCTAGAGTTTTCTGTACTCGTAGGACATGATTCGAATATTGAGGGAGATGGAACTGAACCCCTTATGCTGTGAACTGAAGGCGCACATAATCCCATGGAAAGTGTGTGAAAGTAGATTGTTCTCATGGAACATGACTCGTACTGCGGAGTAAAAGAGACTCCTTATGGTGGAAATTGAATTCATACATGATCATGGAAAAAGAGATACATGAGCATGGTTTGTGACCATAGAGTTGATATGTAAGACCTGAGTGGATTTTGTGATAGCTAAAGTACAAATCTTTGTACTGAGAAGAGGATGGGTTGGGAATCGTCTTCCCTTACTGCTTTTTATAAATACTGGCTCCACTACTAAAATCTGAGGGCCTGGCTTAGGTACTTGATCTACCATTACATACCTACATTATGCTCAACACCTGTCTGTCTTACTAAACACATCATCTAATTTTGTTTCCTCATGTACTACTAATATCACATTCACACCTTCATGCTTAATTTTGAGTCAATAAACTTAAGTGTTTAGCGTGTACTGTTCAAGCCTACTGATCTAATCCCCATGAATACATAATCTGATCTAATAGAATAATACTATCCCAACTCTACTACTGCTAAACTCCTGGGTTCAATAATGAGTTCTCATGATCATGAATAAAATCTGTATGACCTTGGAACAATAATGAACTGATGGGATACTGTTTGAGTCAGTTGCTAATCTCATAACTAACCATAGGGAGTGTTTGAGAAATCCCTTTCTTTAGGACTTTAAACTTCACTGTTTCTATTACCTTAAAATAAGGTAAAGTAAACATGAGGGGTGCATGATATGAATTTACATGGTTTCCTTAGAGAAACTAGCCATAGCATGATCTTGAGACATAAAAGAAGGGAAACTATTCCTAAAACATCTCATAGCCCCCTTCACATAAGTGTGGTGCACAACACGCCCATGTACAAGACTCTACTTGATGCAACTTTCAGACTTCCGAGGATACTGTTGAACCTTAGGCTCTGATATCAAGTTTGTAATGCCCCGATTTGCTAAATCAGAATGCTACACAGTGCTCATGACCCCGAGGGACCACAAGCTAACCCATGACTGATATCTGTACTTGTAAACTGCATAATATCTTATAAAATATATGCAAACATGAACTGTAAGGCCATAAGGTTCAATACTGATACATATCTGAAGAATATGGTATAACAATACCAAAAAAGAACATAAATACTGAAGTCTGAACATCTAATCTAACATCTAGTCTGAAAGCCTCTAACTGAACTGAATAAAGAGTTGATGGGATATGTCCCCAACTAACTCCAACTACTGAAATAAAGTAAAAACTGAAATAGAAATAAAATCATCATGTCCTTGAAGATGAGGACTCACGTCTAACTCTGACTACTGATCTTGGAATCAACTGCTGATTTGGAGCTCATGCCTCTGAACCTATGGTGTAACATAAGAGAAAACACCATAGCACAAATGCGTCAGTACATCTGAATGTACTGAGTATACGAGTGAGGTAGGCTAAATGCAAATGGTTATATGCATGGACAATACTGACTGATATAAACATGAGAGTACATACATGCATACGTAACTGTAACTGAACTCGTGGAGATACGAACTACTAAGTCTAAATACTGACAACATAGTGTACTGATAATTAGATTCTAAAAGACCGAGTTTACTGATATTGATATGTAAATCACTAATAAGTGATGGATCTGATACTGTATTACTAAATACTAATAGACTAATATAGCATTACTGATAAATGAATGATTGTTTCTGACAGTTTGAATTATGAAGAACTGGTCTGATTAACTGTATCTGACAGTCCTGAAGCTAAGTACTGATAGTATAAGTTCTGATAACTATTGTGATTGATAGCATAAGTAACTATATCTCAGAGTCCAAAAATCTGAATGAAACTATCTGAGTTCCATACTATTTCTGAGTTGACTGTATCTGACAACCCTGATATACTGAAATCTGAAGAGCTATCTGAGTTCTTTACTGAGATTGGGTAGCTATAGCTGACAGTCCTAAAATCTATAACTAAAACTGTGGTAAGTAGTTATCTAACTGACATACCCCAAATACGCTATAATAGCTAAGATGGGATCCAATCTCTGCCCCGACTGGAGGGGTGTCAATACCGTGCTACTGGTAAGGACAACTGTAAGAACCCTATGCTATCAAGTACTCAATAATAATGATGGGAACCCTAAACTGATGGGTTAAGCCACCTCATCAACCCTAATTTGATGGGTTAAGATGTCTTAACCTACGCTGGATACGTAGTTCTGGAACACAAGGATTGCTACTAAGAATCACATCCTAAATTGGCGGGTGAGTTCCCATTCTTTGGTTCACTCAATGCTAACCTCTAATCTCATCTGAAGGACACTGAACTGAATAACTAAGCTGAACTGAATAACTGAACTGAACTGATTAGCTGAACTGATACTGATTAACTGGACTGATGCTAGTGGTATTATTTAGCAGAGCTAAACTAAGTTTACTAGATTCCAATGAATAATGGAATGTACTGAGTTCTGAGGACTGGTTGAGAGTACTGAAGTTACTGAGATTGACTATGAATACTGAGGTTGCTGAAGTTACTGAGCACTGAGATTACTGAGATTACTGGACTACTAAGGTTACTGAGATTTCTGAGTTTTCCTGAGTCACATGATTGACTGAATTCTATAGATCATGGCTTGACTGAGAGTATCATGGAAACATGACATGGCTCTAGGCACACAACTATATTTTTTGGGTACAAGTTTCCCCAGGACTCGATGGAAGGAAACTGACACAACTTGAATTTCTTGAGTACACGACCATTAATAAAAATCCATAATACATGAGTGGGGGATTTCATAAAGTACATGGTCATCATAATATCTATCATGAATAGGAATGCTTGTAATCAAGTCATAAATCTCATATTCTAATATCATGGGCATTCTAACAACATATACTATTCATAGCAATAGCATGGAAACCATTCAAGCATAAGGGAATGACAACATATAATATTTAGTTCATATTATAATGATTTGGGGATATTAAAATTCATGTATTTATTCAACATCTCAAACATGGTAGGAAAAGCATGGATATAATTCGCATACATAATTCATATCTTCATCATCATACATGCTTCATGCCA